>NC_143016.1:165523604-165823604 GCF_055824585.1 Amblyomma mixtum | reverse complement strand
TTTCGCTGCTGCCATGTCGTTGTCTTCCCCACGACGAAGGCGAGTCGTAACAGACTGCCCCGCCGGGGGAAGGAGATCCCGATGGACAGGGGACAGCATCCGCTGTCCGGAGGGATGTCGCTTGAGGCTGGTCTCAACCGGAGTCAGTTGTCTCTCGGCGGTTCTGGAGCTCAGCGCACCCCGAAGTCTTCCTTCGCATGTGCAGGTTCCCAAAGGGCACTGCAAAGTGACTCGTGCTCCGCTAGCGTTAGAACCACGCCGAAAACCCAACCGCTCAGTCCGCAAGCACGACACAATCCCCACTAAGCGATGCCAGGCTCTTTCCCTCTTACCAAGCCAATTAATTCCTGGGAGTGGTCCAGCAGCACTCAGAAAACTCCCACAGATCGGCACATTACACCACAAAGCGCATCACAATTTAAAAAATAAACAAAACCAATAGGCTCAAAATCCTATATCAGGAAGAAAAAGACCAGCAAACCGCAACTATGATGCTGACTCTTGCGCTAGGGACCTCAATTTAAGCTATCGGTATTACCTTTGAGACTCCCCTTTTTGTGATGTATTCCGATTAGTAATGACCACAACATTATTTCATTCTGCATAGCAGCATACTGCCGTCACCTTGCATATCCCCGCAAAGATTCGCTCAACACCGGAGCCAAAGTCACCTTAATTTCCCAAATTCCAAAAAAATCAAGCGACTCCAGGCGCTTATGCTAGTGGCCTAAATGGCCCGTCTGGCTAGCACTTCGCGTTTTAACGGACGCTGCTACACATGGGCACCACTAGTGCATTTTTCGAAACAATCTTTGTCCAAAAGGAACGCTTCCAATGTAACAAACGCGTCCGAAACCTATTCCTGCTCAAAACTTCTTTCTTTCACTTTTTTTTTTCTGCAAAACGCTTTTTCTGCAGGAATGGTTTAAAACAGCAGAGACATCCTCGGAATCTGCTGCTAACGAGCCGCGCCGCGGCTCAAAGGGGTCGCCTGTTCTTCAACCGCGCCCTGCGCGGACGCACACCAACAGTGGCTTTAGCAGCCGACAATTCACAAAATTCGAAGGGCTTAACTGCGCTTCGACACCTGCGAGTCTCAGACGCCACGCGACACTGATTTGTTCCGCACCCCGGCCGCGCGTCTCCAACACCTGAGCCGCGTCTGAACATTTGAATGCGAGGGGTTGACGGTCGCGTATGAAACAAACGCTTACGAGAACTCCTTTCTCGATTCAACCGTGTCCTTCGACTGGAACGCATTCTGCGGCGTTCTTCCGTGCAGTAGCTGTGCGTGCTCTTCCGTGGCCCACTGCGAGTTTTGCGCGTCCTGCTACCGCAGCGTCCCCACAATGGATCAGGTGGCTTTCGCGGTGTCTGTAAACGCCTAGTCAGCTTGGCCCTTTTTCGGCGCCTGTCGCGTCTGGAGTACCGCGGTGGCAGTATCCGACGATTACGTTGTTGACCGGCATTAACCCTACAATGTTTTGGGCCCGTCCTTCGTCCTTTTTCCGCGGTCTACCCCTTGGCTTGGCTCTCTCTGAGCGCGGCCGCTTTCCTAAAACTGCCTTCGCAGAACGGCCCTGCGCGCCTCCCTTTCTCGCGGTGTCCTCACCCTCCGCATCTTCTCGCTGACGCAGCACCGAGCCGTATTTCCCCCTTAGGTTCGAATTATCGGCTCATGCTTTCGGTGAGTCACCGCAGGTCGCAGTAGCCAGCTGTTCCGACAGCACTTTATCTCCTGCTGAGCATAACTTGCTCTCCTGAGGCTTGCTAATCGACCCTGCGACCCTAACTCCCTGGCCTGCAACTTGATCTAAACCACACTCGATGGCTAACGTTGCGATCTGCCCTTGGGTTTCAGCGGTGCACTCGGGTGACTCGCAGCCGCTCTCCTTACAGCAAAGCGCTGTGTCCAAAACTTGGCTACTAAGGTTCGCCGGCCGCATCGAAGGAGGGTCTCCCTTGATTCCTTGACTGCTCTGGCCCGCAAGCTCACTAGTCCTGAGCAGAAGCATCAACCTCACTTGTCAGAGCAGGTTTTGCCTCAGGGCTAGAGACGGTCGCTTCTCCCTTATTAGCGTTGTCTGTGCTCGCTAACGAAGCAGATTGCTCGGCTTTGTCGTTGACGGGATTGCTGCGACTCACAGCTTGCTCTTGAATCCCATTAAACACGGCCTTCACTAAATTCCTGTGATGACCTTCCTCACGTGACCCAAGGACTACATTTCTCGAGTCACTGAGACCTTCGGCGTTTTTCTCCAGGGTACTAACCCCTTGACCGCAGAAATGCGCCTCCATCCCGGAAAGTGCATGCTTCTCTGGGCTCAAAGCCAACGCATGGCCCCTTTCCTTATTCCTAGCAGTGCCTACATTACCGCACGAGCCCTCTCGGCTTGCGGATCTGCACTCTTCCTCATTGCTAGTCTTAGTGCCTACATTATCCCCCAAGCCCTCACGGCTTGTGGATCTGCACTCTTCGCTAGCTTCTTGACCGAACTCCTCGGTCCTCGCTGCCGAAGTGGCCTTTCTTTCCTGGACCAAATCTGTCCTATGCCGCCACGTCTGAACAGCCTTCGTGTCATCCGGCGACTGAGCGGAGCTCCTAACTCGGTCCCTGACACTCTCACGGTGTAGCTTACCACCGTCAATTTGGCCTTCCAAATCTGCCTCCGCGGGAATTCGAAAGTATCGGAGGAGCGCACTTTTGGTTATCGCATAGTTGTGGGCATCCTCGTCAGACAACCTCGCCCAGACATTACAAGGCTCACATGGGAGGAATCCCATCAACACAATTGGCCAATAATCTTCGTCTAGCTGCTCCTCCATGCAAATTCTTTCAAAATTTTCTAGAAAAGCTCTGAAATTTTCGCCTTTTCTAAGAACACTTAAACGAGATCGCACACTAATACTTCTGATCGTGTTAAGTTCACGCGTGAGTTCACGCATCTCTCTTTCGTATTCCTCTTCCCGCAGCTTTCTTTCGCGTTCCATCTCTATGTCGAGACGCTTCATTTCCGAAGCGTATTGACGCTCGCGTTCCTCTTTCTCTTGTTTTTCTTTACGTTCGCGTTCCTCTTTCTCTTGTTTTTCTTTACGTTCAAGTTCCTCTTGTTCTCTTTTTGCCAATTCCCTCTCCTCAATGGTCTCAAGGCATTCCGCAAGCTCGTCATCTTCAGCCTCTAACGCAAGAATAGCCTTCAGCAGTTCTGGTTTTCTGAGTTTGTCTGATACCTCCAGACCCAACTCTTTCGCAAGCTCCAGTAACTTTGGTTTGCGCAGCGTCTTCAAATCCATGGCTGCTCCGAGTGCTGCTTCTCTACTGTTCGCTATTGTCTTGCTGCAACTAACCCAGCAGCAACGACAACCCAATTACCAGCCCTGTTTCTGACACTAACAAAAGCCTGGCAAAACTCAGCAGAAGAAAGTCCCGCACTCACCAAACCTCGCAGCCAAGAATCCAGCGCAGTCGTTCCGCTGCAGGCAACCAGTCATCACAAAGGGCTGTTGCACTGCCCCCGACTCGCCGTCCTGCTGCTCAGCGTCTCGTTGTCCGCAACTCTCCGCTGGCGTCCGATGTTTCGCGTCCCACCGCTGCCAACCAGTTTGTTAAGGACGAGCTAGCAGCATCCCACCGCTGCCACCAGTTTGTTAGGGACGAGGTAGCAGCATCCCACCGCTGCCACCAGTTTGTTAGGGACGAGGTAGCAGCACCCCACCGCTGCCACCAGTTTGTTACGGACGAGGTAGCATGGCCGTGTGCCGGAGAGTGGATGAGGGACGTCTGAGACGAGGCTGCTGGAAAAGACAATTAGAGGACTTTATACAGGAATATTTACAAGTGAGCTGCAGGAACGCTGCATCACGACAGCTCAACACAAGACCATGATGACAAAGAGCTCTTCGGCCGTGCCGCTGCCGCGCTTTTTAAGAGTTCCTTTCCCTAGGGTCCCTAGATGGGGGCCGGGTTTCACTGGCACCAATCACAGAAACGCACGCACTCACTCACTCCCGAGAGATCACGCCGTCGTCACGCGCTGGGCGAGGGGAACGATGCCAACCACGTAGCGCAGACGTCGGAATGTCCATGAGCGGCGTTCGCGCGCATTTCGAACGCGCGTTCACACTCGGTGTACGGGAAACGCTCGCTCAACCGGGCAGACGGACGCGGCTTCCGTGGCAATCCAGGCGCTCACCCAACGCGCGTCTCGGGGTTTGTCGGCGTTTCGCTGCTGCCATGTCGTTGTCTTCCCCACGACGAAGGCGAGTCGTAACAACCCCCGGGCCAGCAGCAGGTCAGTCTCGCTGGTTGTGCTGCAGGAAACTAAGGCTAGATCCCGGAAATGAGGCAGCATGGGACCCAAGATCGCGATCACATAGCTGCCGCGGTAAAATTGATATCACGCTCCATTTAACACTGCGATGCTCGGCACGCAACTTTTGAGGAATAACTGCGTTGCGTTGATGTAGTGGCCGCTTTGACCACTCGTGCAGCTCCTTGAAGCACGCTTCGCTGAATCGGAGGGGTACCTTCCAGAGCCCGCGCTGGCAGACCTCATCGAAGTGCGCTCCGCCCGAACGTCCAGCCACCGCAGGTTTCTGGATCCCCGGGCCACCAACAGATCAGAGTCTCGCTGGTTGTGCTGCAGGAATCTAAGGCTAGCTCCCGTAAATAATTTCTAACATAGAGGATCGAAATTACACAGTAGGACTTTTTCTCGATATTAAAAAGGCGTTCGATTCTATCCAATACAACATCTTACTACACAAATTATCTATGTACGGTGTACGTGGTGTTGCCCTGCAACTTCTATCTTCTTATCTTTATGATCGCTATCAAATAGTACTCATTAATGGCTCAAGTTCATCACAGTTAAAACTAACTCAGGGTGTCCATCAGGGATCGATATTAGGACCATTGCTCTTCCTCGCGTATATTAATGATACTGTGAAAATACCTGAATCACCAGAGATCATTATGTATGCAGATGACACTAATATTTTTTTCACATCGCATGAGATAACACCACTCGAAACCAAAGTAAATAACTACCTAGTGCACCTGTCCAGCTGGCTGAAGGGAAATATGCTAGAACTTAATTAAAAAAAGACAACATTTATCGTATTTCGCCCAGTTAACAAAGCACTGCACAAAAGAATAATACTTAAGTTTGATGACCAATGTCTTTCCTCGGTTAAAGTACAAAAATTCCTTGGCGTATGGTTCCAGGAAGAATTGTCATGGACGCCACATGTGAATCATCTAACAAATGAACTAGCACGAACCGTAGGATGTTTATACAAAGTAGGGCACATAATTCCTCTATGGCTAAAACAATTGTTGTACAACTCTCTGTTCTATTAAAAACTAATATATGGGATGATGGTGTGGGGAACCACAACAAAAGGTAATTACAATAAGCTCATAATACTGCAGAAAAAGATATTACGTTATGAAAACTATTATGGTCGTTACCAGCTCCTACAAACTTCTCATTTGTTCTTAAAATATAAAATGCTGAGGGGCGACCAGCTATACTACTATAAATTACTTCAGTTCGTACAACTCCGGAAGCTGCACATTTGCGACAGGGAAGAGAACTCTACTTATCCTTTCCGACACAATAAAAGACGCATGCCAAAAACTAGAACCAATTATGGTAAACAAACAGTTCCTTATCAAATGGCTTCAGTTCTTAATAATCTTCAAGTTAACTTAAATTTCGCATCTAATATTAGCACATTCAAAAAGCACATTAAAGATGTCCTAATAATATCAGGTGTTTTGTACGGGGAGTGACGAGTACTTATGACATGCATACAAAGGTTGTATCCTTCTCTTGTACCATGGTTTTTCACTTTATGTTTTGTTATAAGTGTCCTTCAATGTATTGTATACTGAACAAAATCTCTGTATAATATCCTTGCATATTTTAGTACTTATCATACTGTGTTAACGTTGTGATTATAATGGCAAATTTACCCACATTTGTTTTAATTATGTGACTTACTTTCTTCTTATGCTCAAATTTTTATTGCACTTCCGTCGACTGCAGAGGGACAGAGGCCTCGTCAGGCGCCACAGCCTTAAGCCTCTGCCCCTGCAGCAGATGCTGTAACTGAACAAAAAAACAAAAAAAAACATGAGGCAGCATGGGACCCAAGATCGCGATCAGATAGCTGCCGCGGTAAAAATGATATCACGCTCCATTTAACACTGCGACGCTCGGCACGCAACTTTTGAGGAATAACTGTGTTGCGTTGATGTAGTGGCCGCTTTGACCACTCGTGCAGCTCCTTGAAGCACGCTTCGCTGAATCGGAGGGGTACCTTCCAGAGCCCGCGCTGGCAGTCCTCATTCGAACTGCGGTGCGTCCGAACGTTCGGCTGCCACGGGTTTCTGGATCCCCGGGCCAGCAACAGGTCAGAGTCTCGCTGGTTGTGCTGCAGAAAGCGAAGGCTGGATCCCGTAAATGAGGCAGCATGGGACCCAAGATCGCGATCACATACCTGCCGCGGTAAAATTGATATCACGCTCCATTTAACACTGCGATGCTCGGCACGCAACTCTTGAGGAATAATTGTGTTGCGTAGGCGTAGTGGCCACTTTGACCACTCGTGCAGCTCCTTGATGCAAGCTTCGCTGAATCGGAGGGGTACCTTCCAGAGCCCGCGCTGGCAGACCTCATTCGAAGTGCGCTCCGCCCGAACGTTCAGCTGCCACAGATTTCTGGATCCCCGGGCCAGCAACAGGTCAGAGTCTCGCTGGTTGTGCTGCAGGAAGGTAAGGCTAGATTCCGTAAATGAGGCAGCATGGGACCCAAGATTGCGATCACATAGCTGCCGCGGTAAAATTGATATCACGCTCCATTGAGCACTGCGATGCTCGGCACGCAACTTTTGAGGAATAAGTGTGTTGCGTTGAGTGGACGCTTTGACCACTCGTGCGTCTTCTTGAAGCACGCTTCGCTGAACTATTGCTGCCACAATAGTTCTCACAACATCAACGGCCAAGAGCAGCCCGTGGAACTCTATAGATTTCCTGGACATATGTCCCACATTCCTGGAAAAAAAAATCAATATTCCAAATTTGTAATCTACTGCTGAGGAAATTTTGGAGGTAACGGGGAATCTTTTCGATGTATAGCAAAATCTTGCAGAACTTTTCCATCGCTCGCATCGAGCGATAAGAAAAACATTAATAGCAAGACAAAAAAAAAAACAAAACCATGCAAGCATGTCAACGGGAGGTTAGCATAGTGAAATCTTCCAGTGTATTAAAAAAAATGCGTTCATACACTTTTTCCCATTCAAAAATGGTTTTCCAGGGAATTGTTGTCTGTGAAATGATTGAGAACGAGAGACGGCAAGCCTGGATAACTTCTGTGCGCAAGCTGAAGTAGGCGGTTTTCTCTTGCTAAATTGGTTTGGTATGTTGCGCGTGTATATTATTTCTGACGAATTTTCACTGTAATTCACTAAGCATGCAGTGTTTAGTCGTAGAGCTCACGCTAACGAAACTATTTTTTTTTCCTGTAAAGCCCTCCGCCGGTCAGGTAACGCAAACAAATATTTTGGAGGCTGACATCAACAGCTGCGTTAGGCAGACGCGTGTGAGGCAAGGTCAGTGATCGCCTCATTGTTCCCTTGTGTGACGCCCGGCTCAATTTCCAAGTTATTTTGCTAGATGTAAAAAATGTCGCAAAGTAAAAGTAGTAAAGATATTAGCTTGCACATGAGTGAGCATTTGAATATAAGCGATGGCTCTGCAAATTAATTGTTTTGGGAATGCACGTGCGCTGCAATCGGCATTACATTAAATGTACCAACCACTGCGCAGTGACTGACCAAACTATAGCATTTTCTCTGTTAGCCGTAAGCGAGCAGCTGGTAAGCACATTTCGCGCGTATTTTCGTTTTTCTTTTCAGCCTCGCCTATCTTTATTTTACGTCCAAATAAACACATACTCCTTCTTATTCAGCGAAAAACGTAAAAAAATTCCAACTATTTGGCCAAAAAAGTTGCGCACATCGAACTGCTCAGCTACCCAACAAAATTAAGTATTTTGCTAAAATGTCCCTGCCATATAAAAAAAAGGTCTTAAGCTCGAATTCCACGTCTTAAATGAACTTGCCATTTACTTGCGACACACATTTCGGCGCAACGGTGACGGCGGTTTCGTCAACAATCTGCTCCACGAAGTGGACCTGATGCACTGTCAGTTCTTTTTTTTTTCAGGTTCGGCGCAGAAAACAAATATCGTTGACCACTCTTTCTTGGAACCTGCACCTGAGAGGGTACTGTCGCGATAGAAAGAAATGTGAACAGCGCGGCGCCTAATTCGAACACAAGTACGCTACAGACATGAATTCCAATTTCGCAGTGCGTAGGCAACATGCTGTTCACATTATTTTCTATCGCCCTGGTACATTTTCCTAATCCTCTTAATCTCGTCAGCGTTCTAGCACGAAGGAAAAAGCAAGCGTCAGCGCAAACAGATTTCCAGGCAGTCAACACGTGCAAAGCATGTGCGGAACTATTTTTTTTTCAGGAGAGAGGGCGTTACGCGCAACTTCTCAATGGTATGGGTGACAGGTCTGTCCGGTCAATTGTGGGGAGTCGCGGGAGACGGTGCTATGGTGCTTTTCACTCGCGCTTGCAACGCCCCTCTGCAAAGCTCTGGTTCCCTCGGTACCCTCGGCGTGCCTTTCGGAGCGAAAGAAAGGGGGGAAGTGACATGGACCTGGACTACCCACCCTCCAGCTATCTGCTGAGCACCGCCGAAGTCGGCAATGTGTCGCTTTTCTGCTGTTCTGGGAGGGTCTCGAGGGTCCGCTTTTTCACCGCCTCAGCAACGCCATCTCTCGCTCAGTAAGGTAAGGAACATTTTGCCGTGAGTGGTGGCTATATTCTAGGCACTATATGGTGGCTGACCGTGGACACAGCGGCGACTCATTTATTACGCAAATAAAGGATGTCTTGCTTCCCCGTGACGACCTGTCTCAGAACTGGCATCTGAATATCGGCAGGCAGGGGAGGTTGGATTATGAAGGGAAGAAAAAGTTATGGAGAAAAGAAACAGATCAACGCGCATAGTATCAAGAACTATTTGCAGAAGATTTTTTACAAACTGTTCAGCTTGGCACAGCAGTCGGAGTAGAATGGCGAGCTTGGTCAGCACACCACGGAGACTCGGCGGTGCGGAAGAGGCGATGGGTAAAAGATTTGCGTGTAGCTGTGGAGTTTTTCTCGTCTGCATTGTAAACGTTTTGCTGGCAACTCTAGATAGATGAATTTCCAAATATTTTGTATTTTTTCTCTGACAATTATACTAGAGCGTTTTAATCTTCATCCCTGTTCCGCAAGGAGCGATGTGTTATTTACGCTCCTGGACAAGAAATGGCCGTATGCTGCAGCGGTTTTGCAAACGTTTGTTGTCTGGCATTACCGCAAACAATGCAGGTTTCGCAGTCCTTCAGAACGACATATTTTTGGGGAACAGCGCCCAAAGAAGGAACGTACACCGCACCACCGGCTTGATGGTTTGAGTATTCATCACGTTTGCGAAGGGGCTGAGTTCGATCCCCAAGCGCTTGTTGTACGTTCGGGACTCTATAATCTATCAATGTTCCTTCGATCGCAACCAACTCGCTGGACTTGTAATCCACTTATTTAAACCCAGTCAGGAAGGTTCAGTTCGCAAGGAAGGTTCGAAGTCCACCCAAGATAGAAAGCGCGTATATGCATGTATTAGTACATTTAAATCATAGCAAAGTTGTAAGGTAATTTATAGCACTGTATTTTAATTCACCTTAGTCAAACACCGCTATGTAATAGCAGTCTAACTTCATTGAAGCCTCAATCATACAAAGCTTAGTACCTTGTTGTGCGGTGTGTTTCACCATCTTAATAAACCAATAATATCATGTTTGACACAGAGTTAATTATTTAAGTTCGGAAGTATATGGCACAAGCATCCCATATATGAGGTAGGATATGTTCCATATCTGCGAGATTGTTTCCATATAAGGATTTGAAGGTCCCCATATAAAGAAAGAGCATCTAAATAAAGACGCAAATACGACTATATATAGCAGTATATGACACTATATAAGGTACCTTATGGCCGTATCTGCCCGTATTTGTGGTCTTATACGCCCATTTATAGCAGTATATGGTGGCATATCAGGTTTCCCATGGTCATATCTGGCCGTATATACGACCATATATGGACCTATTTAACTGTATATGATCCCATATATGAGTATATACAGCCATATATAAAATATATCTGGCCCATATCTGCCATTTTCGTAAGGGACAACATTCAAATATCTTAAAACATTATAAAACTTTTAGGCGTGATCGCGAATATGCAAATAGACTCTCGGGAGGCGTCCCAATCATCATTCAAAGCGGCGTCCCGGCTCAAGAAATCAAACTGAAAACAAAACTTGAGGCGGTTGCGGTTAGCGTCATCAGCTAGAAAACCATAACAATATGTTCTGTATATCTTCCCCCACACATCACATTAACATGCCAAGATCTAGAAGGCCTGATCGATGAACTGCAGGAGCCATTTCTGGTAGTTGGCGATTTTAACGCTCACTCTCCGTTTTGGGCAAGCGAACGCTGTGACTCTAGAGGCCAAACAATCGAAGATTTTATACTTTCGAATAATGTCTGTCTTTTAAATACGGGAAAACCCACATATTGTTGTCCAAGCTCAGCAAAAATGAGCTCTCTCGATTTAGCTTTGGCATCACCATTACTTTTTAACGATTTTAAACGGGATGTTTTAAATGACACCATGGGCAGCGATCACTTACCTACCGTCATCAGGCTCTCATCGTCCACTCCAATCATCCCCACAAGGCCACGGCGCTGGAAAATTCAGCTCGCCGACTGGTCACTTTTTACAAAAAGTGCCACTCTGGAAATGGAATTTTGTGACGACCTTAGCACAGATGAAATTAATGAGAAGTTTACTGAATGCATAATATCGGCCGCAACACTCGCTATACCACAAACAACAGGACTTGCACAAAAGAAACGCAAAGTGTGGAGGACAAAAGAATGCACATTAGCAAAAAAACAACAAAACAAAGCCTGGAGCACTCTGCGTCGATATCCCACTGCAGAGAACTTACTTACCGCGCTCTGGCTTTTGCCTTCTTAAAGGTAAGTGCGAAGAAATGCAGAAAAAAACCTCTTGGCAGAAATATGTCTCCTCAATAAACAGCTCAACAACATCAAAGAAAATGTGGGAAAAAGTTCGTAAATTTACTGGTGACCATACCCCTTTCACACTTCCTCTCTTGACAGCACCCGGACCACACACATCTTTAAAAGAACAGGCCAACATATTGGGCGAGCATTTTGCTGAGAACTCAAGCTCATCCAATTACACAAACACATTTCAGAAACACAAATCAATAGCTGAAAAACAAAAATTGCCATCTGGAGCAGGTGTACATGAGGATTACAACCAGCATCTCACACTACAAGAATTAAATAAGGTATTATCTTCTGGAAAAAAGACAGCACCAGGACCAGACAACGTGCATTACGCTATGCTTGCACATCTCTCCGAGGCTGCTGTAGAGGCACTGTTAAAATTCTTTAATAAAATCTGGATAACTGTAAATATACCTGAAAAAAGCAGTCATAATACCTTTTCTCAAACCCGGAAAACCACCAACAAGTCCTAGCAGTTACAGACCAATAGCCGTCACCAGCTGCATAGCTAAATCTTTCGAAAGTGTAATAAACATTAGATTGACCTTCATACTTGAATCTCGGCAACTATTAGATACACACCAATGTGGGTTTAAGAAAGCATGCTCGACCACAGATCACCTTGTCCGCCTAGAAAACACGATCCGGGAAACGTTCATCCACAAGCAGCACTGTATTGGGGTCTTCTTCGACTTGGAGAAGGCCTACGATACCACGTGGAAGTTCGGCATCCTCCGTGACCTAGCGGAGCTAGGCATCCGCGGCAGGATGTTGAACTCCTTGAATGACTTCCTGGCTAACCGCACATTCCGAGTCCGCCTAGGAGCAACTCTCCCCATGACTTTCACCCAACAGAACGGCGTACCCCAGGGGTGTATTCTAAGCACGACACTCTTCATAGTAAAAATGAATTCCTTAGCTAAAGTAATACCCAAGTCCATAATGTATTCATTTTATGTAGATGGCCTACAAATAGCTTGCACATCCTCCAGCATATCAACCTGTGAGAGACAAATACAAATCACACTAAATAAACTAAGTGCTGGGGCAGACAGAAATGGATTTAAATTTTCTCCTCAAAAAACAGTAGTTGTTCTTTTTTCATTGCGACGAGGCCTACAGGTCGATCGCAATCTATACCTGAATCACACTGGGCTCCCAATTAAACAAGAACACAAATTTTTAGGCCTAACTTTCGACAAGAAACTCACATTTCTACCACACATTAACAACCTTAAAAAGAAAGCTTCTCAAGCCCTCAATGTCTTAAAAGTGCTCTTACGGAAGCGGTGGGGGTCCGATAGAGCAAGCTCCTTTCACATTTCCAATGCTAACAACACCCGGTACTCAAACAACATTAGAAGAGCAGGCCAACATATTGGGTGAGCATTTTGCTAGAGTATCAAGCTCATCCAACTACACACACTCCTTTCAAAAGCACAAAACAATAGTAGAAAAACAAGAACTTCCCTTCAGAACATGCATACATGAAGACTACAATCACCTTATTACCATGCGCGAACTAAACGCAGTACTAACATCCGGTAAAAAGACAGCACCAGGCCCAGACAATATACATTATGCCATGCTTGCTCACCTCTCGGAGACTGCCAAGGAGGCTCTCTTAAAATTTTTCAATAAAATATGGATGAGTGGAGAAATTCCCTATGCATGGAAAGAAGCAATCATAGTACCCTTCCTAAAACCTGGCAAACCACCAACTAGTCCCACCAGGTACAGGCCAATAGCACTCACTAGCTGCCTAGCAAAATCATTCGAAAGCATTCTAAACATCAGACTAACCTTCATACTTCAGTCCCAGACTCTTTTAGATATACACCAGTGTGGTTTTAAAAACATGTTGCACAACCGATCACCTTGTACGCTTTGAGAACACAGTGCGGGAAGCGTTCATCCACAACCAACACTGTATCGGGGTCTTCTTCGACCTGGAGAAGGCTTACAATACCAAGTGGAGGTTCGGTATCCTCAGTGACCTAGCGGACCTAGGTATCCGCGGTAGGATGCTGAGCTGTTCGAGCGACTTCCTGACCAATCGAACGTTCAGAGTCCGCCTAGGCGCAACCTTCTCCAACACTTTTATTCAAGAAACTGGCGTACCCCTGGGGTGCATCCTCAGCACTTCCTTATTTGTCATCAAAATGAACTCCATAGGAAAAGTAATCCCAAAATCCATAATGTACTCAGTTTACGTAGACGACCTCCAAATAGCGCATGCACGTCTTCCAGCATACCTACTTGTGAGCGGCAAATACAAATAACAATAAATAAACTGGCTACCTGGGAAGATAGAAACGGATTTAGATTTTCCCCTCAGAAAACAGTAGCGGTTCTGTTCTCTTTGAGACGAGGCCTACAGGCCGACCCCACACTATATTTAAACCAAACCCCATTACCGTTCAAACAAGAGCACAAATTTCTAGGGATAACTTTCGATAAAAAACTCACTTTCTTGCCACATATAAACAGCTTAAAGAAAAAAGCTTCACAAGCCCTCAATGAGCTGAAAATACTATCAAGAAAACACTGGGGGTCTGATAGAGCTTCCCTGTTACATATATATCGTTCTCTGGTTCGCTCCAAGTTAGACTATGGGTCCATAGGATATGGCTCAGCAAGACCGTCCTACATAAAACGACTCGATCCTGTCCACAATCTTGGTTTAAGGCTGTCTTCCGGTGCTTACAGAACTTCCCCAATAGCAAGTCTGTATGTGGAAACTAATGAACCTTCCTTAGAAGATCGAAGAACTGCACTAACTTGTACATACATCCTAAAAATCCTTTCACAGCCCAAACATCTCTGTTACCCAATTGTCACGAAATGCCCATCCCGAATCCTCTTCAACAACAAGCCCCATGCGATTAAGCCGTTGCTCTTGCGCTTCGAAGAAAAATGTCAAACTCTGAACATACTAAATGAAATAAAAAATATTGCCCCAAGACACGAAGCACTTCCACCGTGGTACACTCTCCCCACAGTGTGTGACGTCACACTAACACGCCTCAGTAAAACCTGTACGCCACACGACCATATAATACAAGAATATCTAGCACTACAAGAAAAATACAGAAATTACACTGCATTTTATACTGACGGGTCAAAAACTCATGTTCATGTAGGAAGCGCAGTAATACAAGGAAAAAATGAAAATGCAGTACGACTGCCCTCATGTGCTACAGTTTTCACCGCGGAGTGTTATGCCATTTGTGTTGCGGTACAGAAAATAGCAAATGAAAACATGAAAAAGAGCATCATTTATACAGATTCACTGAGCGTCCTTAGAGCATTAAACTCCAAAAATGCCACGGAGCCACTGATTGGAAGCATCATACACAATATAGTAAAGGTCACAGCACAAAAACATGTTATAAAATTCTGCTGGGTTCCCAGTCACGTTGGCATTAAGGATAAAGAGAGAGCCGACACGTGTGCTGCACAAGCCAGAGCCATGGAGGTGAAACATGTGGGCTTGCCTCCGAGGGATTACATGAAGTTAGTGCATAGCAAACTAAGAGCCAAATGGCAAGCTTCTCTGGAAAATGAAAGAAACAACAAGCTGCATACTGTAAAGCCTATTTTGAAAGAATGGAAATCATGCCGTCATAAAGAACGTTTTATCGAAGTAATTTTATGTCGTTTACGCATAGGCCACACACACATCACCCATAACTTCTTATTAACAAAAAAAGACAAACCTGTGTGTCAAATGTGTGGTGAGGAGCTCACAGTGAATCACATTTTAATCTCTGGTTCGCATCTCGAAGAACTTCGAAAAAAAATTTTTTTACGGTATTTTACAATGAACACATTCCATTTCATCCCGCATTGCTTTTAGGCGAGCAAACACTCGTCGAGTTTTCACTTGTTTGTAAGTTTCTAAAGAAAGCCAATGTTTTAAATTTAATATAATGTAACTTCTATACACTTAACATAACATCATCTAACCTTGTGTTTGGCGCATGATAGCCATAGTTGCTTATGCGCCATAAAACCCCATATAACTAACTAACTAGTTGTGGCTGGCTATTCGTGCGTGCTTTCTGTTTTATATACAACACTGGCGTGGCGATGGAGGAGTACCGCTACCCGCCTTTGGTGTTCGCCTAGGGTGCCTCCAAACTGCAGAAACTACGCCTTGAACAAGCGGCAATTAGTAAAGGGGCTGCACTGACAAGAAACGTTCGCCCGGAGTGTGGTTCGGGCCCTCACTCTCGCCCTCAGACCGTGCCCTCCCACACCCTCGTCTTCACGAATTTTCATACGCCGATCCTCCCTCACCCTCATCTCACGGGTGAAATACTAATGAGGTGAGGTTGAGGACGCCCTCGTGAGAATGCCCAGGTCTGGTTCTAGGGCGTCCGGAGGCGTGCTTTCTGCGTTTTCAGACGCGCAGTAGTGTTTCAGATCCGCGACGTCAACAGGACCACATGCTTGCCTACCGGAGCAATCTTCGAGCTCGTATGAAAAGTTAGACCTCTGAATGACCCTGCAGGGTCCAACCGCGCCATTTACTGCAACTTCAAATCACAGGCCTTTTGAGGAACTGCGTGTGCGTCAAGTATTAAATTTAGGTTACGGGCTACCCTCTCCGTGATTTTAGCAGTGGGTGATTTACCGGAATACGTGTGTGGTGAATTTTCAGAGGTTTACAGAAATCTGGAACTGGGTCAGAAAACCAATCCTCCTGAACGTCTCATGCAGGCATCCGCGGACTATCAGTGAGTTGTGCTTGCTCAGGGGAAGCAATTCTCTACCCTTTTGTTAAAGTGTTTGGTGCCAACCAACAAAATTTGTGTCTCTGAGGGCTTATAGAAAAAGGACCAATGGTGTCACATTCCACTTCCTGCCATGGTGTTGGACTCTGAATTGCCTGCATTTTACCTAGCGGCTAACAATCACACGCGGGTTGCCTTTTGGCAATCGAAACAAGATCTAGCGTTTCTTAAAACATCGTGTTTCATTCCGGGCCATGTTAGCGTACAGCACAGCCTATCATTCGTCTCTTCGCCTGCGGAATGACCGGTTAGCGTTGATGAAGATCTTACGGAACCAGCGCATAACGACGACGCGAAAGAGGGAATCAGTCCTGTCGTTTGCCTGAGGAACGTACCGAAGCAGGAGACCATCCACTCCGAGCTGGTAGGAGTCGTTTGCTAGCAGCCTGCTGCATTTATCTCGGCCATGACGTGCCAGATTCCTTGACACCTTACCGCAGAACCTGTCTTCCTGCTCCGTTGTGGTATGATTCTCCTGGGTTATCCTCGTGTCCAAGCATGAATCCATGGTCACATGTCTTGCAGCGACCAAAGTAGCCTCTTCCTATTCCAACTGCTTGTCTTGCACCAGCGGTGCTTGTGAAAGTGTACGGCGTCGAAGTTCGTGTCGCACTTCTGGCACTGGGTAGTGTAATCGTAATCCTGCAAGGTTAGCGCCCATCGAGCAAGTCGTTGTGCGGGATTCGGAAACACCTGCAACCAAGGTATCTCATAGTGATCTGTCTCGATTACAAAATGCTCGATTATCTAGAAACCTGTTGAGCTTCTTGACTGCAGCAACATTTTCTTAGCATTCTTTTTTGTTTTTGTGTAGTTCCGCTCGGAACGTATCAGTGTGTGGCTTGCGAACGCGAAAGGACGCAGAACGCCTGCACCCTGTTATAGAAGTACCGCTGCTAGGCGATCATCGCTGTCATCTGTTTACAACGCGAATGGACTGTTGAGATCGGCAGCTGGAGAGATGCACTCTCTGCAATCGCTTTCATTAGCGCGCTAAAAGCAGGTTGATGCTGGGTACCCCAGCGACGTCTGTCTTTTTCTGGGTCAGTTGATTGAGCGGACGGATGATACCACCGCAATGAGCAATGAACTGACCGTGAAAGGGTACCATGCCAAGAAATCGCTGCAGTTTTTTTTACGTTTTGAGGCAGTGGGTATTACAAAATCGCACGTAGCTTCGCTGCTTTTCGTAGCAGAGAGCTATTATCGAAGATGACACGATGCACGTTGATGTTCCCACTGGCCATCTGAATCATTTTGTGGTAGATAGAAAGGCCTGCAGCCTGTGGCTGACCCGCAATGCACCGAACACCGTCGCTGAATTTACCAGCGAAGAAGCCATCGAGAAACCTTTGGAAGCATGAGCCCGCGATTTGACTTGGAGCGATTTCACTTGGAGCACTTGGAGCCCAGCTGCGGGATGTCATCCACGAAAGTGTACAGAAAGAGCTTCGTCGTCTGTTACCATCTTCCAACCAGCCTGATGTTGTGACCCTTGATGAAATCGTCCCCGAAGAAGTGCAGCACGCGCTTGGATCCTCGTCACCTTCACCTCCAGCTGAAGCTCCAGCCTTAACCTATGCTGCTGCAGTACATAGTCTTTAGTCGCAACGACACAGCCGAAGTCCTCCTCTCCGACATGAACCAGGTGTTCCTGAATGGCGCTCCCCTGCCGCCACTCGCCAAACCTATGAACGACGCCCATGCCCCAGTAAATGCGACCAATGCAGGACTTCCGTCAACAGGCCTCTATGCTTCCATTGCGCTGGATCCGGACATATTATTCGTCATTGCTCGTACCGCTGTATCGGTCTTCGTGGCTTTGCCTTTGACGCACCACGACCACGCTTCGGCCAGCATCCGCAAGAAGTCGACGAGTGCCTTCGTCGAGAGGAGTATGCGCCGAACAGCCTTTCGCGCTGACCATCGCCGTCAGCCTTACGTTTTGCGTCGACACGCCGCAGCTACGCAGCCGTGATACCAGGAAGATCTCCGAGCCCCCGTTGAGGAAACTAAAGACAGCAACCTCCGTAGGTGAGGTTGCTGACGAGCGAAACGCCGAAGATCGTCCAAGTGCCACGCCGCATGAAGTTGCCACCCCCTAGACGCCTACTCCGCATACAATGAAATTCTCGACCAGGACGCGAACCGCCTTCAAAACAACGTCGCCAGTCAGAAAAGCTTCGGCGACATGCCCTGCCCACGATTCATACTCCCGACGAAGCCGTGACCCGACACCTAGGACTGCATACAACGGAAGAGCCGGCGCATGTGCCTTAGAAGTAGTTATCGACGGCTGATTACTCGCTGATCCATTCATCACCGATTAGCCGGCGATCAATGAAACATTCGCGGCGGAGCTCAGGAAAGGCACGACTGCTTGGGAGGGCCCACAAATTCCCACCGCAGCGGGGCCCCCTCATTACGCCGTCAGGACGATGCACAGCGCGAGTTACAGTTGAGGGACGCACCTATCCTGCGACATTCGTTGCGCTAGAGCAATGTTCCCGTGAAGTGGTCCTGTGCATGGATTTCCTTAATGAGCATTGCCCCGCCGCGGTGGGTCAGTGGTTACGGCGCTCGGCTGCTTATCCGAAAGACTAGAGTTCGATCCCGGCTGTGGCCGTGGAATTTCGATGAAGGCGAAATTCTAGAGGCCCATGTACTGTGCGATGTCAATGCACCTTAAAGAACCCCAGGCGGTCGAAATTTCCGGAGCCCTTCACTACGGCGTCTCTCATAGCCTGAGTTGGCATGTAGTAGTTCGGAGAAAGACCAAGTGCCTTAATTCATCGAGGCAACGAAGAACGCTGCTAGCCCCTGTGTACTGTGCATGCAGCAATGAATATGCAGTGTTTGGTACGTGCCAGTTACGCAGGTAGCACAGGGACGGCTAACCCCAAGCGGTGGTGACTCACCATCAGCTATCTGCGTTTGGCCCTGTGCTTAATAATTGAAGCGGATCCATTCAGAGGAGCTTGTTTTGTTAAGTCGCAGACACAGGGTATAACCTGCACCCCCAGGAGCTTGCCTCCATTCACAGAAACTTGGAATGATGACAGACTTGGGCGAAAGGTCAATTGAGTGTGCCCGCGATAACGTGTCAACCTAAAACCTTGTGCACGAGAAAGCGAACATGGCGTGATAAAGTGAATTCAAAAATGCAAAAAGAAAGCCACCGCAGCCGAATAACAATTTTTTTTTTTTATGGATGCCTTTTCTTCAATAAATTTTCCCCGCAGGGAGGCGTCTGCAGCATGCAGGCGTTGGTGAGTGGCGACACCACGGGGTTAACCCGAGCATCCGCAGGGACATTCCCGCAGGGGGATGATGGTGAACAATGCGTCACCACGGACCCGAGCATCCGCGCTTAGCCGTGCGTGGCATCGCCGTGTCCGGGGAAAAGGGAATCCTGGTGGTTGAGCCGATGCCGAGCGTTTGGACCCTTGAGGCCCCTCGGCGGAGGCAACACACCACTTTGGCCCCAGCTTCCTGTAGACGGCACCTCCGGCCTGACCCGACCGGGGGAAATCGGCAGTCACCTTTTCCTGTTCTCCTCTCCATCTTTCACTGTCCTATCTCCTTTCTTACAACTTTCCTGTATCCTCCTCTCTTCTTCATTTTTTCCTCTTTTTCCTGGTGGCGAGGGTTAACCGTGTGTGACCAACTACCCTGGGTTGAGTCATATTAGGTTATAGTTAAGGTGTACAGCTGGCGTGGGCAGGACTTTCTTTCAAGTTCCTGTCGCGTCCCCGTGTTGGACTCCGTGGTGGGTGGCTGGCACCATGACCGAAAAACATCAATTTTTTATGGCTCCCCCCCCTTTCCAAACTTGATCGCTCTCTCAAAAGAGTGCGGAACGAAGCATCAGACTTTTTTTCGAAAAAGAAACCTACATTCTCAAAGTTTCATGTGATACATAGCAACAGTGACCAAAAGCAAGCTCGAATAATATCCCCATTTCTTGTAACCAAATGTTTAACAGATACCTTAGGGCCTGGCTACAAGGTATCCAAAATGTCCAGCGGCGACCTACTCCTCGAACTCCGTGAGAGCATCCAATGCTCGAAACTCTCAAACATTGCTTCCATAGGGGACATCTCTGTCTCCGTGACTCCCCACCGATCTCTTAACACAGTTAAAGGCGTTATCTCAGAAGCTGACTTCATCCATCTAACAGAAACCGAAATGCTTGAAGGACTTTCTGATCAAAATGTAATTGACGTGCACAGAATCAAAATCCGCAAAGACAACAAAGAAATAGACACCAAACACATGGTCCTCACGTTTAACACCAGCAGTTTGCCCGAAACAATCGATGTTGGATACCTGAAAATCACCGTCAGACACTACATACCCAATCCCCGCCGCTGTTTTAACTGTCAGAAGTTTGGCCACGGCTCACAGAGTTGCCGCGGCCGCAAAACCTGCGCGAAATGCGCTTCGAAGGACCACCCTTCTGAGGAATGCGACGCAGCCCTACGCTGCGCGAATTGTGAAGGAGATCACGCTGCATACTCCAGGGCGTGTCCGTCCTGGAAAAAGGAAAAAGAAATCATCACCATTAAGACCAAAGAAAACATTTCATTCAAAGAAGCGAGGAGGCGTTTTGCGCTTACCAACACATTCTCCTTCACAGCGAAACCTAACTTCGCGGATGTGGTGCGCGGGGGCGTAGCACCACACAGCGCTCCGGCACCTGCCGCGTCCACTTCCACCGCGCCTGTGGCAGTGCCATCCACGCCCCAGGCAGAGACAGCGAAAGCTGCTCTGCCAACTACAAGCCAGGGAGTGCCGGCCCACAAGTCAGCATCCCGCAGGACTTCCCCCCGTCGGGGGAGGCCTGACACCCACACACCCGCGGCTTCTTCGCGGTCGTCCAGCACCTCTTCCGAGGTGATGCACCAAACTCCCAGCCCGCCTGCTCTACAGCGGCGGAACAGCTCTCTTGAGCGGAAAAAGGCAGGGCTACCATAACGGCCCCAGAACATAAGTAAACCTCTCGTTGCTCCTACCCCAAAACATAAACATGGCTTTTCTAGTTCAGTGGAACTGTAGAGGAATATTGAGAAATTACGATGACATAAAAAACATTTTAGGGTCAATGTCACCCGTAGCCTTATTTCTCCAGGAAACCAATCTAGGTCCGCAACATATGAACATCCTGAAGCATTATAAAACTTTTAGACGAGATCGTGAACAGGCAAATAGACTCTCTGGAGGCGTCGCGATTGTCGTGCAAAGAGGCGTCCCTGCTCGAGAAATCGCACTCAAAACGAAGCTTGAAGCTGTTGCGGTCAGTGTCGTCAGCCATAAAACAATTTCTCTCTGTTCTGTATATATTCCTCCACATTCTACATTAACAGTCCCCGATTTACAAGAACTTATCAATGAACTTCCAGAACCGTATCTAGTAGTTGGGGACTTTAACGCTCACTCCCCCTTTTGGGGAAGCGAGCACTGTGACTCTAGGGGTCAAATAATCGAAGATTTTATCCTCACAAACAATGTATGTCTTTTAAATACAGGAAAAGCCACCTACTGCTCCCCTGCCTCGGGGAAAATGACCTTTTTAGATTTGTCTTTTAGCGCACCTTCTGTTTTTAATGATTTTAAATGGGATGTCATTGACAACCCATATGGCAGCGATCACCTCCCTATACTAATCACTTTAACATCCCCACCCGAAATAATCCCCACAAGGCCACGGCGCTGGAAGCTTCACCTCGCCGACTGGTCACTTTTTAGAGCAAAGGCAAATTTAGAAAATATACTTTTAGATAATCTCTCCATCGACCAGATAAATGAAAAGTTCACTAATTGTATCATAACTGCCGCACTCACAGCTATTCCACAGTCGTCGGGAGTGGTGCAACAAAATCATAAAATATGGTGGACAAAAGAGTGCAAGGAAGCAAAAAAAGTACAAAACAGAGCTTGGGGTAAATTTCGCCGGTATCCGACACATGAAAATCTCGTTAATTTTAAGAAGGCAAGAGCTAAAGCTCGGTACGTCCGTCGGAGTGCCGAGAAAGCATCATGGCAGAGTTATGTTTCATCCATTAACAGTCAGATGACATCTAAAAAAATGTGGGAGCAGGTTCGCAAATTAAACGGTAGCTTTTCACCATTCACAATTCCGCTTTTAACAACACCCGGCACACAAACAAGCATAGAAGAACAGGCAGACATACTAGGGGAACATTTCGCTGCAGTTTCAAGTTCATCTCACTATACACAGTCTTTTTTAAAATACAAAAACACAGCTGAAAAACAGAGGCTCCCAACAAGTGGAGGCGCAAATGAAAAATACAATAGTCTAATTACCCTCCAAGAAATCAATACAGTACTATCTACCGGCAAAAAAACTGCACCAGGACCCGACGAAATACACTATGAAATGCTTGCGCATCTTTCCGAGCCAGCCGTGAACGCACTTTTAAGATTCTTTAACACAATATTCATGTCTGGGAAAATACCGGAAGTCTGGAAGAAAGCTATTATTGTACCGCTTCTTAAGCCTAGTAAACCCCCAACTTCTCCTAGCAGTTATAGACCCATAGCCCTGACTAGTTGCCTTGCCAAATCCTTCGAAAGTGTCCTAAATATAAGACTAACCTTTGTTCTTCAATCTGGTGAACTTCTTGATATCCATCAGTGTGGATTTAAAAAGGGATGCTGCACTACAGACCACCTAGTCCGCCTTGAAAATACAGTCAGATAAGCTTTTATACACAAGCAACACTGTCTTAGCGTATTTTTTGATTTAGAAAAAGCATATGATACTACCTGGAGGTTCGGAATCCTCCAGGACTTAGCTGAACTTGGCATCCGTGGCAGAATGCTGAACTCCATTAAAGACTTTTTATCTAACCGTTCATTTAATGTCCGTCTAGGCTCAACCCTTTCAAGGGATTTTATTCAGGAAAATGGAGTGCCTCAAGGGTGTATTTTAAGCACAACTCTTTTTATTGTAAAAATGAATTCTCTTAACAAAATTATACCAAGGTCCATAACATATTCAGTCTATGTCGACGATCTTCAGATAGCGTGCACATCTTCCAATATATCCACATGTGAAAGACAAGTACAACTTACAATCAACAAACTGGCAACATGGGCAGACAAGAATGGTTTCCAGTTCTCACCACAGAAAACAGTAGCCTTACTTTTTTCACTCAAACGAGGCTTGCAAACAGATCCCACATTACACCTAAACCAAACCAAACTGCCTTTAAAAAAAGAACACAAGTTTCTAGGCATCACCTTCGATAAAAAGCTTACTTTCCTGCCTCACATAAACGCACTAAAGAAGAAAGCGTTGCTATCACTGAACATACTTAAAGTCCTTTCACGCAAACACTGGGGTTCTGATCGGGTATGCCTTCTACAGATTTATCGCTCTGTAGTACGTTCCGTTTTAGATTATGCCTGCATAGTGTATGGATCAGCAAGGCCGTCGTACTTGAAGCGACTGGACCCTGTGCACAATATGGGTTTGCGTCTTTCAACTGGTGCTTACAGGACATCACCCATAAAAAGCCTTTACGTAGAAACCAATGAACCACCACTTGCAGACAGACGAACAATGCTCACATGCTCATACATCTTAAAGATCCGTTCCCAGCCTAAACACATCTGTTACCCACTCGTTACAAAATGTCCATCTCGAACACTATTTACCAACAAACGTCTAGCAATCAGACCACTTCTTCTCCGCTTTGAAGAGAAATGCCAAGAACTAGACATAATGAACATATTACCTAATATTGCCCGCAAACCTGATCCACTCCCGCCTTGGTACTACCTACCATCTGTGTGCGACTTCACATTAACACAATTTCGGAAAAAAACATACACCACATGAACAGATATTACAAGGATATTTAGCACTCAAGGAAAAATACAGAGAATACGAAGCATTTTATACCGATGGATCAAAATCGGCGCACTACGAGGGAAGTGCTGTAGTTCAGAATAATTGGGAAAAAATAGTACGGCTACCTGAGTGTACATCCATTTTCACCGCCGAGGGTTACGCAGTCTTGGTGGCTGTAGAAAAAATAATAAATGAGAACATTCAGAACAGTATCATTTACACTGATTCTCTGAGCATACTAACCTCACTTCACCATAGCAATGCAGTGATGCCACTAATCGGGGATATGATACATAACATAACGAGCGCCACAATACAGGGACAAGACATAAAATTTTGCTGGGTTCCCAGCCACATTGGAATCGCTGGCAATGAGAAAGCAGATGAATATGCTGGAAAAGCTCGCAACAAAGAAATAAAGAAAGTGAACATTCCCTACAAAGATGGCATGAAGTTAGTACAGTTTAAGCTCAGAGATAAATGGCAGTCTGAGTGGAATATTGAACGAAATAATAAGCTCCACTTAGTAAAACCATTTATAGAAGAATGGAAGTCATGCTCCCACCAAAAACGTTTCATCGAAGTTATTTTATGCCGCCTCCGTATTGGACAGACACATCTCACACACAACTTCCTACTTACAAAAGAAGACAAACCTGTTTGTGAAAAGTGCGGAGATGATCTAACAATAAACCACATATTATTCTCATGTACAGAACTCGAATCACTAAGAAAAAAACATTTTACTACCTTTTACAAAGAACACATTCCTTTTCATCCAGCATTGATATTAGGCAAAGATGCACTTGTCAGTATACCCTGTGTTTTTAGCTTTTTAAGGGAAGCCAGTATTCTTCATCAACTCTAATCTACTCACCCTGTGCTTCGCTACATACAATTATACACCTCAGCCACTTTCTCAATCACGAGAAGGAGGCTGAGGTCTTTATCTGAGTTGTTGGGAGCCTCGAAATCCTTGCCGAGCCAAGGATGTCTGCGGAGGTAACCCAACCTTCAAAAGTTTCTGCTATCAGACATTTTTTAAAATTCTTGTCTTTCTTCAGCTAGTTAGTAAAAATAACTTTTAGGCCCTTTACACCACCGTTTTTATCCACTTTGTTTTCAAACTCTGCTCAAGCATATTTTTCCATACCTTGTTCTTGGCGCATGATAGCCTTAGCTGCTTATGCGCCAATAAACCCAACACAACACAACTCTTCAATAAATTATCGCCCTCATAAAAGAGGGCGGACCAATGTCACTGCGCTGTTCCTGCAAAAAAAAATCTTCTCCAGATACGACGTCGCACATAGTAAGGTAGCAGAAAAACAAGCAAGAATAATCTCTCCTTTCATAATTTCTAATTCTCTCACAGAATCATTGGGCCTTAGTTACAAGGTTTAGAAGCTGGCCAACGGAGACCTACAGCTCCATATGAACATAAAAGTATAGTATTCTAAGCTCTCAAGCATAATAATATTTGAAGAAATACCTGTTTTCGTTAGTGCCCGTAGATCCCTGAACACTGCCAAAGGCGTGATTTCATAACAAGATTCTCTCACCCTGACTGAAGTAGAAATACTGGAGGGCCTGTAAGACCAGAATGTCACTCATGTCGAGTGCATAAAAATAAAAAAAAGATTAATATGAAACACCAACAAGCACATACTTCTCACTTTCACGTCAGCCAACTCCCTGGCACCAAAAAAGTAGGTTGTATTAAGCAGTAGTCAGACCATACATCCCCAATCCTCGACGGTGTTTCAAGTGCCAGAGATTTGGGCATGGATCCCAGAGTTGTGTCCGCAAAACCTCCGCCAAATGTGCATCTAATGAACATGAATCCGATGCCTGCAACGCAGTACCAAAGTGCGCTAACTGTGAAGGGGACCACCCCGCGCATTCTAGGCTATGCCTACCTTGGAAGAAAGAGAAGGAACCATTAAAACCAAAGAAAATATAACATTCCGGGAAGCACGGAAACAATTTGTGCAAACTCGGGGAACATTCTTGTTCACAGGAAAAACAAATTTCGCCGATGTGGTGCAACGGGGCGGGGCACCACACCAGACTTCTGCACCTGCCTAGGCCACACGGTGAGCCTGCGGCAGGCCCATGCGTACCCAAGGTAGACGCAGCGAAGGCTGCCCTGCCACGCTCGAAAAAGTGCCCGCAAGGCCTCCCCCAGTCGGGAGAGGCCTACAAACAGTATACCCGTCGGTTCTCCACGGCGCTGCACAGCCTCCGGTGAGCTGATGGACGTAATACTGAGCTCCGCAGCTGCGGCGGCGGAGCCCTCTTGGCCGAAAAACGAGAAAAATCCCAATAACTGGCCCTAAAGAAATAGGGAACTAGGTTATCGAATTATATCACAAAACAATCAATGGTTTTCGCGATATAGTACAACGGTAGAAGATTATTTAATAACTTATATAACAACAAAGAAATTTTAGCCACATTCTCATGTGTGGCCTTATGTGCACAGGAACCAAACTTAGGTCCCCAACACACAAATTTACTCAAGAAACAGTCTTTCACCACCACCCAGAGAAGCCAAGCCGGCTCTGAGGCGGCGTTGCCATCAATGTAAGAAATGATGTCCCAGCTCGTGAGCTTATACTAAAAACCAAATTTGAAGCTGTACCAGCCACACTGCTCACACACAGAACCATAACAATGTGTTTTATATATCTTAACCCACACCGAACAAAAACAATGCATAAAATGTAACATCTTTGAGCAACTACCAGAGCCTTTTCTGGTAGTTGGCGATTTTAACGCACATTCATCCTTCTGGGGAAGTGAAAAAACGGACACCCGGGGGTGAAGTTATAGAGACCTTTATTCTCAGCAATAATGTTTGTCTGTTGAACTCCGGTAAAACCACATACTGCGCCTCATACACAGAGAAAATGAGCTGTTTACATTTGCCTTTTACGTCTCCCTCTGCTTTTAGCGATTTTAAATGGAATGTAATTGACAGTCATTATGGCGGCGATCACCTCCCCATAATAGTCAGTTTAATACGTTCACAGGAAGTCATCCCACCACAATCGCGACGTTTTCAGCTTCCTTTATCCGACTGGCAACTTTTTAGAGCAGCAGCCGAATTAGAAAAAAGTAGTTTTACAAAATCTGGACATCAATGAGATGTATTAAAAGTTCACAAATGGTATCTTAGCTGCCGCACACTTAGGTATTCCTAAGTTTTCGGGAATTGCGCGATGAAACCGCAAAGTGTGGTGGACACATGATTGTAAGGGTGCGCAAAAAGCGACAAAATAAAGCCTGGGGTATTTTTCGCAGGTACCCTACACAAGAGAAAGCCGTAAATTTAAAAAAAACACTAACTAAAGCTTGGCGCGCCCTTATTAGTGCGGAGAAAGTGTAATGTAGAGCATCCATAAAAAGTCGAATCAAATGTAGAAAAATTTGGGAGCAGGTAAGAAAATGACAGCTTCTCACAATTCACGATTTCGCTTTTAACAGCACATAGTATACAAACAAGTATAAGAGAACAGGCAGACATATTGTGACGAAGAAATATTGTCACGTTACAATATTAACGGAGCACTCCGCTGCAGTTCCTTGTTCGTCGCATTATACCCAGTGATTTCTAGAAGACAAAAATATAGCCGAAAAGCAAACACCCCCCCAAGAGGAAGTACTAACGAACAATACAATAGATTTATTACCCTCTAGGAAATCAATAGAGTACTGTCTACAGCAAAACAACTGCTTCAGGACACCACCAAATACACTATGAAATACTGGCCAATCTTTCTTAGCCTGCCTAGAGGCACTCTTCAGATTCTATGAAAACGTTTTGGTACCAGGAAAAATACCCGAAGCCTGGAAAAAAGGTCTCAATACAAGTTCCCGTTCAATTCTGGGAACTTCTTCACAGCCATCAGTGTGGTTTCAAAAAGGGAAGCTCCACTATAGATCACCTGGTCCAAGAATAATGTACGAGAAGGTTTTGTTCATAAACAACGCTGTCTTGATGTACTTTCTTTTATTTAGAGAAGGCAAATCACAGAAACTGGAAATTTAGAATTCAAGACCTTGCCGATCTTGGCATTCGAGGCAGAATGGTGAACTGACGAACAGCATCCTTATCTAACCGTTCATTCCACGTACGCCTAGCTACAATTTAAAAATTCGTTCACTACCTAAACGCATCTGTATGCAAATAGTCACAAAGTACCAATCACGAAGATCATTTAAAACAAACCGCAGACTACTAGGCCACAGCTTTTTGCGTTTTGAAGAGATGGGCGAAACCTCGGCGTGCTAGACACATTACCT
This sequence comes from Amblyomma mixtum, assembly GCF_055824585.1. NCBI lineage: Eukaryota > Metazoa > Arthropoda > Arachnida > Ixodida > Ixodidae > Amblyomma > Amblyomma mixtum. Next base: position 165,795,382 of record NC_143016.1, on the reverse strand, counting down.
GGCATTGCTCCAAGACGAGATCCACTACCTCCATGGTACCTTTTTCCTGCAGTCTCTTGTTCGACTCTTAGGCACTTGCGTAAAAAAAAAGAAACACTCTGCAGCAGCTTATGTACAAGAATTTCTTTGCAGTCGAGATAAAATACTGTACTTTCATACCTTGTATACAGGTGGCTCAAAAACAGATGTTTACGTTGGAAGCGCAGTGGCACAAGGCAACTGGAATGAAATAGTAAATTTTCCAGACTGCGTCAGTCTTCACGGCGGGCTTTCTTTAATCATTTTAGTAGTGACCATTTCTAAAATATCTCTCTGTCGGCGTCACTAAGTAGTGAAAATAATGCTTTAGGCCCTCTACGCCACCGATCACTTCATTTTATATAAAATTCATCAAAAAACTATTCGATTCCTTGTGCCCCAATGACCATCAGTGGGCAGAAGAGCCAGCCTTCAAGCTGGCCTCTTCTGCCTGACGTTATCGGGGTAGGTGACGCGCGGGGAGGTGTGTCGTCCTAATCCGTTGCAAGCTACTGCGACAACAATTTTTGAAATTAAAAAAATTATAGGGTTATATGGTTCATGCACACCTTTCAAATTTGACTCGGAATACCAACAAAGAACGCAACTACTGATCTGTTGCACTAGAATATGCTTATCGAAATCATTTCGGGTCCCTTGAATGCATGTCGTGCAAAAAATTGCTTCGATGCGACTTTGTCATTTTGAGAAGCATCGCAAACGTTTGCCGGTTTGTTTTAAGACTGCACTTTTAATTTTTCCACTTAAGCACACAAAAACTCACGCACAAGCACGCGCGCGCGCGGACGTGTGTGTGTCACCATTGTTCACCATAGTCACCATAGAAAGGTCACCATAGACTGAAAGTCTGGTGACCTTTCGTTGTAAATGTGCTCTCGTCTATGAACGTCACCTGTCCCCAATTCTGCACAGTCCACTCCTTATGCGATTTTGCGAATTGTAGACAGGCGGCTTAGCAGTGATCTGGAAGCGAAGGCGTAACTGTCCTGTCTTGAAGGCTTGCCCCGTGGAGGCGCTGTCGAAAAACTTCAACATCAGTGTTTAGCTCGAGCTCGTTTTTTATCTGCTCGGCTGTTAAAAAAGGTTTGTCTATGGCGGCTGCAATAATCAGTAGGTCTTCCTGCACGGTCGTGGGACGTGGCCGCGGACCGTGAGGTAGGTCCGAGAGTCTGCCTTCAGTGTCTTAGGCTTTCAAAACTCTGTTGACTGTCGAAAGCGGTCTCCCGGTAACCTCCGGAAATCTTCTCTGGGGAATTTCTTGGCAGTACGAAGCGATCATTCCGATCTTGTTGGCTTCCGACACTCGCGGCATGATTCTCTTTCCAAACAGAAGAGACGCAAACCGGTAGCTTAGCACCTACGCCGTAGAGGAATAGATTGCGCACGTGCAGCACCGCTGCCAGCCATCGTTTAAATTTCTTGAAGCTTTCATTTTTTCGATGCAGTGTTGTCAACAGTAAGAGTGGCTGATGTGTTGCACAAATCGACGCCTTGGGTAGTTATTCTCCGAGGTGGTGTTGAGCTCAGTGCTAGCGACGCTGGAGTTACCGCCGCAACTGAAGACGTGCCGTGCACATGTTGTCAGCCTCTGGAGACGGGTTCTCCGAAAGAAGTCAACAATACCGTTACGCACAGCTCTCCCCCGCAGATACCTGATGTGGCTTGCTGGGCCTGGTATGTGACCTGCATCCAGAGGTGGCCTGTTTTCGTCGGGGTCAGTTGCATCGTCGTCTTCCTCATCCGGCAAGGGGTCGTCCAAAGAGATGTTGTGCAGTGTAGCACACGCTCCGATAATGAAGGCCGCTCGGTCCGGCTCGTATTGGAGCGTCCGTTACCTTTGCAGGCACTTTGAGCGGCCCTTCAGCACGCCGATGACGCTCTCGACGGCGGATCGCGTGGAGATGTGTGCTGCGTAAAATAACCTCTCGGAAGAGGCCGCACTGGGTGGGCCTGGCACAGGTGTGAAAAACCAGGGCTCCAAAGGGTAGCCACTGTCCCCTGCATAACCAGAAGTGACGCGCAGTTAAGCGCGGTCTTTTTCATCGCCGATCTCAAGACCACTCATACAATGGAAGATTCGTACTATGCAGCTCACAGTCAAGCTTTTCTGAACGTGAGAGTCATCGCAGTGGGGACAATGCATGATTTAGATGTTTAAGGGAGAACCGTTGTAAGTAGAGCGTTGGAACTTTAACCCTTTATAACCGACGCGCTATTTCGAATACGACCGCAGTATCATACAGTCGCCTGCCTGCTGTCTTGGTTTCTTTGGCTGTTAATCTACATTTTAACAAAGCCTATATGTGTTGTTTCAGCTGGAGTAATTAACACAACGACGACAATACACGCTAGGTGTGCGTATCGTATTGTGACATGCTTTTGTGAGCGCAACCGCCATGCCTCATTTTTGCAGCTTCCGCACATAAGTATATGTAACCGAGGCCAGGGCTTTCTCGCTTCTCACCATGAAGAAACTCTCAGTCTTCATTCATTCATTCATTCATTCATTCATTCATTCATTCATTCATTCATTCATTCGTTGTTATTTGCAGAATTTCTTTCAAAATACAAAACATTCGCTGTACCCTTACCCATCAGCTGGTAAAGGGTCCGTGTGACGGAGGGCACAAATTCTTAGAGCCGAGCAGGAAAGTAATTAAGAAATACAAAAATATTTCTGGACACACACACACACACACACAGCATAGGCAATTCAATAACATTGAGTCACAATTTTATTTAAACATTACAATAGTTTCCAAAATGTATTTATTTGGAGCTGAACTAATGTCATAGGCTTGCCTAGTGTGTACCGGCGAAGAATTCCAAATCAGGGCTCCGTTAAATTCCATGACCCTTTTTCCGTGCACATTATGAGATGGAGGCAGGTTAAAATTATGATTAGCTGCAGCTCGCGTATTTCGTCATGGGAGTTTAAACAAAGCTATGGGAAGATGCTCATTGGTCTCTAATATGCTGTGTATATTGTGTGTGCAATTTTTAATTCACATCATGCATTAAACGGCAGCACATAGACAGAATTATACAGGGATCTTCTGGATTGACAGATACTTGAAAATGTAATAATTTGTAAAGCGCGTTTTCGCAGACAACTTATGGGTTCGAGATAAGTGTTGAAAGAGGCACCCCAAGACTCAGTGTAGTATGAGAGGTGACTATGAAAGAAGGAAAACTAAAGAATGCGTATAATGGGATATGCGAAACCATAACCAGTTTTAAGTAGAACATAAGCTAATAATGCGACAAGGGTGGCTAGTTGGTGTTTCATTTTTAGATCTGTATTAGATATGCGCTGACTCTAAAAGGAACAAGACGATGCAGGACTGAACGAAGTGTAGTCTTGTATCGTCAAGTCCTGTATATTATTGTTCTTTTTATACTCGGCGCACTTCTAATACAGATCTAAAAAGTAGAACCTAGCATCTGTGTGCGAGCTTCGAATAGAGGTAATGCGTGTTTTCCAGTGCATGCCCGACTCAAATCAAATCCGTAATTATTTGTACCAGCCAACTTCTAGTTTTGTGCCGCGTAATGATATGTGCAGTTTCTCAGTATTCAGTTGCTTTTTTCTGGAATGAAAAACTGTTTACTTAATCTTGTTGAGATTAATGGTTAACTGATTGGACGTGAACAACGTAAACACATTTTCTAACTCTGCATTTATTGCATCCCGTATTTCGTCAGTATTACGTCACATAGACACAAGCGCAATATCGTCAGCATGCATTAAAGGCTCCAGCAGGCCTTGCTCCTCCTCATGGCGCAGCCACGAATAGTTCCACGAAAAGGCGTCGTGGTCCGAACCCGGGCAGCTCGGTCGACAGAAATGGTTTCCATGTTAGAGTCACAGACCTGAGAGAAAGCAGGCACAGTACAAGCTTAGTTGGCAAATTTCGCCGTCGAGGCCCGAGCTTGCAGTCGAACATATTCGGTCAAAAATGGAGAGGGAAGCGTACTATCATTTTGTTTAGGGCGTAGTAGCCCTTGCGGCTGCAGAAGACTGCCGTGTGTGGAGCAATGCCTCGCGGCGCCTTGATGGCGATGAGTGTGCCATCCACACAACCAGTGACGCCAGGGATGCTGCCGTGGCGCAGGTAGCCCTCCTTCGCTGCCGCTTTCTCTTCCTGGCTCGCCGAAAAGCGAGCCCATCCCTCCCGCGACCCCACTTTGACTATTGCTGCCGACACGAGCCACACATATTTTCTGACCGTGGGCTGGGCTATGCCGGCGTTGGCTTCATTGCTCACGGCGCCTTGGATCCCGTCGGTGGCGAAAAAGCGCAGTGCACAACACCTGCCGCCGACATGTCAGAACAGCCTTCGTTTACCCTCCTACTGGGTTGCTCACGGGGAAGCCCACGTATGGCGAAGTATATAGCCGTCATTGTCGCCCTCAAATGGTTTGAGACCACTTTTTTCCCTCTCAGAACATTTGGTCAGTCAGCACAACAGCTGTCGCTGTACTGCCAGCGCACTCGCCCGCGCACCTCCTAATTCATAGGTGAGTTGGTCGCAGAGCCACCGTGCAGTCTCCTTCCTCAGTCGAAACTGGCCTCGAAACAACTCGTCCTACAAGTCAGAACAGTCTTCGTCTGGTAAGAAGGTATGCGGAACTATGGCGATAGGTCATTTGATATGATAAAAGCAGCAAAGCCCTCATAGTCTGGCAGAAGCCACGGATGCAAAGAGGCTGTCGTGCACAGCATAACACTTCGATAGCTTAGACCACTGCATTGCACTCCTCCAGAAATTCTTTATTCACGGATCCTGCACAGATTGCAGAGGCATATGGAGACTTTCCTCGCTTCTGTGAACTATATAAACGGTCAGTCTGTCTATCCTCTCGAAAAATCTGGCCGTGTGTATAACCTCTGGTAACAATTTCTGGAATGTTACCGGCGTGGATATGGCAGCAGAGGGATGGTTGCTGAACATCTGTACTGCGAGTTTAACAGAAGGTATAAAATGAAAAGTCAGATTAAAGTGTCGAGAACTTAAGCTTTGGAATAGACCGAGTTTGCAGTTCTCGATCCCTGTCATAATCCTGTCGTATGTACGAGCTCTTCATTGTGTCACTGCGTACCTGAAGTCGTACTTTAAAAACATAATGCGCAATAACTTGATCAAGTGTGGTGCATTGAAAATAACGAAAGTGCTTCGCCATTGACACTTAGATACAGATTTTGCAGGGGCTACAAGTTTTGAAATCAAAAACAGTTTGGTTCCCCTGATGACAAACCACATCCACAGGCTGGAATCCAGCTCCAACCAACATTTCGTAGCGTGTGAAAATAAGGTCATGCAGAACAGTTGCAGGTGCTCCCATATCTGCAAAGAAATAGCCAAGAGACTGCTCCCACGGCGTGCATACTCCCTTGGCAATGAACACAAGTGCCTTTTTCGCAAGATTTCGTCCTTGTACTGCAAAAGAATTGCCAAGATTCTGCTTCACCGGCGTGCATATTCCCTTGGCCATGGACACAAGTGCCTTGTTTGCAAGATTTGGACCTTGCACTGCAAAGAAATAGCTAAGAGGCTGTTTTCACGGCATGCATATTTCCTTCACCACGGACACAATTGCCTTGTTTGCAAGATTTGGACCTTCGACTGCAAAGAAATAGCCAAGAAGCTGCTTCCATGGTGTGCGTAATCCCTCAGCCATGGACAAAAGTGTCTGGTTTGCAAGATTTGGACCTTGCACCGCAATGGAATAGCCAAGAGGCTGCTTTCACGGCATGCATATTCACTTGGCCATGGACACAAGTGCCTTGTTTGCAAGATTTGGACCTTGCACTGCAAAGAAATAGCCAAGAGGCTGCTTCCACGGCGTGCATATTCCCTTGACCATGAACACAAGTGCCTTGTTTGCAAGATTTGGACCTTGCACTCCAAAGAAATAGCCAAGAGGCTGCTTTCACGGCATGCATACATGCATTCTCTTGACCATGAACACAAGTGCCTTGTTTGCAAGATTCGGACCTTGCACTGCAAAGAAATAGCCAAGAGGCTGCTTCAACGGCGTGCATATTCCCTTGACCATGGACACAAGTGCCATGTTTGCAAGATTTCGACCTTCGACTGCAAAGAAATAGCCAAGAAGCTACTTTCACGGCGTGTATATTCCCTCAGCCATGGAAACAAGTGTCTTGTTTGCGAAATTTGGACCTTGCACTGCAAAGAAATATCCAAGAGGCTGCTTCCACGGCGTGCATATTTCCTTGACCATTGACACAAATGTCTGGTTTGCAAGGTTTCTACCTTGCACTGCACTGTACTCTTCAAGGCCTTCAATTGTGTCGGACACTGATTTGTACGAAAGCTCCTTTGAAACATGCATTTCATCAAATATTATAGTGCAAGCACTATCTTGCCGTGCAAAAGACTGCCGTTTCTTTATCAAATTAAAAACTTCAGGGTAAACCCCGACCCTGAGTTGCACGCGTGCAAGCCACAGCTGCAGAGACCTAACAAATGGAAGTTTAAGGAGTGTCCTTCAATATTTTGTAGCCTTTTGGGCTGAGGAAGTACAAGCCCGAGGCAAAGGCTTTGTTTTGGCTTGTCCATGGACGGCCAAACTTGCACACATTGCGCATCTTCAACGGGGCTTCAACAAAAGCAGCAGCAGCTGGGATAAATGCTAACGCGGGCTTTCTACCAATTCGGCAGTGGTCTTCGTGTGACTGCGCTTAAGCAGTAGACCTTTTAGCCTTTTATTGCGGTTACGTAGCTGCCTGCGCTTGGCTCGAAGTTTTTCAAGAGGCCGCCTTTCAGTGATGGGGCTGGTGGAAGATCCTGCAGGGTAGGGAATTGACTGAAGAGCAATGAGTTGCTACGTCTAGTTAGTCATAGCTGTATTATCTGGCAGCACCAAGAAGTACCCAATACTGTGAAAATGTGGCAAAAATCACTAATCTGTATCAGAAAGAGGCGAACCGTTGAGCTGAGCTCCTAGTGACGGGTGAGCAGTCTGCGACAATGCTGTGAGCTCCCCTGCCATGCCAGGTTCTAGAGATGAAGCGCTGGCTATAGTGCTTGGTCCTGCATATGCGTGGCCAACAGCTATCATAGAATATAACGAACCAAATCGAGCGACAGCACAGTTCGGAAAGTAAAGCCAGAAACCCAAAAATGCACATATAATAACTAAGCCTCACCCGCAGAGTTAACACTAACACGGAACCATCACCAGGCCACTGGTGTGAGCACGAGCCTGGTTCAGCGTAGAACAGGCACGATAGTCATGCAAAGCGCACAGTCAAGGAAGGTAGTATATTTCTCAGCCATAATTCCCTGGGCGGTTCCAACAGATTCGAAATAATAATCACCTTGGAAGGCTTGCTGCGTCTGGGACAACAGGCCTAGGATGTACACCTTGGCAGCAGGTTCACCGAAGACAGCTACTGTCATAGGAAGCAGTCCAATTGGCTTTCAGTTATCCCCGTTTACGAAAGACGTATGCCAGTTTGCATGAAACCCTGCTGACCTGGTTCTCCTGCACGGCACACTGACGCCGAAGCAAGACTGTGCAGAGTCCATATGAATGAATGAATGAATGAATGAATGAATGAATGAATGAATGAATGAATGAATCTTTATTTGGACAGAAATACAGAAAGTCTGTCGAGGAGGCTGACAAAAAGGCAACGAATGCCTGACTAAGTGCCAGTCCCTGTTCTGTCCCCTTTCTCGGGGCTGTGTTCGGTTGAAGTGTCAGAAATTGCATTATTAGTGCGAAGAGAAAGGATAACTTCTTAAACGGCCCATTTCTTAATTTATGCGCTATACGCTTATACGCTTATAATTATACGCTTAATTTATACGCTTTGCCAGACGTGCTGTGGCAGACAGCTGTCGATAAGGAATTGCTTTGTAAGCTCCCGCCACTGGCCGCAAACCGAAACAAGGTCTGCAACGACGCGCTGCATATGCACCACACACAGGGGGCTCAATAAGAGCGTTCCAAACGAATAAAAAATTCGGCATAATGTTATGCTAAAAGAATTTACTTATTTAACAAAACCTGGCTTTAAAATATTCATTTTTTTGTTGTTGTTGTATAGCACTTTAATCTCTGCTTTAGTATTTCTGGATATGAGTGATTTTCCCCGCACATTCTGACTGTGCTGCAGTCGCGCTAAATCGTTTTTTGGGCCCAGCGTTCGCCACCATTATGCAGGGCACCTCTGGCGGGCGTCGTGGGAAATATTGCCGAACGGCAGTGAGAGCCGCAGGCGGTGTTTGGCGCGTCGTCTGCTACAATGCGCCCTGTATTGCGGGGAAGTGGGCTTGAATTTTGCACCGCGACCGCAAAACGTTGATTGGAGAAACGTTTGTGACTAAATAAAAGACTGCCGATAAGCTTATCAGCAGTTTTTATCCCGTCCCAGCAACAGTAGCAAAGCCTTCTCGTGCCTGGTGAAGTTGAAACCTACAAATAACACTGGGGAGAAAATGCATGCCTCGTAATATTTAAAGCTTTATGCTACTGCTGCAGCACTACAATCCGCAAATATTTTAAATTTTTGGCGTCTTGCTGAGTAGCTGTTAATGTATGTTGGCAAAAGAGAGCTGTTGTCTGCTGAAATCGCGGCGCAACGAAAATTAATCGGAGCGGAATAATACTAACAGAGGGGCTGCTCCCTCTTAAGTCTCATATTTTAGCTTCGTACAGATTGAAGTAGACGGTGAGGTAGGCTCATCAGCATTTGAAAACAACCCCTAATGTTTAAGTGGATCTCTGGCTTCATCTTCGCGCAGCTTTATGCAGTTTTTAGGCCAGTATTCATATCAGTTCATAGGTCGCCGTAGCAAAGAGTGTCGTTCCCGCTAAGTTTCAAGTATGGCTGGCATATCGAAGCAGAATTTCTTGAGTAGTGTATGTGGACAGTTTAGTCAGCCGCCTTTCGATCCACCTCTAAGCTTTCCATCATGGCTTTCGGATGAGCGCTAAAAGCGTAGTTTTTTCCCGGTGTACTGTGGCATTACACCTTTCCGGTTGCGAAATTTTTATGATGAAGATTACCTATAGACGTAAACGGTCAGGTCCCCCCGCTGGCTGACGCCGAGTGGAACTGCTTTGGCGAGTCATCCGGCCATTAAGACTAAAAGAACGCTGCCGAGTCACAACTGCAACCCAAAATGTGTACCTGCCTGCCTAGGGCGAGAGCGCTGCTGCGTCTGGTCATTTAAATGTTTTCTGCGTGTGGGCTACACTTAACCGAAATGTCGAGAGTGCGGGACAAAGACAGACTTGTAGATTTGTGTTTCAGAGAATGCTCACCGCGATGAAGAATCCTCACAGATGCGCACTACTGCAGCTACGACTTCTCTGAAAGGACTCTTAGACTCTACTCTAGGACGACTCTTCCACAACATTTAAACTTCGACCCTACTATATGAGCAACTAATATTCAGCATTGGTAAACGAGTGCTGTCATGTGGTGAGATCTCGGTGGACCGGAATATCGGCGCTGAATAGGCGAGAAAAACTACGGAGATAATGTCTAAGTTTAATATGAATACTGTAGGAAGGTACTGGCGCAATTATAAAAACAAAAAACAGGAAAAGAAAATGCCATATTTTACTTCGCATATGCACAAAAAGCAAGAAAATAAGAGGCTTAGTCAGAACATGAAAAAGAAACAGGTTCACGAATATAGTTTTCTTGTAATAAGCTCAAGCAAAAAAGGAATTGAAAAAAAAAATAGAATCACAAATAAGGCAATCTTGAACCGACGGTGAAGCGAGGCGCGCAACGTTGCAGCCCGTCTCGACGCAAGCGCGGCTGTAGGTCGTACTTCATGGCCTAGTAGCGCGTAGCATCGCCGCCGGCATCTACCACAGCTCTCATCCTGCCAGGAAGGACTTTGTAGAGTGAAGCGCACAGGTCATCATTGGCCCTTAATTCTTCCCAACGCTCTTGGACAAGTGTCCACAAATGGTCTGCCGACAAACTATGCAGGTTTTTACCCGACGATGCAACTTTAATGTTCCCCCATAGGTTCTCGATGAATTTGAGGTCTGGTGATTGCGGAGGCCAATCCATCCCGACAATTCCCCAGTTCTGCCGATACGAGGCAACCTTTTTGGAAGTGTGTATTGGGGAGCGGTCGCGTTGAAGAACGAAGTCCATATCAGGGAGCAGGTCGTGTACGAAAAATGGCAAAGCCACATTGTCCAGTATAGAGGAGTAACCCTTCGACGTGAATCGCCCGGGTATTCAGACGAGAGGGCTAAGGCCATCCTTCATGAGGGCCCCCTACAGTCAAAGAGGTCTTTCCACTTGCGACAACTCGTCGTATCAGTTGCGGCATATACCTGTAAGAAAGATGGAGTGCAGCTGCTATATTCTTGTTTACTTTAATGCCGTGAAAAAAAAAAAAACTTTCTAGTGTCGTAGAAGAGGTAATTGTCTTTTGTTACAACGCACTTGTTTGATGTGATAACATGTAAATTTGTTATATGCATACATTTGCTATGAGAATTATACATCAGCCATCCGAAACCGAATTTCACGGAAGGGATACTTCTGAAGGTATACTACGTGTTAATTTTATTGAGTCTGTGAACTGAACTTGTATTCCTAGAAGCCAAGATAATTACCACAAGCAACTGAAAAATTAATAGCTTGGCTGCTTTTTTTAGCGATACCGCCTTTGCGTCAATCGCCTGCGCAGTCGAGTGACTGAGAAACAATAAAAACTTTAGAATTGACGTATAGAGTGATTTTACTGAAAGTGTCTTTAGCAAACTTCGCAAATATCAATCCTGAATCCTGCTTACACGGTTCAACCTGCATGTATGCATTTTTGAGCTGTAGTTTAGCGTGAGCACCTCGTGCACGGATAAGTACTGTCTTCCAAGTAGTCAGTCCACAATGCATAACAGAATTTTTGTTTTGCGCTCTTCGCAATTGACGCTTCGTGGTGAGACAGGGGTCAAAATCGGAAGGGGTTGCGCGCAACTGCCTTCAAGCTTCAAGTTCTGTATTCAAGCTTGTTTTTACTGGCTTTAGACACATACACTTAAGCCAGACACGTCGATCAGTCTTTGCCCGATGCTGTTAAAAACAATAAGCTGCTGCGCATTTGAAAAGTATATTACGTAATGTATACACATTCACCAGAACGCTAATTTGCAAGCTGAATAATTCTAAAAAAGTTTTTCAAAGTTGCCACCTATTAATTTATTTATAAGAAAGGTTTACGTACAATGCCACATACTTTTTGTTGATGGGGCGCCAGACTCGAGCTCTTGGGTCCAATGTAGTAGAAAAACAAGGCTTGTCCGTGAAGACGATGCACTTCCAGTTGTCGACCGATCAATCTGCAGGGTTTTGGGCAAGCTGAAGGCGTTTGTCCTTGTTTTGAGCATTCAGAAGCGGCATCTGTGCAGCAGTTCTGCTCTTTAGGCCAGCTTCGTAAAGGTGGCGCTTGATTGTAGTGAGAGAAACCTCTTTCAAACCTAGTTCTACTTGCAGATTTCGTAAAGACGTCCTTGGGGTGTCTTCCACAGTAGCTACTAGCTCTCTGTCTTCTTAATGTATTGTCACTCTGCGACGAGGTTGCCGAGGGGTATCCTGAAGCCTGCCTTCTTTCCGGCATGCATTAATTATTCTGTTTACTCTGTGAATTGCGCGATTCGTTTCTGATGCAGTTCGTTTCTGCGAGTAGCCCCTCAGACTTAAATCCGCAATTAGCCGCCTTTCGCACTCCGGCACTCTCAACATTTCGATTTAGTGTAGACCACAAGCAGAAAACATTGAAGGGACCACGCGCATCTGCGCTCACGGCCTAGACAGGCCAGATACACTTTGGGCCGCAGTTGGGATAAGGCAACGTTCTTGTAATGTTAATCAAAGAATGACTCGCGATAGCAGTTCCACTCGGCGGCAGACAGCGGGGTGACCTGACCGTTTACATATATGGGCGAAATTCGTCAGAGAAATTTTGCTACCGGGAAGTTGTAGTGTCAAGGTACACCGGAGAAAATGCTAAGCTTTTAGCGTTAATCGTAAAGCCTTGATGGAAAGCTGAGGTAGACTGAAAGGTGGCGGACTAAGTTGTCCACATAGAGGTTCTGCTTCTGCTTCGATACGCCTGCTTTGATACGTCAGGTTCTGCTTCGATACGCCACCCACACTTGGAACGGCGCGCGAACACAGTACGGCACTGCCGCCGCGGTGGCTCAGTGGCTATGGTGCTCGGCTGCTGTCCCGAAAGACGCGGGTTCGATCCCGGCCGCGGCGGTTGAATTTCTTTGGAGGAGAAATTCGAGGCCCGTGTACTGTGCGATGTCAGTGCACGTTAAAGAACCCCAGGTGGTCAAAATTTCCGGAGCCCTCCAGTACGGCGTCTCTCATAGCCTCAGTCGCTTTGGGACGTTAAACCCCATAAACCAAACCAAACAGTACGGCACTGTTTGCTACAGTGACCTCTGAATTGTAAAAAATATCCGCTTAGAAACTACTTAAAGCCACGCAAAGATACAGCCACGCAAAGATACAGCCACGCAAAGATACAGCCACGCAAAGATACAGCCATGCAAAGATACGGCCATGCAAAGATACGGCCATGCAAAGATACGGCCATGCAAAGATACGGCCATGCAAAGATACGGCCATGCAAAGATACGGCCATGCAAAGATACGGCCATGCAAAGATACGGCCATGCAAAGATACGGCCATGGAAAGATACGGCCATGCAAATATACGGCCATGCAAATATACGGCCATGCAAAGATACGGCCATGCAAAGATACGGCCATGCAAAGATACGGCCATGCAAAGATACGGCCATGCAAAGATACGGCCATGCAAAGATACGGCCATGCAAAGATACGGCCATGCAAAGATACGGCCATGCAAAGATACGGCCATGCAAAGATACGGCCATGCAAAGATACGGCCATGCAAAGATACGGCCATGCAAAGATACGGCCATGCAAAGATACGGCCATGCAAAGATACGGCCATGCAAAGATACGGCCATGCAAAGATACGGCCATGCAAAGATACGGCCATGCAAAGATACGGCCATGCAAAGATACGGCCATGCAAAGATACAGCCATGCAAAGATACCGCCATGCAAAGATACAGCCATGCAAAGATACAGCCATGCAAAGATACAGCCATGCAAAGATACAGCCATGCAAAGATACAGCCATGCAAAGATACAGCCATGCAAAGATACAGCCATGCAAAGATACAGCCATGCAAAGATACAGCCATGCAAAGATACAGAACTGCGATAAAGTGGTGCCCCACTCGGCGAACTGCAAAGGAGACCATCCAGCTTAGTGCAAGTCTTGCCCAAGCTAGAAAAATTAAATATAAATTGTCACACTGAAAACAAAGAAAAAAACTATGGGGGCACTTTAGCAGCCTTATTTGCGCTAGGCGACAGCCTTTGTCGCGCTACTTCGACTGCCAATGAATGGCTGCACCGCTTGGGAGCCACACTCTACTAGCTGCCGCAGATCGACTGACGAACTATCAGCGCTCGACACCATCCCGCCGACAGCTGCACCTGTCGACGATCATGACGTCGTCTTTTGGCAGCTGCGCTCGTCGATGAGTCACCCCAGGCAGTGGATGTAACGCCGGACGGACGGACGGGTAAATGAGCCATTAAAGGCTTTCGCCTTAATATATATCGTTCAGAGACGCCAGACAAAGGGTGGGCCTAACAATTTCGTGCATGTGATCATTTGGGGTGGAGCACCACAGTGCAAACTGGCTCCAGCCGAAGCCGCATATGCTGAGGTAGCTGTGTTCCGCCCCAAGCAGTTGCAGTGAAGGCTGCCATGGCCCCTCCAAAATAGGGCTCGCCGGCCACTGAGTTGGGAGCCGTCAAGGCTTCTCCTAAAATGGGGAGGCTTAAGGATCGTTCGCCACTGGAATAACCGTGGGCCTCCAGTACAACCATTGATGCGACGGACGCCCCTCCCAGCACGGCTGTTCTACAGTGCCCGCTTAACTCTCTCTCGAAAATAGGAAAGCCAGGAACTACGCCTGTTGAAAGCTGACCGCTTCCCTACTACCGAGCATACCTGAACATGACATTTTTGGCTAGGTGGAACTATAGAGGAGTACTTTTTAACTACAGCCATCACAGGCAAATTTTTGATTATCGCCTATACCTTGGTGCCTTCAGGAGACAAGCCGAGGACTACAAAACACAAATACCCCCGCAGGGAGGCGTCTGCAACATGCAGACGTTGGTGAGTGGCGACACCACGGGGTTAACCCGAGCATCCGCAGGGACATCCCCGCAGGGGGATGATGGTGAACAATGCGTCACCACGGACCCGAGCATCCGCGCTTAGCCGTGCGTGGCATCGCCGTGTCCGGGGAAAAGGGGATCCTGGTGGTTGAGCCGATGCCGAGCGTTTGGACCCTTAAGGCCCCTCGGCGGAGGCAACACACCACTTTGGCCCCAGCTTCCTGTAGACGGCACCTCCGGCCTGACCCGACCGGGGGAAATCGGCAGTCGCCTTTTCCTATCCTCCCCTCTATCTTTCACTTTCCTATCCCTTTCTTACAACTCTCCTGTCTCCTCCTCTTTTCTTTGTTTTTCCTCTTTTTCCTGGCGGCGAGGGTTAACCGTGTGTGACCAACTACCCTGAGTTGAGTCATATTAGGTTATAGTTAAGGTGTACAGCTGGCGTGGGCAGGACTTGCTCGCAAGTTCCTGTCCCGTCCCCTTGTTGGGCTCCATGGTGGGTGGCTGGCACCATGACCGAAAAACTAGAATTTTTATGGCTCCCCCTTTTTCCAAACCAGATCGCTCTCTCAAGAGAGGGCGGAACGAAGCAGAAGAGTTTTTTCAAAAAAGAAAAGTCAGTTTTCCTAAGTACCATGTGATTCATAGTGAAGTACAAGATAAGCAAGCTAGAATCCTGTCCCCCTTCCTAGTGTCAAAGTGTTTGACAGAAGCCTTGGGCATTGGCTACAAGGTATCTAAAATGGCTAGCGGTGACTTACTGCTCGAACTGCGTGACAACGTCCAACACTCAAAACTCGTAAACATTGTATCTGTTGGGGATATTCCTGTCTCCGTGACGTCACACCGATCTCTGAACACCGTCCGAGGCGTTATATCCGAAAATGACTTTGTCCACATCACTGAAAAAGAGATGCTCGAAGGTCTGAGTGACCAAGACGTGATAGATGTTCACAGAATCAAGATCCGGAAAGATAATAAGGAAATAGACACAAAACACATGATCCTGACGTTCAACACCAGCACACTGCCCGACACAGTCGAAGTAGGTTATCTGAAAGTTAACGTAAGACCATACATTCCCAACCCTCGCCGATGTTTCAACTGCCAACGGTTCGGTCACGGCTCACAAAGTTGCCGCGGCCGGAAAACGTGCGCGAAATGCGCCTCGAAGGATCATTCTGATCAATGTGACGCAGCTCCGCACTGCGCAAACTGTGAAGGTGACCATGCAGCATACTCCAGGGCGTGTCCGTCCTGGAAAAAAGAAAAGGAGATAATCACCATAAAGACAAAGGAAAACATTTCATTTAAAGAAGCGAGAAGGCGTTTTGCACTCACCAACTCATTCTCCTTCACAACAAAACAAAACTTCGCCGATGTGGTGCGTGGGCGCGGCGCACCACAACAGGCTTCGGCACCTGTCCCGGTCACACGTAGTGAGCCTGGGGCGGGGCCATCCGCGCCGTCTGGTGGAGTAGCTCACGTTACTCCGCCAACTCCAAGTCAGGCTGCACAGACCCCCGGGTCGGCGGGCCTCAAGACCTCTTCCCACAGGTCGAGGTCAAACTCTAACGTGAACGTGCCTTCTGCACGGTCATCCAGCGCCTCCGCAGAGGCGATGGACACGACCCCGGGCAGCCCCGCGCCGTCCACGTCGGACGGTCGGCGGAGCTCTCTGGATCGATCAAAAAAAGACAGGCCCCGAGTCACGGGGCCATCAAAAACTTGATCTAGTTTTTCACCCGATACAAACACAAAAAGATGGCTTTCATAATACAATGGAATTGTAGAGGACTTTTACACAATTACAGTGACATAAAAGACATACTAGGAGCACACGCTCCTGTCGCCTTATGTCTACAAGAAACAAATTTAGGTCCCCAAAAAAATAACTTTCTTAAGAATTACACTGTTTTCCGCCACGATCGGGAACAGGCGAGCCGACTATCGGGAGGCGTAGCCATTATAGTGAAAAGCGGCGTCCCTGCTCAAGAGATCAGACTGAAAACAAAACTTGAGGCAGTTGCAGTCAGCATTGTCAGCTACAAAACAATTACAATCTGCTCTGTATATATTCCTCCACATCTCACACTAACAGTCCGCGATCTACAAGGCCTCATTGATGAACTTCCAGAACCATATCTAGTAGTCGGGGATTTTAACGCTCACTCCCCTTTTTGGGGAAGCGAGCACTGTGACTCTAGAGGTCAAATAATTGAAGATTTTATCCTCACAAATAATGTATGCCTTTTAAATACAGAAAAAGCCACATACTGCTCCCCTACCTCAGGGAAAATGACCTTTTTAGATTTGTCGTTTAGTTCACCTTCTGTTTTTAACGATTTTAACTGGGACGTCATTAACAATCCATATGGCAGCGATCACCTCCCTGTACTAATCACTTTAACATCACCACCGGAAATAATCCCCACAAGGCCACGGCGCTGGAAGCTTCACCTCGCCGACTGGTCACTTTTTAGAGCAAAGACAACTTTAGAAAATATAGTTTTAGAAAATCTTACTATCGACCAGATAAACGAAAAGTTTACTAATTGTATCATAACTGCCGCACTCGCAGCTATTCCTCAGTCGTCAGGAGTGACGCGACAAAACCATAAAGTATGGTGGACAAAAGAATGTAAAGAAGCTAAAAAACAACAAAACAGAGCTTGGGGTAAATTCCGTAGGTATCCGACGCATGAAAATATCCTAAATTTTAAAAAGGCAAAAGCTAAAGCTCGGTATGTCCGTCGCAGTGCCGAAAAAGCTTCATGGCAGAATTATGTTTCAACTATCAACAGTCAGATCCCATCTAAAAAAATGTGGGAGCAGGTTCGAAAAATAAACGGTAACTTTTCACCATTCACAATTCCTTTTTTAACAACACCCGGAACACAAACAAGCATAGACGAACAGGCAGACATATTAGGGGAACATTTCACTGCAGTTTCAAGTTCATCACACTACACGCAGTCCTTTTTAAAATACAAAAATACAGCTGAAAAACAGAGGGTCCCAACAACTGGAGGTGCAAATGAAAAATACAATAGTCTAATTACCCGCCAAGAAATCAACAGAGTACTGTCTGCCGGAAAAAAAACTGCTCCAGGACCCGACCATATACATTATGAAATGCTCGCACATCTCTCTGAGCCTGCCATAGAAGCACTTTTAAGATTCTTCAACACAGTTTGGATGTCAGGGAAAATACCTGAAGCCTGGAAGAAAGCTATTATTGTACCGTTCCTTAAACCTGGTAAACCCCCAACCTCTCCTAGCAGTTATAGACCCATAGCCTTAACCAGTTGCCTCGCCAAATCCTTCGAAAGTGTCCTAAATATCAGACTAACCTTTGTTCTTCAATCCTGTGAACTCCTTGACATCCATCAGTGTGGATTTAAGAAAGGATGCTCCACTACAGATCACCTAGTCCGTCTCGAAAATACAGTCAGAGAAGCTTTTATACACAAACAGCACTGTCTTAGCGTCTTTTTTGATTTAGAAAAAGCATATGATACAACCTGGAGGTTCGGGATCCTCCAGGACTTAGCTGAGCTCGGCATCCGTGGCAGAATGCTGAACTCCATTAAAGACTTTTTGTCTAACCGCTCATTTAATGTCCGCCTAGGCTCGACCCTTTCGAGGGACTTCATTCAGGAAAATGGAGTTCCTCAAGGGTGCATTTTAAGCACAACTCTCTTCGTTGTAAAAATGAATTCTATCAGAAAAATAATCCCAAGGTCCATTATGTATTCAATGTATGTTGATGATCTTCAGATAGCGTGCACATCTTCCAATATATCCACATGCGAACGACAAGTACAGCTTACAATCAACAAAATGGCAACATGGGCAGACAAGAATGGTTTCCAGTTCTCACCACAGAAAACAGTGGCCTTACTTTTTTCACTCAAACGAGGCTTGCACACAAATCCAACATTACACCTAAACCAAACCGAGCTGCCTTTAAAAAAGGAACACAAATTTCTAGGCATCACTTTCGACAAAAAACTTACTTTCCTGCCTCACATAAACGCACTGAAAAAGAAGGCGTCGCTAGCACTGAACATACTGAAAGTCCTTTCACGCAAACACTGGGGTTCTGATCGGGTATGCCTTCTACAGATTTATCGCTCTGTGGTACGTTCCATTCTAGATTATGGTTGCATAGTGTATGGATCAGCAAGGCCATCGTACTTGAAGCGACTGGATCCTGTGCACAATTTGGGATTGCGTCTTTCAACTGGTGCATACAGGACGTCACCCATAAATAGCCTGTACGTAGAAACTAATGAACCACCACTTGCAGACAGAAGAACAATGCTCACAAGCACATACATTTTAAAGATCCGTTCCCAGCCTAGACACATCTGTTACCCGCTCGTTACAAAGTGCCCATCTCGAACACTATTTACCAACAGACCCCTCGCAATCAGGCCACTTCTTCTCCGCTTTGAAGAGAAATGCCTAGAACTAGACATAATGAACACATTGCCTAATATTGCCCGCAAACCTGATCCACTCCCTCCTTGGTACTGCCTACCATCTGTGTGCGACTTCACATTAACACAATTTCGGAAGAAACACACACCGCACGAGCAGATATTACAAGAATATTTAGCACTAAATGAAAAATACGGCAAATACGAAGCATTTTATACTGATGGATCAAAATCAGCACACTACGTCGGAAGTGCTGTCGTTCAAAAAAATTGGGAAAAAATAGTACGGCTACCTGAGTGTACATCCATTTTCACCGCCGAGTGTTACGCAGTCTTGGTGGCTGTAGAAAAAATAATAAATGAGAACATTCAGAACAGTATCATTTACACTGATTCTCTGAGCATACTAACCTCACTTCACTATAGCAATGCAGTGACACCACTAATCGGGGATATCATACATAACATAACAAGCGCCATAATACAGGGACAAGACATAAAATTTTGCTGGGTTCCCAGCCACATTGGAATCGCTGGCAATGAGAAAGCAGATGAATGTGCTGGAAAAGCTCGAAACAAAGAAATAAAGAAAGTGTACATTCCCTACAAAGATGGTATGAAGTTGGTGCAGTGCAAATTAAGAAATAAATGGCAGTCGCAATGGAATATCGAAAGAAATAATAAGCTACATTTAGTAAAACCCACCCTAGACGAATGGAAATCATGCTCACACCAAAAACGATTCATCGAAGTTATTTTATGCCGTCTCCGTATAGGACACACACATCTTACACACAACTTCCTGCTAAGAAAGAAAGACAAACCTGTTTGCGAGCAATGCGGACATGAACTTACCGTAAACCACATACTACTATCATGCACAAAACTTGAATCATTAAGGAAAAAATATTTTGCCATATTTTACAAAGAACATATCCCATTTCATCCAGCGTTGATTTTAGCTGAACATGCACCCGTTAGTATACTTGATGTTTTTAGCTTTTTAAGGGAAGCCGGTGTTCTTCAAAACCTGTAATGTTCCGACCCTGTGCTTCTTTACTTAGAACGATACACCTCAGCTACTTTCTCAGTCCTGAGAAGGAGGCTGAGGTTTTTATGAGTAGTTGGGGGGCCTCGAGATCCTTGGCAAGCCAAGGATGTCCACGGAGGTGCACCAACTTTTAAAAGCTTCTGCAAACAGCCATTTCTAAAAAGTTTGTATTTAATCAGCCAGGTAATAAAAATAACTTTTAGGCCATTTACACCACCGTTTTTATCAACTTTGTTTTCACACTCTGCTCAAGCCAACCTTTCCATACCTTGTTCTTGGCGCATGATAGCCTTAGCTGCTTATGCGCCAATAAACCCAACACAACACAACACAAAACACAAATACATTAAAGAAACAGCTTGTAGTGTGCGTCACCTCTACCTCGACGCTGTTTCATTCTTAATTGCAACTCGAAAACACAGAACTCGCGCAGGAAATCCAGCGATGCCATCTCAGACATCATTCAGGCAAAGCCGCCGCTTTGACCACTCGTGCAGCTCCTTGAAGCACGCTTCGCTGAACCGGAGGGGTACCTTCCAGAGCCCGCGCTGGCAGAGCTCATTCCAAGTGCGCTCCGCCCGAACGTTCAGCTGCCACAGGTTTCTGGATCCCCGGATCAGCAACAGGTCAGAGTCTCGCTGGTTGTGCTGCAGAAAGCGAAGGCTAGATCCCGTAAATGAGGCAGCATGGGACCAAAGATCGCGATCACATACCTGCCGCGGTAAAATTGATGTCACGCTCCATTTAACACTGCGATGCTCGGCACGCAACTTTTGAGGAATAACTGTGTTGCGCTGATGTAGTGGGCGCTTTGACCACTCGTGCAGCTGCTTGAAGCACGCTTCGCTGAATCGGAGGGGTACCTTCGAGAGCCCGCGTTGGCAGACCTGATTCGAAGTGCGCTCCGCCCGAACATTCAGCTGCCACAGGTTTCTGTATCTCCGGGCCAGCAACAGGTCAGAGTCTCGCTGGCTGTGCTCCAGGAAGCGAGGGCTAGATCCCGTAAATGAGGCAGCATGGGACCCAAGATCGCGATCACATAGCTGCCGCGGTAAAATTGATATCACGCTCCATTTAACACTGCGATGCTCGGCACGCAACTTTTGAGGAATAACTGTGTTGTGTTGATGTAGTGGCCGCTTTGACCACTCGTGCAGCTCCTTGAAGCACGCTTCGCTGAATCGGTGGGGTGCCTTCCAGAGTCCGCGCTGGCAGTCCTCATTCGAAGTGCGCTCCGCCCGAACGTTCGGCTGCCACAGGTTTCTGGATCTCCGGGCCAGCAACAGGTCAGAGTCTCGCTGGCTGTGCTGCAGGAAGCGAAGGCTAGATCCCGGAAATGAGGCAGCATGGGACCCAAGATCGCGATCACAGCTGCCGCGGTAAAATTGATATCACGCTCCATTTAACACTGCGATGCTCAGCACGCAACTTTTGAGGAATAACTGTGTTGCGTTGATGTAGTGGCCGCTTTGACCACTCGTGCAGCTCCTTGAAGCACACTTCGCTGAATCGGTGGGGTGCCTTCCAGAGTCCGCGCTGGCAGTCCTCATTCGAAGTGCGCTCCGCCCGAACGTTCGGCTGCCACAGGTTTCTGGATCCCCGGGCCAGCAACAGGTCAGAGTCTCGCTGGCTGTGCTGCAGGAAGCGAAGGCTAGATCCCGTAAATGAGGCAGCATGGGACCCAAGATCGCGATCACATAGCTGCCGCGGTAAAATTGATATCACGCTCCATTTAACACTGCGATGCTCGGCACGCAACTTTTGAGGAATAACTGTGTTGTGTTGATGTAGTGGCCGCTTTGACCACTCGTGCAGCTCCTTGAAGCACGCTTCGCTGAATCGGTGGGGTGCCTTCCAGAGTCCGCGCTGGCAGTCCTCATTCGAAGTGCGCTCCGCCCGAACGTTCAGCTGCCACAGGTTTCTTGATCTCCGGGCCAGCAACAGGTCAGAGTCTCGCTGGCTGTGCTGCAGGAAGCGAAGGCTAGATCCCGTAAATGAGGCAGCATGGGACCCAAGATCGCGATCACATAGCTGCCGCGGTAAAATTGATATCACGCTCCATTTAACACTGCGATGCTCGGCACACAACTTTTGAGGAATAACTGTGTTGTGTTGATGTACTGGCCGCTTTGACCACTCGTGCAGCTCCTTGAAGCACGCTTCGCTGAATCGGTGGGGTGCCTTCCAGAGTCCGCGCTGGCAGTCCTCATTCGAAGTGCGCTCCGCCCGAACGTTCGGCTGCCACAGGTTTCTGGATCCCCGGGCCAGCAACAGGTCAGAGTCTCGCTGGCTGTGCTGCAGGAAGCGAAGGCTAGATCCCGTAAATGAGGCAGCATGGGACCCAAGATCGCGATCACATAGCTGCCGCGGTAAAATTGATATCACGCTCCATTTAACACTGCGATGCTCGGCACGCAACTTTTGAGGAATAACTGTGTTGTGTTGATGTAGTGGCCGCTTTGACCACTCGTGCAGCTCCTTGAAGCACGCTTCGCTGAATCGGTGGGGTGCCTTCCAGAGTCCGCGCTGGCAGTCCTCATTCGAAGTGCGCTCCGCCCGAACGTTCAGCTGCCACAGGTTTCTTGATCTCCGGGCCAGCAACAGGTCAGAGTCTCGCTGGCTGTGCTGCAGGAAGCGAAGGCTAGATCCCGTAAATGAGGCAGCATGGGACCCAAGATCGCGATCACATAGCTGCCGCGGTAAAATTGATATCACGCTCCATTTAACACTGCGATGCTCGGCACGCAACTTTTGAGGAATAACTGTGTTGTGTTGATGTACTGGCCGCTTTGACCACTCGTGCAGCTCCTTGAAGCACGCTTCGCTGAATCGGTGGGGTGCCTTCCAGAGTCCGCGCTGGCAGTCCTCATTCGAAGTGCGCTGCGCCCGAACGTTCAGCTGCCACAGGTTTCTGGATCTCCGGGCCTGCAACAGGTCAGAGTCTCGCTGGCTGTGCTGCAGGAAGCGAAGGCTAGATCCCGTAAATGAGGCAGCATGGGACCCAAGATCGCGATCACATAGCTGCCGCGGTAAAATTGATATCACGCTCCATTTAACACTGCGATGCTCGGCACGCAACTTTTGAGGAATAACTGTGTTGTGTTGATGTAGTGGCCGCTTTGACCACTCGTGCAGCTCCTTGAAGCACGCTTCGCTGAATCGGTGGGGTGCCTTCCAGAGTCCGCGCTGGCAGTCCTCATTCGAAGTGCGCTCCGCCCGAACGTTCGGCTGCCACAGGTTTCTGGATCCCCGGGCCAGCAACAGGTCAGAGTCTCGCTGGCTGTGCTGCAGGAAGCGAAGGCTAGATCCCGTAAATAAGGCAGCATGGGACCCAAGATCGCGATCACATAGCTGCCGCGGTAAAATTGATATCACGCTCCATTTAACACTGCGATGCTCGGCACGCAACTTTTGAGGAATAACTGTGTTGTGTTGATGTAGTGGCCGCTTTGACCACTCGTGCAGCTCCTTGAAGCACGCTTCGCTGAATCGGTGGGGTGCCTTCCAGAGTCCGCGCTGGCAGTCCTCATTCGAAGTGCGCTCCGCCCGAACGTTCGGCTGCCACAGGTTTCTGGATCCCCGGGCCAGCAACAGGTCAGAGTCTCGCTGGCTGTGCTGCAGGAAGCGAAGGCTAGATCCCGTAAATGAGGCAGCATGGGACCCAAGATCGCGATCACATAGCTGCCGCGGTAAAATTGATATCACGCTCCATTTAACACTGCGATGCTCGGCACGCAACTTTTGAGGAATAACTGTGTTGTGTTGATGTAGTGGCCGCTTTGACCACTCGTGCAGCTCCTTGAAGCACGCTTCGCTGAATCGGTGGGGTGCCTTCCAGAGTCCGCGCTGGCAGTCCTCATTCGAAGTGCGCTCCGCCCGAACGTTCAGCTGCCACAGGTTTCTTGATCTCCGGGCCAGCAACAGGTCAGAGTCTCGCTGGCTGTGCTGCAGGAAGCGAAGGCTAGATCCCGTAAATGAGGCAGCATGGGACCCAAGATCGCGATCACATAGCTGCCGCGGTAAAATTGATATCACGCTCCATTTAACACTGCGATGCTCGGCACACAACTTTTGAGCAATAACTGTGTTGTGTTGATGTACTGGCCGCTTTGACCACTCGTGCAGCTCCTTGAAGCACGCTTCGCTGAATCGGTGGGGTGCCTTCCAGAGTCCGCGCTGGCAGTCCTCATTCGAAGTGCGCTCCGCCCGAACGTTCGGCTGCCACAGGTTTCTGGATCCCCGGGCCAGCAACAGGTCAGAGTCTCGCTGGCTGTGCTGCAGGAAGCGAAGGCTAGATCCCGTAAATGAGGCAGCATGGGACCCAAGATCGCGATCACATAGCTGCCGCGGTAAAATTGATATCACGCTCCATTTAACACTGCGATGCTCGGCACGCAACTTTTGAGGAATAACTGTGTTGTGTTGATGTAGTGGCCGCTTTGACCACTCGTGCAGCTCCTTGAAGCACGCTTCGCTGAATCGGTGGGGTGCCTTCCAGAGTCCGCGCTGGCAGTCCTCATTCGAAGTGCGCTCCGCCCGAACGTTCAGCTGCCACAGGTTTCTTGATCTCCGGGCCAGCAACAGGTCAGAGTCTCGCTGGCTGTGCTGCAGGAAGCGAAGGCTAGATCCCGTAAATGAGGCAGCATGGGACCCAAGATCGCGATCACATAGCTGCCGCGGTAAAATTGATATCACGCTCCATTTAACACTGCGATGCTCGGCACGCAACTTTTGAGGAATAACTGTGTTGTGTTGATGTACTGGCCGCTTTGACCACTCGTGCAGCTCCTTGAAGCACGCTTCGCTGAATCGGTGGGGTGCCTTCCAGAGTCCGCGCTGGCAGTCCTCATTCGAAGTGCGCTGCGCCCGAACGTTCAGCTGCCACAGGTTTCTGGATCTCCGGGCCTGCAACAGGTCAGAGTCTCGCTGGCTGTGCTGCAGGAAGCGAAGGCTAGATCCCGTAAATGAGGCAGCATGGGACCCAAGATCGCGATCACATAGCTGCCGCGGTAAAATTGATATCACGCTCCATTTAACACTGCGATGCTCGGCACGCAACTTTTGAGGAATAACTGTGTTGTGTTGATGTAGTGGCCGCTTTGACCACTCGTGCAGCTCCTTGAAGCACGCTTCGCTGAATCGGTGGGGTGCCTTCCAGAGTCCGCGCTGGCAGTCCTCATTCGAAGTGCGCTCCGCCCGAACGTTCGGCTGCCACAGGTTTCTGGATCCCCGGGCCAGCAACAGGTCAGAGTCTCGCTGGCTGTGCTGCAGGAAGCGAAGGCTAGATCCCGTAAATGAGGCAGCATGGGACCCAAGATCGCGATCACATAGCTGCCGCGGTAAAATTGATATCACGATCCATTTAACACTGCGATGCTCGGCACGCAACTTTTGAGGAATAACTGTGTTGTGTTGATGTAGTGGCCGCTTTGACCACTCGTGCAGCTCCTTGAAGCACGCTTCGCTGAATCGGTGGGGTGCCTTCCAGAGTCCGCGCTGGCAGTCCTCATTCGAAGTGCGCTCCACCCGAACGTTCGGCTGCCACAGGTTTCTGGATCCCCGGGCCAGCAACAGGTCAGAGTCTCGCTGGCTGTGCTGCAGGAAGCGAAGGCTAGATCCCGTAAATGAGGCAGCATGGGACCCAAGATCGCGATCACATAGCTGCCGCGGTAAAATTGATATCACGATCCATTTAACACTGCGATGCTCGGCACGCAACTTTTGAGGAATAACTGTGTTGTGTTGATGTAGTGGCCGCTTTGACCACTCGTGCAGCTCCTTGAAGCACGCTTCGCTGAATCGGTGGGGTGCCTTCCAGAGTCCGCGCTGGCAGTCCTCATTCGAAGTGCGCTCCGCCCGAACGTTCGGCTGCCACAGGTTTCTGGATCCCCGGGCCAGCAACAGGTCAGAGTCTCGCTGGCTGTGCTGCAGGAAGCGAAGGCTAGATCCCGTAAATGAGGCAGCATGGGACCCAAGATCGCGATCACATAGCTGCCGCGGTAAAATTGATATCACGCTCCATTTAACACTGCGATGCTCGGCACGCAACTTTTGAGGAGTAACTGTGTTGTGTTGATGTAGTGGCCGCTTTGACCACTCGTGCAGCTCCTTGAAGCACGCTTCGCTGAATCGGTGGGGTGCCTTCCAGAGTCCGCGCTGGCAGTCCTCATTCGAAGTGCGCTCCACCCGAACGTTCGGCTGCCACAGGTTTCTGGATCCCCGGGCCAGCAACAGGTCAGAGTCTCGCTGGCTGTGCTGCAGGAAGCGAAGGCTAGATCCCGTAAATGAGGCAGCATGGGACCCAAGATCGCGATCACATAGCTGCCGTGGTAAAATTGATATCACGCTCCATTTAACACTGCGATGCTCGGCACGCAACTTTTGAGGAATAACTGTGTTGCGTTGATGTAGTGGCCGCTTTGACCACTCGTGCAGCTCCTTGAAGCACGCTTCGCTGAATCGGTGGGGTGCCTTCCAGAGCCCGCGCTGGCAGACCTCATTCGAAGTGCGCTCCGCCCGAACGTTCAGCTGCCACAGGTTTCTGGATCCCCGGGCCAGCAACAGGTCAGAGTCTCGCTGGTTGTGCTGCAGGAAGCGAAGGCTAGATCCCGGAAATGAGGCAGCATGGGACCCAAGATCGCGATCACATAGCTGCCGCGGTAAAATTGATATCACGCTCCATTTAACACTGCGATGCTCAGCACGCAACTTTTGAGGAATAACTGTGTTGCGTTGATATAGTGGCCGCTTTGACCACTCGTGCAGCTCCCTTAAGCACGCTTCGCTGAATCGGAGGGGTACCTTCCAGAGCCCGCTTCCAGACCTCATTCGAAGTGCGCTCCGCCCGAACGTTCGGCTGCCACACGTTTCTGGATCCCCGGGCCAGCAACAGGTCAGAGTCTCGCTAGTTGTGCTGCAGGAAGCGAAGGCTAGATCCCGTAAATGAGGCAGCATGGGACCCAAGATCGCGATCACATAGCTGCCGCGGTTAAATTGATATCACGCTCCATTTAACACTGCGATGCTCGGCACGCAACTTTTGAGGAATAACTGTGTTGTGTTGATTTAGTTGCCGCTTTGACCACTCGTGCAGCTCCTTGAACCACGCTTCGCTGAATCGGTGGGGTGCCTTCCAGAGTCCGCGCTGGCAGTCCTCATTCGAAGTGCGCTCCGCCCGAACGTTCGGCTGCCACAGGTTTCTGGATCTCCGGGCCAGCAACAGGTCAGAGTCTCGCTGGCTGTGCTGCAGGAAGCGAAGGCTAGATCCCGTAAATGAGGCAGCATGGGACCCAAGATCGCGATCACATAGCTGCCGCGGTAAAATTGATATCACGCTCCATTTAACACTGCGATGCTCGGCACGCAACTTTTGAGGAATAACTGTGTTGCGTTGATATAGTGGCCGCTTTGACCACTCGTGCAGCTCCTTGAAGCATGCTTCGCTGTATCGGTGGGGTGCCTTCCAGAGTCCGCGCTGGCAGTCCTCATTCGAAGTGCGCTCCGCCCGAACGTTCGGCTGCCACAGGTTTCTGGATCCCCGGGCCAGCAACAGGTCAGAGTCTCGCTGGCTGTGCTGCAGGAAGCGAAGGCTACATCCCGTAAATGAGGCAGCATGGGACCCAAGATCGCGATCACATAGCTGCCGCGGTAAAATTGATATCACGATCCATTTAACACTGCGATGCTCGGCACGCAACTTTTGAGGAATAACTGTGTTGTGTTGATGTAGTGGCCGCTTTGACCACTCGTGCAGCTCCTTGAAGCACGCTTCGCAGAATCGGTGGGGTGCCTTCCAGAGTCCGCGCTGGCAGTCCTCATTCGAAGTGCGCTCCGCCCGAACGTTCGGCTGCCACAGGTTTCTGGATCCCCGGGCCAGCAACAGGTCAGAGTCTCGCTGGCTGTGCTGCAGGAAGCGAAGGCTAGATCCCGTAAATGAGGCAGCATGGGACCCAAGATCGCGATCACATAGCTGCCGCGGTAAAATTGATATCACGCTCCATTTAACACTGCGATGCTCGGCACGCAACTTTTGAGGAATAACTGTGTTGCGTTGATATAGTGGCCGCTTTGACCACTCGTGCAGCTCCTTGAAGCACGCTTCGCTGAATCGGTGGGGTGCCTTCCAGAGTCCGCGCTGGCAGTCCTCATTCGAAGTGCGCTCCGCCCGAACGTTCGGCTGCCACAGGTTTCTGGATCCCCGGGCCAGCAACAGGTCAGAGTCTCGCTGGCTGTGCTGCAGGAAGGGAAGGCTAGATCCCGTAAATGAGGCAGCATGGGACCCAAGATCGCGATCACATAGCTGCCGCGGTAAAATTGATATCACGATCCATTTAACACTGCGATGCTCGGCACGCAACTTTTGAGGAATAACTGTGTTGTGTTGATGTAGTGGCCGCTTTGACCACTCGTGCAGCTCCTTGAAGCACGCTTCGCTGAATCGGTGGGGTGCCTTCCGGAGTCCGCGCTGGCGGTCCTCATTCGAAGTGCGCTCCACCCGAACGTTCGGCTGCCACAGGTTTCTGGATCCCCGGGCCAGCAACAGGTCAGAGTCTCGCTGGCTGTGCTGCAGGAAGCGAAGGCTAGATCCCGTAAATGTGGCAGCATGGGACCCAAGATCGCGATCACATAGCTGCCGCGGTAAAATTGATATCACGCTCCATTTAACACTGCGAAGCTCGGCACGCAACGTTTGAGGAATAACTGTGTTGCGTTGATGTAGTGGCCGCTTTGACCACTCCTGCAGCTCCTTGAAGCATGCTTCGCTGAATCGGAGGGGGTACCTTCTAGAGCCCGCACTGGCAGACCTCATTCGAAGTGCGCTCCGCCCGAACGTTCAGGTGCCACAGGTTTCTGGATGCCCGGGCCAGCAACAGGTCATAGTCTCGCTAGTTGTGCTGCAGGAAGCGAAGGCTAGATCCCGTAAATGAGGCAGCATGGGACCCAAGATCGCGATCACATAGCTGCCGCGGTAAAATTGATATCACGCTCCATTTAACACTGCGAAGCTCGGCACGCAACTTTTGAGGAATAACTGTGTTGCGTTGATGTAGTGGCCGCTTTGACCACTCCTGCAGCTCCTTGAAGCATGCTTCGCTCAATCGGAGGGGGTACCTTCTAGAGCCCGCACTGGCAGACCTCATTCGAAGTGCGCTCCGCCCGAACGTTCGGCTCCCACCGGTTTCTGGATGCCCGGGCCAGCAACAGGTCAGAGTCTCGCTAGTTGTGCTGCAGGAAGCGAAGGCTAGATCCCGTAAATGAGGCAGCATGGGACCCGAGATCGCGATCACATAGCTGCCGCGGTTAAATTGATATCACGCTCCATTTAACACTGCGAAGCTCGGCACGCAACTTTTGAGGAATAACTGTGTTGCGTTGATGTGGAGGCCGCTTTGACCACTCCTGCAGCTCCCTGAAGCACGCTTCGCCGAATCGGAGGGGTACCTTCCAGAGCCCGCGCTGGCAGACCTCATTCAGAGTGCGCTCCGCCCGAACGTTCGGCTCCCACCGGTTTCTGGATCCCCGGGCCAGCAACAGGTCAGAGTCTCGCTGGTTGTGCTGCAGGAAACTAAGGCTAGATCCCGGAAATGAGGCAGCATGGGACCCAAGATCGCGATCACATAGCTGCCGCGGTTAAATTGATATCACGCTCCATTTAACGCTGCGATGCTCAGCACGCAACTTTTGAGGAATAACTGTGTTGCGTTGATATAGTGGCCGCTTTGACCACTCGTGCAGCTCCTTGAAGCACGCTTCGCTGAATCGGTGGGGTGCCTTCCAGAGTCCGCGCTGGCAGTCCTCATTCGAAGTGCGCTGCGCCCGAACGTTCAGCTGCCACAGGTTTCTGGATCTCCGGGCCTGCAACAGGTCAGAGTCTCGCTGGCTGTGCTGCAGGAAGCGAAGGCTAGATCCCGTAAATGAGGCAGCATGGGACCCAAGATCGCGATCACATAGCTGCCGCGGTAAAATTGATATCACGCTCCATTTAACACTGCGATGCTCGGCACGCAACTTTTGAGGAATAACTGTGTTGTGTTGATGTAGTGGCCGCTTTGACCACTCGTGCAGCTCCTTGAAGCACGCTTCGCTGAATCGGTGGGGTGCCTTCCAGAGTCCGCGCTGGCAGTCCTCATTCGAAGTGCGCTCCGCCCGAACGTTCGGCTGCCACAGGTTTCTGGATCCCCGGGCCAGCAACAGGTCAGAGTCTCGCTGGTTGTGCTACAGGAAGCTAAGGCTATATCCCGTAAATGAGGCAGCATGGGACCCGAGATCGCGATCACATAGCTGCCGCGGTTAAATTGATATCACGCTCCATTTAACACTGCGAAGCTCGGCACGCAACTTTTGAGGAATAACTGTGTTGCGTTGATGTAGTGGCCGCTTTGACCACTCGTGCAGCTCCTTGAAGCACGCTTCGCTGAATCGGTGGGGTGCCTTCCAGAGTCCGCGCTGGCAGTCCTCATTCGAAGTGCGCTCCGCCCGAACGTTCGGCTGCCACAGGTTTCTGGATCTCCGGGCCAGCAACAGGTCAGAGTCTCGCTGGCTGTGCTGCAGGAAGCGAAGGCTAGATCCCGTAAATGAGGCAGCATGGGACCCAAGATCGCGATCACATAGCTGCCGCGGTAAAATTGATATCACGCTCCATTTAACACTGCGATGCTCGGCACGCAACTTTTGAGGAATAACTGTGTTGTGTTGATATAGTGGCCGCTTTGACCACTCGTGCAGCTCCTTGAAGCACGCTTCGCTGAATCGGTGGGGTGCCTTCCAGAGTCCGCGCTGGCAGTCCTCATTCGAAGTGCGCTCCGCCCGAACGTTCGGCTGCCACAGGTTTCTGGATCCCCGGGCCAGCAACAGGTCAGAGTCTCGCTGGCTGTGCTGCAGGAAGCGAAGGCTAGATCCCGTAAATGAGGCAGCATGGGACCCAAGATCGCGATCACATAGCTGCCGCGGTAGAATTGATATCACGATCCATTTAACACTGCGATGCTCGGCACGCAACTTTTGAGGAATAACTGTGTTGTGTTGATGTAGTGGCCGCTTTGACCACTCGTGCAGCTCCTTGAAGCACGCTTCGCTGAATCGGTGGGGTGCCTTCCAGAGTCCGCGCTGGCAGTCCTCATTCGAAGTGCGCTCCACCCGAACGTTCGGCTGCCACAGGTTTCTGGATCCCCGGGCCAGCAACAGGTCAGAGTCTCGCTGGCTGTGCTGCAGGAAGCGAAGGCTAGATCCCGTAAATGAGGCAGCATGGGACCCAAGATCGCGATCACATAGCTGCCGCGGTAAAATTGATATCACGATCCATTTAACACTGCGATGCTCGGCACGCAACTTTTGAGGAATAACTGTGTTGTGTTGATGTAGTGGCCGCTTTGACCACTCGTGCAGCTCCTTGAAGCACGCTTCGCTGAATCGGTGGGGTGCCTTCCAGAGCCCGCGCTGGCAGACCTTATTCGAAGTGCGCTCCGCCCGAACGTTCAGCTGCCACAGGTTTCTGGATCCCCGGGCCAGCAACAGGTCAGAGTCTCGCTGGTTGTGCTGCAGGAAGCGAAGGCTAGATCCCGGAAATGAGGCAGCATGGGACCCAAGATCGCGATCACATAGCTGCCGCGGTAAAATTGATATCACGCTCCATTTAACACTGCGATGCTCAGCACGCAACTTTTGAGGAATAACTGTGTTGCGTTGATATAGTGGCCGCTTTGACCACTCGTGCAGCTCCCTTAAGCACGCTTCGCTGAATCGGAGGGGTACCTTCCAGAGCCCGCGCTGGCAGACCTCATTCGAAGTGCGCTCCGCCCGAACGTTCGGCTGCCACACGTTTCTGGATCCCCGGGCCAGCAACAGGTCAGAGTCTCGCTAGTTGTGCTGCAGGAAGCGAAGGCTAGATCCCGTAAATGAGGCAGCATGGGACCCAAGATCGCGATCACATAGCTGCCGCGGTTAAATTGATATCACGCTCCATTTAACACTGCGATGCTCGGCACGCAACTTTTGAGGAATAACTGTGTTGCGTTGATGTAGTGGCCGCTTTGAGCACTCCTGCAGCTCCTTGAAGCATGCTTCGCTGAATCGGAGGGGGTACCTTCTAGAGCCCGCACTGGCAGACCTCATTCGAAGTGCGCTCCGCCCGAACGTTCAGGTGCCACAGGTTTCTGGATCCCCGGGCCAGCAACAGGTCAGAGTCTCGCTAGTTGTGCTGCAGGAAGCGAAGGCTAGATACCGTAAATGAGGCAGCATGGGACCCAAGATCGCGATCACATAGCTGCCGCGGTTAAATTGATATCCCGCTCCATTTAACACTGCGATGCTCGGCACGCAACGTTTGAGGAATAACTGTGTTGCGTTGATATAGTGGCCGCTTTGACCACTCGTGCAGCTCCCTGAAGCACGCTTCGCTGAATCGGAGGGGTACCTTCCAGAGCCCGCGCTGGCAGACCTCATTCGAAGTGCGCTCCGCCCGAACGTTCAGCTGCCACAGGTTTCTGGATCCCCGGGCCAGCAACAGGTCAGAGTCTCACTGGTTGTGCTGCAGGAAGCGAAGGCTAGATCCCTTAAATGAGGCAGCATGGGACCCAAGATCGCGATCACATAGCTGCCGCGGTTAAATTGATATCACGCTCCATTTAACGCTGCGATGCTCAGCACGCAACTTTTGAGGAATAACTGTGTTGCGTTGATATAGTGGCCGCTTTGACCACTCGTGCAGCTCCTTGAAGCACGCTTCGCTGAATCGGTGGGGTGCCTTCCAGAGTCCGCGCTGGCAGTCCTCATTCGAAGTGCGCTCCGCCCGAACGTTCGGCTGCCACAGGTTTCTGGATCCCCGGGCCAGCAACAGTTCAGTCTCGCTGGCTGTGCTGCAGGAAGCGAAGGCTAGATCCCGTAAATGAGGCAGCATGGGACCCAAGATCGCGATCACATAGCTGCCGCGGTAAAATTGATATCACGCTCCATTTAACACTGCGATGCTCGGCACGCAACTTTTGAGGAATAACTGTGTTGCGTTGATATAGTGGCCGCTTTGACCACTCGTGCAGCTCCTTGAAGCACGCTTCGCTGAATCGGTGGGGTGCCTTCCAGAGTCCGCGCTGGCAGTCCTCATTCGAAGTGCGCTCCGCCCGAACGTTCAGCTGCCACAGGTTTCTGGATCTCCGGGCCAGCAACAGGTCAGAGTCTCGCTGGCTGTGCTGCAGGAAGCGAAGGCTAGATCCCGTAAATGAGGCAGCATGGGACCCAAGATCGCGATCACATAGCTGCCGCGGTTAAATTGATATCACGCTCCATTTAACACTGCGATGCTCGGCACGCAACTTTTGAGGAATAACTGTGTTGCGTTGATATAGTGGCCGCTTTGACCACTCGTGCAGCTCCTTGAAGCACGCTTCGCTGAATCGGTGGGGTGCCTTCCAGAGTCCGCGCTGGCAGTCCTCATTCGAAGTGCGCTCCGCCCGAACGTTCAGCTGCCACAGGTTTCTGGATCTCCGGGCCAGCAACAGGTCAGAGTCTCGCTGGCTGTGCTGCAGGAAGCGAAGGCTAGATCCCGTAAATGAGGCAGCATGGGACCCAAGATCGCGATCACATAGCTGCCGCGGTAAAATTGATATCACGCTCCATTTAACACTGCGATGCTCGGCACGCAACTTTTGAGGAATAACTGTGTTGTGTTGATGTAGTGGCCGCTTTGACCACTCGTACAGCTCCTTGAAGCACGCTTCGCTGAATCGGTGGGGTGCCTTCCAGAGTCCGCGCTGGCAGTCCTCATTCGAAGTGCGCTCCGCCCGAACGTTCGGCTGCCACAGGTTTCTGGATCCCCGGGCCAGCAACAGTTCAGAGTCTCGCTGGCTGTGCTGCAGGAAGCGAAGGCTAGATCCCGTAAATGAGGCAGCATGGGACCCAAGATCGCGATCACATATCTGCCGCGGTAAAATTGATATCACGCTCCATTTAACACTGCGATGCTCGGCACGCAACTTTTGAGGAATAACTGTGTTGCGTTGATATAGTGGCCGCTTTGACCACTCGTGCAGCTCCTTGAAGCACGCTTCGCTGAATCGGTGGGGTGCCTTCCAGAGTCCGCGCTGGCAGTCCTCATTCGAAGTGCGCTCCGCCCGAACGTTCAGCTGCCACAGGTTTCTGGATCTCCGGGCCAGCAACAGGTCAGAGTCTCGCTGGCTGTGCTGCAGGAAGCGAAGGCTAGATCCCGTAAATGAGGCAGCATGGGACCCAAGATCGCGATCACATAGCTGCCGCGGTAAAATTGATATCACGCTCCATTTAACACTGCGATGCTCGGCACGCAACTTTTGAGGAATAACTGTGTTGCGTTGATGTAGTGGCCGCTTTGACCACTCGTGCAGCTCCCTTAAGCACGCTTCGCTGAATCGGAGGGGTACCTTCCAGAGCCCGCTTGCAGACCTCATTCGAAGTGCCCTCTGCCCGAACGTTCGGCTGCCACACGTTTCTGGATCCTCGGGCCAGCAACAGGTCAGAGTCTCGCGAGTTGTGCTGCAGGAAGCGAAGGCTAGATCCCGTAAATGAGGCAGCATGGGACCCAAGATCGCGATCACATAGCTGCCGCGGTTAAATTGATATCACGCTCCATTTAGCACTGCGATGCTCGGCACGCAACTTTTGAGGAATAACTGTGTTGTGTTGATTTAGTTGCCGCTTTGACCACTCGTGCAGCTCCTTGAAGCACGCTTCGCTGAATCGGTGGGGTGCCTTCCAGAGTCCGCGCTGGCAGTCCTCATTCGAAGTGCGCTCCGCCCGAACGTTCGGCTGCCACAGGTTTCTGGATCTCCGGGCCAGCAACAGGTCAGAGTCTCGCTGGCTGTGCTGCAGGAAGCGAAGGCTAGATCCCGTAAATGAGGCAGCATGGGACCCAAGATCGCGATCACATAGCTGCCGCGGTAAAATTGATATCACGCTCCATTTAACACTGCGATGCTCGGCACGCAACTTTTGAGGAATAACTGTGTTGCGTTGATATAGTGGCCGCTTTGACCACTCGTGCAGCTCCTTGAAGCACGCTTCGCTGAATCGGTGGGGTGCCTTCCAGAGTCCGCGCTGGCAGTCCTCATTCGAAGTGCGCTCCGTCCGAACGTTCAGCTGCCACAGGTTTCTGGATCTCCGGGCCAGCAACAGGTCAGAGTCTCGCTGGCTGTGCTGCAGGAAGCGAAGGCTAGATCCCGTAAATGAGGCAGCATGGGACCCAAGATCGCGATCACATAGCTGCCGCGGTAAAATTGATATCACGCTCCATTTAACACTGCGATGCTCGGCACGCAACTTTTGAGGAATAACTGTGTTGTGTTGATGTAGTGGCCGCTTTGACCACTCGTGCAGCTCCTTGAAGCACGCTTCGCTGAATCGGTGGGGTGCCTTCCAGAGTCCGCGCTGGCAGTCCTCATTCGAAGTGCGCTCCGCCCGAACGTTCAGCTGCCACAGGTTTCTGGATCTCCGGGCCAGCAACAGGTCAGAGTCTCGCTGGCTGTGCTGCAGGAAGCGAAGGCTAGATCCCGTAAATGAGGCAGCATGGGACCCAAGATCGCGATCACATAGGTGCCGCGGTAAAATTGATATCACGCTCCATTTAACACTGCGATGCTCGGCACGCAACTTTTGAGGAATAACTGTGTTGTGTTGATGTAGTGGCCGCTTTGACCACTCGTGCAGCTCCTTGAAGCACGCTTCGCTGAATCGGTGGGGTGCCTTCCAGAGTCCGCGCTGGCAGTCCTCATTCGAAGTGCGCTCCGCCCGAACGTTCGGCTGCCACAGGTTTCTGGATCCCCGGGCCAGCAACAGGTCAGAGTCTCGCTGGCTGTGCTGCAGGAAGCGAAGGCTAGATCCCGTAAATGAGGCAGCATGGGACCCAAGATCGCGATCACATAGCTGCCGCGGTAAAATTGATATCACGCTCCATTTAACACTGCGATGCTCGGCACGCAACTTTTGAGGAATAACTGTGTTGTGTTGATGTAGTGGCCGCTTTGACCACTCGTGCAGCTCCTTGAAGCACGCTTCGCTGAATCGGTGGGGTGCCTTCCAGAGTCCGCGCTGGCAGTCCTCATTCGAAGTGCGCTCCGCCCGAACGTTCAGCTGCCACAGGTTTCTTGATCTCCGGGCCAGCAACAGGTCAGAGTCTCGCTGGCTGTGCTGCAGGAAGCGAAGGCTAGATCCCGTAAATGAGGCAGCATGGGACCCAAGATCGCGATCACATAGCTGCCGCGGTAAAATTGATATCACGCTCCATTTAACACTGCGATGCTCGGCACACAACTTTTGAGGAATAACTGTGTTGTGTTGATGTACTGGCCGCTTTGACCACTCGTGCAGCTCCTTGAAGCACGCTTCGCTGAATCGGTGGGGTGCCTTCCAGAGTCCGCGCTGGCAGTCCTCATTCGAAGTGCGCTCCGCCCGAACGTTCGGCTGCCACAGGTTTCTGGATCCCCGGGCCAGCAACAGGTCAGAGTCTCGCTGGCTGTGCTGCAGGAAGCGAAGGCTAGATCCCGTAAATGAGGCAGCATGGGACCCAAGATCGCGATCACATAGCTGCCGCGGTAAAATTGATATCACGCTCCATTTAACACTGCGATGCTCGGCACGCAACTTTTGAGGAATAACTGTGTTGTGTTGATGTAGTGGCCGCTTTGACCACTCGTGCAGCTCCTTGAAGCACGCTTCGCTGAATCGGTGGGGTGCCTTCCAGAGTCCGCGCTGGCAGTCCTCATTCGAAGTGCGCTGCGCCCGAACGTTCAGCTGCCACAGGTTTCTGGATCTCCGGGCCTGCAACAGGTCAGAGTCTCGCTGGCTGTGCTGCAGGAAGCGAAGGCTAGATCCCGTAAATGAGGCAGCATGGGACCCAAGATCGCGATCACATAGCTGCCGCGGTAAAATTGATATCACGCTCCATTTAACACTGCGATGCTCGGCACGCAACTTTTGAGGAATAACTGTGTTGTGTTGATGTAGTGGCCGCTTTGACCACTCGTGCAGCTCCTTGAAGCACGCTTCGCTGAATCGGTGGGGTGCCTTCCAGAGTCCGCGCTGGCAGTCCTCATTCGAAGTGCGCTCCGCCCGAACGTTCGGCTGCCACAGGTTTCTGGATCCCCGGGCCAGCAACAGGTCAGAGT
This sequence comes from Amblyomma mixtum, assembly GCF_055824585.1. Taxonomy (NCBI): domain Eukaryota; kingdom Metazoa; phylum Arthropoda; class Arachnida; order Ixodida; family Ixodidae; genus Amblyomma; species Amblyomma mixtum. The sequence continues at coordinate 165,758,473 of NC_143016.1, read as the reverse complement.
CTCGCTGGCTGTGCTGCAGGAAGCGAAGGCTAGATCCCGTAAATGAGGCAGCATGGGACCCAAGATCGCGATCACATAGCTGCCGCGGTAAAATTGATATCACGATCCATTTAACACTGCGATGCTCGGCACGCAACTTTTGAGGAATAACTGTGTTGTGTTGATGTAGTGGCCGCTTTGACCACTCGTGCAGCTCCTTGAAGCACGCTTCGCTGAATCGGTGGGGTGCCTTCCAGAGTCCGCGCTGGCAGTCCTCATTCGAAGTGCGCTCCACCCGAACGTTCGGCTGCCACAGGTTTCTGGATCCCCGGGCCAGCAGCAGGTCAGAGTCTCGCTGGCTGTGCTGCAGGAAGCGAAGGCTAGATCCCGTAAATGAGGCAGCATGGGACCCAAGATCGCTATCACATAGCTGCCGCGGTAAAATTGATATCACGATCCATTTAACACTGCGATGCTCGGCACGCAACTTTTGAGGAATAACTGTGTTGTGTTGATGTAGTGGCCGCTTTGACCACTCGTGCAGCTCCTTGAAGCACGCTTCGCTGAATCGGTGGGGTGCCTTCCAGAGTCCGCGCTGGCAGTCCTCATTCGAAGTGCGCTCCGCCCGAACGTTCGGCTGCCACAGGTTTCTGGATCCCCGGGCCAGCAACAGGTCAGAGTCTCGCTGGCTGTGCTGCAGGAAGCGAAGGCTAGATCCCGTAAATGAGGCAGCATGGGACCCAAGATCGCGATCACATAGCTGCCGCGGTAAAATTGATATCACGCTCCATTTAACACTGCGATGCTCGGCACGCAACTTTTGAGGAGTAACTGTGTTGTGTTGATGTAGTGGCCGCTTTGACCACTCGTGCAGCTCCTTGAAGCACGCTTCGCTGAATCGGTGGGGTGCCTTCCAGAGTCCGCGCTGGCAGTCCTCATTCGAAGTGCGCTCCACCCGAACGTTCGGCTGCCACAGGTTTCTGGATCCCCGGGCCAGCAACAGGTCAGAGTCTCGCTGGCTGTGCTGCAGGAAGCGAAGGCTAGATCCCGTAAATGAGGCAGCATGGGACCCAAGATCGCGATCACATAGCTGCCGTGGTAAAATTGATATCACGCTCCATTTAACACTGCGATGCTCGGCACGCAACTTTTGAGGAATAACTGTGTTGCGTTGATGTAGTGGCCGCTTTGACCACTCGTGCAGCTCCTTGAAGCACGCTTCGCTGAATCGGTGGGGTGCCTTCCAGAGCCCGCGCTGGCAGACCTCATTCGAAGTGCGCTCCGCCCGAACGTTCAGCTGCCACAGGTTTCTGGATCCCCGGGCCAGCAACAGGTCAGAGTCTCGCTGGTTGTGCTGCAGGAAGCGAAGGCTAGATCCCGGAAATGAGGCAGCATGGGACCCAAGATCGCGATCACATAGCTGCCGCGGTAAAATTGATATCACGCTCCATTTAACACTGCGATGCTCAGCACGCAACTTTTGAGGAATAACTGTGTTGCGTTGATATAGTGGCCGCTTTGACCACTCGTGCAGCTCCCTTAAGCACGCTTCGCTGAATCGGAGGGGTACCTTCCAGAGCCCGCTTGCAGACCTCATTCGAAGTGCGCTCCGCCCGAACGTTCGGCTGCCACACGTTTCTGGATCCCCGGGCCAGCAACAGGTCAGAGTCTCGCTAGTTGTGCTGCAGGAAGCGAAGGCTAGATCCCAGAAATGAGGCAGCATGGGACCCAAGATCGCGATCACATAGCTGCCGCGGTTAAATTGATATCACGCTCCATTTAACACTGCGATGCTCGGCACGCAACTTTTGAGGAATAACTGTGTTGTGTTGATTTAGTTGCCGCTTTGACCACTCGTGCAGCTCCTTGAAGCACGCTTCGCTGAATCGGTGGGGTGCCTTCCAGAGTCCGCGCTGGCAGTCCTCATTCGAAGTGCGCTCCGCCCGAACGTTCGGCTGCCACAGGTTTCTGGATCTCCGGGCCAGCAACAGGTCAGAGTCTCGCTGGCTGTGCTGCAGGAAGCGAAGGCTAGATCCCGTAAATGAGGCAGCATGGGACCCAAGATCGCGATCACATAGCTGCCGCGGTAAAATTGATATCACGCTCCATTTAACACTGCGATGCTCGGCACGCAACTTTTGAGGAATAACTGTGTTGCGTTGATATAGTGGCCGCTTTGACCACTCGTGCAGCTCCTTGAAGCACGCTTCGCTGAATCGGTGGGGTGCCTTCCAGAGTCCGCGCTGGCAGTCCTCATTCGAAGTGCGCTCCGCCCGAACGTTCGGCTGCCACAGGTTTCTGGATCCCCGGGCCAGCAACAGGTCAGAGTCTCGCTGGCTGTGCTGCAGGAAGCGAAGGCTACATCCCGTAAATGAGGCAGCATGGGACCCAAGATCGCGATCACATAGCTGCCGCGGTAAAATTGATATCACGATCCATTTAACACTGCGATGCTCGGCACGCAACTTTTGAGGAATAACTGTGTTGTGTTGATGTAGTGGCCGCTTTGACCACTCGTGCAGCTCCTTGAAGCACGCTTCGCAGAATCGGTGGGGTGCCTTCCAGAGTCCGCGCTGGCAGTCCTCATTCGAAGTGCGCTCCGCCCGAACGTTCGGCTGCCACAGGTTTCTGGATCCCCGGGCCAGCAACAGGTCAGAGTCTCGCTGGCTGTGCTGCAGGAAGCGAAGGCTAGATCCCGTAAATGAGGCAGCATGGGACCCAAGATCGCGATCACATAGCTGCCGCGGTAAAATTGATATCACGCTCCATTTAACACTGCGATGCTCGGCACGCAACTTTTGAGGAATAACTGTGTTGCGTTGATATAGTGGCCGCTTTGACCACTCGTGCAGCTCCTTGAAGCACGCTTCGCTGAATCGGTGGGGTGCCTTCCAGAGTCCGCGCTGGCAGTCCTCATTCGAAGTGCGCTCCGCCCGAACGTTCGGCTGCCACAGGTTTCTGGATCCCCGGGCCAGCAACAGGTCAGAGTCTCGCTGGCTGTGCTGCAGGAAGCGAAGGCTAGATCCCGTAAATGAGGCAGCATGGGACCCAAGATCGCGATCACAAAGCTGCCGCGGTAAAATTGATATCACGATCCATTTAACACTGCGATGCTCGGCACGCAACTTTTGAGGAATAACTGTGTTGTGTTGATGTAGTGGCCGCTTTGACCACTCGTGCAGCTCCTTGAAGCACGCTTCGCTGAATCGGTGCGGTGCCTTCCAGAGTCCGCGCTGGCAGTCCTCATTCGAAGTGCGCTCCGCCCGAACGTTCGGCTGCCACAGGTTTCTGGATCCCCGGGCCAGGAACAGGTCAGAGTCTCGCTGGCTGTGCTGCAGGAAGGGAAGGCTAGATCCCGTAAATGAGGCAGCATGGGACCCAAGATCGCGATCACATAGCTGCCGCGGTAAAATTGATATCACGATCCATTTAACACTGCGATGCTCGGCACGCAACTTTTGAGGAATAACTGTGTTGTGTTGATGTAGTGGCCGCTTTGACCACTCGTGCAGCTCCTTGAAGCACGCTTCGCTGAATCGGTGGGGTGCCTTCCGGAGTCCGCGCTGGCAGTCCTCATTCGAAGTGCGCTCCACCCGAACGTTCGGCTGCCACAGGTTTCTGGATCCCCGGGCCAGCAACAGGTCACAGTCTCGCTGGCTGTGCTGCAGGAAGCGAAGGCTAGATCCCGTAAATGAGGCAGCATGGGACCCAAGATCGCGATCACATAGCTGCCGCGGTAAAATTGATATCACGATCCATTTAACACTGCGATGCTCGGCACGCAACTTTTGAGGAATAACTGTGTTGTGTTGATGTAGTGCCCGCTTTGACCACTCGTGCAGCTCCTTGAAGCACGCTTCGCTGAATCGGTGGGGTGCCTTCCAGAGCCCGCGCTGGCAGACCTTATTCGAAGTGCGCTCCGCCCGAACGTTCAGCTGCCACAGGTTTCTGGATCCCCGGGCCAGCAACAGGTCAGAGTCTCGCTGGTTGTGCTGCAGGAAGCGAAGGCTAGATCCCGGAAATGAGGCAGCATGGGACCCAAGATCGCGATCACATAGCTGCCGCGGTAAAATTGATATCACGCTCCATTTAACACTGCGAAGCTCGGCACGCAACTTTTGAGGAATAACTGTGTTGCGTTGATGTAGTGGCCGCTTTGACCACTCCTGCAGCTCCTTGAAGCATGCTTCGCTGAATCGGAGGGGGTACCTTCTAGAGCCCGCACTGGCAGACCTCATTCGAAGTGCGCTCCGCCCGAACGTTCAGCTGCCACAGGTTTCTGGATCCCCGGGCCAGCAACAGGTCAGAGTCTCGCTAGTTGTGCTGCAGGAAGCGAAGGCTAGATCCCGTAAATGAGGCAGCATGGGACCCAAGATCGCGATCACATAGCTGCCGCGGTAAAATTGATATCACGCTCCATTTAACACTGCGAAGCTCGGCACGCAACTTTTGAGGAATAACTGTGTTGCGTTGATGTAGTGGCCGCTTTGACCACTCCTGCAGCTCCTTGAAGCATGCTTCGCTCAATCGGAGGGGGTACCTTCTAGAGCCCGCACTGGCAGACCTCATTCGAAGTGCGCTCCGCCCGAACGTTCGGCTCCCACCGGTTTCTGGATGCCCGGGCCAGCAACAGGTCAGAGTCTCGCTAGTTGTGCTGCAGGAAGCGAAGGCTAGATCCCGTAAATGAGGCAGCATGGGACCCGAGATCGCGATCACATAGCTGCCGCGGTTAAATTGATATCACGCTCCATTTAACACTGCGAAGCTCGGCACGCAACTTTTGAGGAATAACTGTGTTGCGTTGATGTGGAGGCCGCTTTGACCACTCCTGCAGCTCCCTGAAGCACGCTTCGCCGAATCGGAGGGGTACCTTCCAGAGCCCGCGCTGGCAGACCTCATTCAGAGTGCGCTCCGCCCGAACGTTCGGCTCCCACCGGTTTCTGGATCCCCGGGCCAGCAACAGGTCAGAGTCTCGCTGGTTGTGCTGCAGGAAACTAAGGCTAGATCCCGGAAATGAGGCAGCATGGGACCCAAGATCGCGATCACATAGCTGCCGCGGTAAAATTGATATCACGCTCCATTTAACACTGCGATGCTCAGCACGCAACTTTTGAGGAATAACTGTGTTGCGTTGATGTAGTGGCCGCTTTGACCACTCGTGCGGCTCCCTGAAGCACGCTTCGCTGAATCGAAGGGGTACCTTCCAGAGTCCGCGCTGGCAGTCCTCATTCGAAGTGCGCTCCGCCCTAACGTTCGTCTGCCACAGGTTTCTGGATCCCCGGGCCAGCAACAGGTGAGATCTCGCTGGTTGTGCTGCAGGAAGCTAAGGCTAGATCCCGTAAATGAGGCAGCATGGGACCCGAGATCGCGATCACATAGCTGCCGCGGTTAAATTGATATCACGCTCCATTTAACACTGCGAAGCTCGGCACGCAACTTTTGAGGAATAACTGTGTTGCGTTGATGTAGTGGCCGCTTTGACCACTCGTGCAGCTCCTTGAAGCACGCTTCGCTGAATCGGTGGGGTGCCTTCCAGAGTCCGCGCTGGCAGTCCTCATTCGAAGTGCGCTCCGCCCGAACGTTCGGCTGCCACAGGTTTCTGGATCTCCGGGCCAGCAACAGGTCAGAGTCTCGCTGGCTGTGCTGCAGGAAGCGAAGGCTAGATCCCGTAAATGAGGCAGCATGGGACCCAAGATCGCGATCACATAGCTGCCGCGGTAAAATTGATATCACGCTCCATTTAACACTGCGATGCTCGGCACGCAACTTTTGAGGAATAACTGTGTTGCGTTGATATAGTGGCCGCTTTGACCACTCGTGCAGCTCCTTGAAGCACGCTTCGCTGAATCGGTGGGGTGCCTTCCAGAGTCCGCGCTGGCAGTCCTCATTCGAAGTGCGCTCCGCCCGAACGTTCGGCTGCCACAGGTTTCTGGATCCCCGGGCCAGCAACAGGTCAGAGTCTCGCTGGCTGTGCTGCAGGAAGCGAAGGCTAGATCCCGTAAATGAGGCAGCATGGGACCCAAGATCGCGATCACATAGCTGCCGCGGTAGAATTGATATCACGATCCATTTAACACTGCGATGCTCGGCACGCAACTTTTGAGGAATAACTGTGTTGTGTTGATGTAGTGGCCGCTTTGACCACTCGTGCAGCTCCTTGAAGCACGCTTCGCTGAATCGGTGGGGTGCCTTCCAGAGTCCGCGCTGGCAGTCCTCATTCGAAGTGCGCTCCACCCGAACGTTCGGCTGCCACAGGTTTCTGGATCCCCGGGCCAGCAACAGGTCAGAGTCTCGCTGGCTGTGCTGCAGGAAGCGAAGGCTAGATCCCGTAAATGAGGCAGCATGGGACCCAAGATCGCGATCACATAGCTGCCGCGGTAAAATTGATATCACGATCCATTTAACACTGCGATGCTCGGCACGCAACTTTTGAGGAATAACTGTGTTGTGTTGATGTAGTGGCCGCTTTGACCACTCGTGCAGCTCCTTGAAGCACGCTTCGCTGAATCGGTGGGGTGCCTTCCAGAGCCCGCGCTGGCAGACCTTATTCGAAGTGCGCTCCGCCCGAACGTTCAGCTGCCACAGGTTTCTGGATCCCCGGGCCAGCAACAGGTCAGAGTCTCGCTGGTTGTGCTGCAGGAAGCGAAGGCTAGAGCCCGGAAATGAGGCAGCATGGGACCCAAGATCGCGATCACATAGGTGCCGCGGTAAAATTGATATCACGCTCCATTTAACACTGCGATGCTCAGCACGCAACTTTTGAGGAATAACTGTGTTGCGTTGATATAGTGGCCGCTTTGACCACTCGTGCAGCTCCCTTAAGCACGCTTCGCTGAATCGGAGGGGTACCTTCCAGAGCCCGCGCTGGCAGACCTCATTCGAAGTGCGCTCCGCCCGAACGTTCGGCTGCCACACGTTTCTGGATCCCCGGGCCAGCAACAGGTCAGAGTCTCGCTAGTTGTGCGGCAGGAAGCGAAGGCTAGATCCCGTAAATGAGGCAGCATGGGACCCAAGATCGCGATCACATAGCTGCCGCGGTTAAATTGATATCACGCTCCATTTAACACTGCGATGCTCGGCACGCAACTTTTGAGGAATAACTGTGTTGCGTTGATGTAGTGGCCGCTTTGACCACTCGTGCAGCTCCCTGAAGCACGCTTGGCTGAATCGGTGGGGGACCTTCCAGAGCCTGCACTGGCAGACCTCATTCGAAGTGCGCTCCGCCCGAACATTCAGCTGCCACAGGTTTCTGGATCCCCGGGCCAGCAACAGGTCAGAGTCTCGCTAGTTGTGCTGCAGGAAGCGAAGGCTAGATCCCGTAAATGAGGCAGCATGGGACCCAAGATCGCGATCACATAGCTGCCGCGGTTAAATTGATATCACGCTCCATTTAACACTGCGATGCTCGGCACGCAACTTTTGAGGAATAACTGTGTTGCGTTGATGTAGTGGCCGCTTTGAGCACTCCTGCAGCTCCTTGAAGCATGCTTCGCTGAATCGGAGGGGGTACCTTCTAGAGCCCGCACTGGCAGACCTCATTCGAAGTGCGCTCCACCCGAACGTTCAGGTGCCACAGGTTTCTGGATCCCCGGGCCAGCAACAGGTCAGAGTCTCGCTAGTTGTGCTGCAGGAAGCGAAGGCTAGATACCGTAAATGAGGCAGCATGGGACCCAAGATCGCGATCACATAGCTGCCGCGGTTAAATTGATATCCCGCTCCATTTAACACTGCGATGCTCGGCACGCAACGTTTGAGGAATAACTGTGTTGCGTTGATATAGTGGCCGCTTTGACCACTCGTGCAGCTCCCTGAAGCACGCTTCGCTGAATCGGAGGCGTACCTTCCAGAGCCCGCGCTGGCAGACCTCATTCGAAGTGCGCTCCGCCCGAACGTTCAGCTGCCACAGGTTTCTGGATCCCCGGGCCAGCAACAGGTCAGAGTCTCACTGGTTGTGCTGCAGGAAGCGAAGGCTAGATCCCTTAAATGAGGCAGCATGGGACCCAAGATCGCGATCACATAGCTGCCGCGGTTAAATTGATATCACGCTCCATTTAACGCTGCGATGCTCAGCACGCAACTTTTGAGGAATAACTGTGTTGCGTTGATATAGTGGCCGCTTTGACCACTCGTGCAGCTCCTTGAAGCACGCTTCGCTGAATCGGTGGGGTGCCTTCCAGAGTCCGCGCTGGCAGTCCTCATTCGAAGTGCGCTCCGCCCGAACGTTCGGCTGCCACAGGTTTCTGGATCCCCGGGCCAGCAACAGTTCAGAGTCTCGCTGGCTGTGCTGCAGGAAGCGAAGGCTAGATCCCGTAAATGAGGCAGCATGGGACCCAAGATCGCGATCACATAGCTGCCGCGGTAAAATTGATATCACGCTCCATTTAACACTGCGATGCTCGGCACGCAACTTTTGAGGAATAACTGTGTTGCGTTGATATAGTGGCCGCTTTGACCACTCGTGCAGCTCCTTGAAGCACGCTTCGCTGAATCGGTGGGGTGCCTTCCAGAGTCCGCGCTGGCAGTCCTCATTCGAAGTGCGCTCCGCCCGAACGTTCAGCTGCCACAGGTTTCTGGATCTCCGGGCCAGCAACAGGTCAGAGTCTCGCTGGCTGTGCTGCAGGAAGCGAAGGCTAGATCCCGTAAATGAGGCAGCATGGGACCCAAGATCGCGATCACATAGCTGCCGCGGTTAAATTGATATCACGCTCCATTTAACACTGCGATGCTCGGCACGCAACTTTTGAGGAATAACTGTGTTGCGTTGATATAGTGGCCGCTTTGACCACTCGTGCAGCTCCTTGAAGCACGCTTCGCTGAATCGGTGGGGTGCCTTCCAGAGTCCGCGCTGGCAGTCCTCATTCGAAGTGCGCTCCGCCCGAACGTTCAGCTGCCACAGGTTTCTGGATCTCCGGGCCAGCAACAGGTCAGAGTCTCGCTGGCTGTGCTGCAGGAAGCGAAGGCTAGATCCCGTAAATGAGGCAGCATGGGACCCAAGATCGCGATCACATAGCTGCCGCGGTAAAATTGATATCACGCTCCATTTAACACTGCGATGCTCGGCACGCAACTTTTGAGGAATAACTGTGTTGTGTTGATGTAGTGGCCGCTTTGACCACTCGTACAGCTCCTTGAAGCACGCTTCGCTGAATCGGTGGGGTGCCTTCCAGAGTCCGCGCTGGCAGTCCTCATTCGAAGTGCGCTCCGCCCGAACGTTCGGCTGCCACAGGTTTCTGGATCCCCGGGCCAGCAACAGTTCAGAGTCTCGCTAGCTGTGCTGCAGGAAGCGAAGGCTAGATCCCGTAAATGAGGCAGCATGGGACCCAAGATCGCGATCACATAGCTGCCGCGGTAAAATTGATATCACGCTCCATTTAACACTGCGATGCTCGGCACGCAACTTTTGAGGAATAACTGTGTTGCGTTGATATAGTGGCCGCTTTGACCACTCGTGCAGCTCCTTGAAGCACGCTTCGCTGAATCGGTGGGGTGCCTTCCAGAGTCCGCGCTGGCAGTCCTCATTCGAAGTGCGCTCCGCCCGAACGTTCAGCTGCCACAGGTTTCTGGATCTCCGGGCCAGCAACAGGTCAGAGTCTCGCTGGCTGTGCTGCAGGAAGCGAAGGCTAGATCCCGTAAATGAGGCAGCATGGGACCCAAGATCGCGATCACATAGCTGCCGCGGTAAAATTGATATCACGCTCCATTTAACACTGCGATGCTCGGCACGCAACTTTTGAGGAATAACTGTGTTGCGTTGATGTAGTGGCCGCTTTGACCACTCGTGCAGCTCCCTGAAGCACGCTTGGCTGAATCGGTGGGGTGCCTTCCAGAGTCCGCGCTGGCAGTCCTCATTCGAAGTGCGCTCCGCCCGAACGTTCGGCTGCCACAGGTTTCTGGATGCCCGGGCCAGCAACAGGTCAGAGTCTCGCTAGTTGTGCTGCAGGAAGCGAAGGCTAGATCCCGTAAATGAGGCAGCATGGGACCCGAGATCGCGATCACATAGCTGCCGCGGTTAAATTGATATCACGCTCCATTTAACACTGCGAAGCTCGGCACGCAACTTTTGAGGAATAACTGTGTTGCGTTGATGTGGAGGCCGCTTTGACCACTCCTGCAGCTCCCTGAAGCACGCTTCGCCGAATCGGAGGGGTACCTTCCAGAGCCCGCGCTGGCAGACCTCATTCAGAGTGCGCTCCGCCCGAACGTTCGGCTCCCACCGGTTTCTGGATCCCCGGGCCAGCAACAGGTCAGAGTCTCGCTGGTTGTGCTGCAGGAAACTAAGGCTAGATCCCGGAAATGAGGCAGCATGGGACCCAAGATCGCGATCACATAGCTGCCGCGGTAAAATTGATATCACGCTCCATTTAACACTGCGATGCTCAGCACGCAACTTTTGAGGAATAACTGTGTTGCGTTGATGTAGTGGCCGCTTTGACCACTCGTGCGGCTCCCTGAAGCACGCTTCGCTGAATCGGAGGGGTACCTTCCAGAGTCCGCGCTGGCAGTCCTCATTCGAAGTGCGCTCCGCCCTAACGTTCGTCTGCCACAGGTTTCTGGATCCCCGGGCCAGCAACAGGTCAGAGTCTCGCTGGTTGTGCTGCAGGAAGCTAAGGCTAGATCCCGTAAATGAGGCAGCATGGGACCCGAGATCGCGATCACATAGCTGCCGCGGTTAAATTGATATCACGCTCCATTTAACACTGCGAAGCTCGGCACGCAACTTTTGAGGAATAACTGTGTTGCGTTGATGTAGTGGCCGCTTTGACCACTCGTGCAGCTCCTTGAAGCACGCTTCGCTGAATCGGTGGGGTGCCTTCCAGAGTCCGCGCTGGCAGTCCTCATTCGAAGTGCGCTCCGCCCGAACGTTCGGCTGCCACAGGTTTCTGGATCTCCGGGCCAGCAACAGGTCAGAGTCTCGCTGGCTGTGCTGCAGGAAGCGAAGGCTAGATCCCGTAAATGAGGCAGCATGGGACCCAAGATCGCGATCACATAGCTGCCGCGGTAAAATTGATATCACGCTCCATTTAACACTGCGATGCTCGGCACGCAACTTTTGAGGAATAACTGTGTTGCGTTGATATAGTGGCCGCTTTGACCACTCGTGCAGCTCCTTGAAGCACGCTTCGCTGAATCGGTGGGGTGCCTTCCAGAGTCCGCGCTGGCAGTCCTCATTCGAAGTGCGCTCCGCCCGAACGTTCGGCTGCCACAGGTTTCTGGATCCCCGGGCCAGCAACAGGTCAGAGTCTCGCTGGCTGTGCTGCAGGAAGCGAAGGCTAGATCCCGTAAATGAGGCAGCATGGGACCCAAGATCGCGATCACATAGCTGCCGCGGTAGAATTGATATCACGATCCATTTAACACTGCGATGCTCGGCACGCAACTTTTGAGGAATAACTGTGTTGTGTTGATGTAGTGGCCGCTTTGACCACTCGTGCAGCTCCTTGAAGCACGCTTCGCTGAATCGGTGGGGTGCCTTCCAGAGTCCGCGCTGGCAGTCCTCATTCGAAGTGCGCTCCACCCGAACGTTCGGCTGCCACAGGTTTCTGGATCCCCGGGCCAGCAACAGGTCAGAGTCTCGCTGGCTGTGCTGCAGGAAGCGAAGGCTAGATCCCGTAAATGAGGCAGCATGGGACCCAAGATCGCGATCACATAGCTGCCGCGGTAAAATTGATATCACGATCCATTTAACACTGCGATGCTCGGCACGCAACTTTTGAGGAATAACTGTGTTGTGTTGATGTAGTGGCCGCTTTGACCACTCGTGCAGCTCCTTGAAGCACGCTTCGCTGAATCGGTGGGGTGCCTTCCAGAGCCCGCGCTGGCAGACCTTATTCGAAGTGCGCTCCGCCCGAACGTTCAGCTGCCACAGGTTTCTGGATCCCCGGGCCAGCAACAGGTCAGAGTCTCGCTGGTTGTGCTGCAGGAAGCGAAGGCTAGAGCCCCGAAATGAGGCAGCATGGGACCCAAGATCGCGATCACATAGGTGCCGCGGTAAAATTGATATCACGCTCCATTTAACACTGCGATGCTCAGCACGCAACTTTTGAGGAATAACTGTGTTGCGTTGATATAGTGGCCGCTTTGACCACTCGTGCAGCTCCCTTAAGCACGCTTCGCTGAATCGGAGGGGTACCTTCCAGAGCCCGCGCTGGCAGACCTCATTCGAAGTGCGCTCCGCCCGAACGTTCGGCTGCCACACGTTTCTGGATCCCCGGGCCAGCAACAGGTCAGAGTCTCGCTAGTTGTGCGGCAGGAAGCGAAGGCTAGATCCCGTAAATGAGGCAGCATGGGACCCAAGATCGCGATCACATAGCTGCCGCGGTTAAATTGATATCACGCTCCATTTAACACTGCGATGCTCGGCACGCAACTTTTGAGGAATAACTGTGTTGCGTTGATGTAGTGGCCGCTTTGACCACTCGTGCAGCTCCCTGAAGCACGCTTGGCTGAATCGGTGGGGGACCTTCCAGAGCCTGCACTGGCAGACCTCATTCGAAGTGCGCTCCGCCCGAACATTCAGCTGCCACAGGTTTCTGGATCCCCGGGCCAGCAACAGGTCAGAGTCTCGCTAGTTGTGCTGCAGGAAGCGAAGGCTAGATCCCGTAAATGAGGCAGCATGGGACCCAAGATCGCGATCACATAGCTGCCGCGGTTAAATTGATATCACGCTCCATTTAACACTGCGATGCTCGGCACGCAACTTTTGAGGAATAACTGTGTTGCGTTGATGTAGTGGCCGCTTTGAGCACTCCTGCAGCTCCTTGAAGCATGCTTCGCTGAATCGGAGGGGGTACCTTCTAGAGCCCGCACTGGCAGACCTCATTCGAAGTGCGCTCCGCCCGAACGTTCAGGTGCCACAGGTTTCTGGATCCCCGGGCCAGCAACAGGTCAGAGTCTCGCTAGTTGTGCTGCAGGAAGCGAAGGCTAGATACCGTAAATGAGGCAGCATGGGACCCAAGATCGCGATCACATAGCTGCCGCGGTTAAATTGATATCCCGCTCCATTTAACACTGCGATGCTCGGCACGCAACGTTTGAGGAATAACTGTGTTGCGTTGATATAGTGGCCGCTTTGACCACTCGTGCAGCTCCCTGAAGCACGCTTCGCTGAATCGGAGGCGTACCTTCCAGAGCCCGCGCTGGCAGACCTCATTCGAAGTGCGCTCCGCCCGAACGTTCAGCTGCCACAGGTTTCTGGATCCCCGGGCCAGCAACAGGTCAGAGTCTCACTGGTTGTGCTGCAGGAAGCGAAGGCTAGATCCCTTAAATGAGGCAGCATGGGACCCAAGATCGCGATCACATAGCTGCCGCGGTTAAATTGATATCACGCTCCATTTAACGCTGCGATGCTCAGCACGCAACTTTTGAGGAATAACTGTGTTGCGTTGATATAGTGGCCGCTTTGACCACTCGTGCAGCTCCTTGAAGCACGCTTCGCTGAATCGGTGGGGTGCCTTCCAGAGTCCGCGCTGGCAGTCCTCATTCGAAGTGCGCTCCGCCCGAACGTTCGGCTGCCACAGGTTTCTGGATCCCCGGGCCAGCAACAGTTCAGAGTCTCGCTGGCTGTGCTGCAGGAAGCGAAGGCTAGATCCCGTAAATGAGGCAGCATGGGACCCAAGATCGCGATCACATAGCTGCCGCGGTAAAATTGATATCACGCTCCATTTAACACTGCGATGCTCGGCACGCAACTTTTGAGGAATAACTGTGTTGCGTTGATATAGTGGCCGCTTTGACCACTCGTGCAGCTCCTTGAAGCACGCTTCGCTGAATCGGTGGGGTGCCTTCCAGAGTCCGCGCTGGCAGTCCTCATTCGAAGTGCGCTCCGCCCGAACGTTCAGCTGCCACAGGTTTCTGGATCTCCGGGCCAGCAACAGGTCAGAGTCTCGCTGGCTGTGCTGCAGGAAGCGAAGGCTAGATCCCGTAAATGAGGCAGCATGGGACCCAAGATCGCGATCACATAGCTGCCGCGGTTAAATTGATATCACGCTCCATTTAACACTGCGATGCTCGGCACGCAACTTTTGAGGAATAACTGTGTTGCGTTGATATAGTGGCCGCTTTGACCACTCGTGCAGCTCCTTGAAGCACGCTTCGCTGAATCGGTGGGGTGCCTTCCAGAGTCCGCGCTGGCAGTCCTCATTCGAAGTGCGCTCCGCCCGAACGTTCAGCTGCCACAGGTTTCTGGATCTCCGGGCCAGCAACAGGTCAGAGTCTCGCTGGCTGTGCTGCAGGAAGCGAAGGCTAGATCCCGTAAATGAGGCAGCATGGGACCCAAGATCGCGATCACATAGCTGCCGCGGTAAAATTGATATCACGCTCCATTTAACACTGCGATGCTCGGCACGCAACTTTTGAGGAATAACTGTGTTGTGTTGATGTAGTGGCCGCTTTGACCACTCGTACAGCTCCTTGAAGCACGCTTCGCTGAATCGGTGGGGTGCCTTCCAGAGTCCGCGCTGGCAGTCCTCATTCGAAGTGCGCTCCGCCCGAACGTTCGGCTGCCACAGGTTTCTGGATCGCCGGGCCAGCAACAGTTCAGAGTCTCGCTAGCTGTGCTGCAGGAAGCGAAGGCTAGATCCCGTAAATGAGGCAGCATGGGACCCAAGATCGCGATCACATAGCTGCCGCGGTAAAATTGATATCACGCTCCATTTAACACTGCGATGCTCGGCACGCAACTTTTGAGGAATAACTGTGTTGCGTTGATATAGTGGCCGCTTTGACCACTCGTGCAGCTCCTTGAAGCACGCTTCGCTGAATCGGTGGGGTGCCTTCCAGAGTCCGCGCTGGCAGTCCTCATTCGAAGTGCGCTCCGCCCGAACGTTCAGCTGCCACAGGTTTCTGGATCTCCGGGCCAGCAACAGGTCAGAGTCTCGCTGGCTGTGCTGCAGGAAGCGAAGGCTAGATCCCGTAAATGAGGCAGCATGGGACCCAAGATCGCGATCACATAGCTGCCGCGGTAAAATTGATATCACGCTCCATTTAACACTGCGATGCTCGGCACGCAACTTTTGAGGAATAACTGTGTTGCGTTGATGTAGTGGCCGCTTTGACCACTCGTGCAGCTCCCTTAAGCACGCTTCGCTGAATCGGAGGGGTACCTTCCAGAGCCCGCTTGCAGACCTCATTCGAAGTGCCCTCTGCCCGAACGTTCGGCTGCCACACGTTTCTGGATCCTCGGGCCAGCAACAGGTCAGAGTCTCGCTAGTTGTGCTGCAGGAAGCGAAGGCTAGATCCCGTAAATGAGGCAGCATGGGACCCAAGATCGCGATCACATAGGTGCCGCGGTTAAATTGATATCACGCTCCATTTAACACTGCGATGCTCGGCACGCAACTTTTGAGGAATAACTGTGTTGTGTTGATTTAGTTGCCGCTTTGACCACTCGTGCAGCTCCTTGAAGCACGCTTCGCTGAATCGGTGGGGTGCCTTCCAGAGTCCGCGCTGGCAGTCCTCATTCGAAGTGCGCTCCGCCCGAACGTTCGGCTGCCACAGGTTTCTGGATCTCCGGGCCAGCAACAGGTCAGAGTCTCGCTGGCTGTGCTGCAGGAAGCGAAGGCTAGATCCCGTAAATGAGGCAGCATGGGACCCAAGATCGCGATCACATAGCTGCCGCGGTAAAATTGATATCACGCTCCATTTAACACTGCGATGCTCGGCACGCAACTTTTGAGGAATAACTGTGTTGTGTTGATGTAGTGGCCGCTTTGACCACTCGTGCAGCTCCTTGAAGCACGCTTCGCTGAATCGGTGGGGTGCCTTCCAGAGTCCGCGCTGGCAGTCCTCATTCGAAGTGCGCTCCGCCCGAACGTTCGGCTGCCACAGGTTTCTGGATCCCCGGGCCAGCAACAGGTCAGAGTCTCGCTGGCTGTGCTGCAGGAAGCGAAGGCTAGATCCCGTAAATGAGGCAGCATGGGACCCAAGATCGCGACCACATAGCTGCCGCGGTAAAATTGATATCACGCTCCATTTAACACTGCGATGCTCGGCACGCAACTTTTGAGGAATAACTGTGTTGTGTTGATGTAGTGGCCGCTTTGACCACTCGTGCAGCTCCTTGAAGCACGCTTCGCTGAATCGGTGGGGTGCCTTCCAGAGTCCGCGCTGGCAGTCCTCATTCGAAGTGCGCTCCGCCCGAACGTTCAGCTGCCACAGGTTTCTTGATCTCCGGGCCAGCAACAGGTCAGAGTCTCGCTGGCTGTGCTGCAGGAAGCGAAGGCTAGATCCCGTAAATGAGGCAGCATGGGACCCAAGATCGCGATCACATAGCTGCCGCGGTAAAATTGATATCACGCTCCATTTAACACTGCGATGCTCGGCACGCAACTTTTGAGGAATAACTGTGTTGTGTTGATGTACTGGCCGCTTTGACCACTCGTGCAGCTCCTTGAAGCACGCTTCGCTGAATCGGTGGGGTGCCTTCCAGAGTCCGCGCTGGCAGTCCTCATTCGAAGTGCGCTGCGCCCGAACGTTCAGCTGCCACAGGTTTCTGGATCTCCGGGCCTGCAACAGGTCAGAGTCTCGCTGGCTGTGCTGCAGGAAGCGAAGGCTAGATCCCGTAAATGAGGCAGCATGGGACCCAAGATCGCGATCACATAGCTGCCGCGGTAAAATTGATATCACGCTCCATTTAACACTGCGATGCTCGGCACGCAACTTTTGAGGAATAACTGTGTTGTGTTGATGTAGTGGCCGCTTTGACCACTCGTGCAGCTCCTTGAAGCACGCTTCGCTGAATCGGTGGGGTGCCTTCCAGAGTCCGCGCTGGCAGTCCTCATTCGAAGTGCGCTCCGCCCGAACGTTCGGCTGCCACAGGTTTCTGGATCCCCGGGCCAGCAACAGGTCAGAGTCTCGCTGGCTGTGCTGCAGGAAGCGAAGGCTAGATCCCGTAAATGAGGCAGCATGGGACCCAAGATCGCGATCACATAGCTGCCGCGGTAAAATTGATATCACGATCCATTTAACACTGCGATGCTCGGCACGCAACTTTTGAGGAATAACTGTGTTGTGTTGATGTAGTGGCCGCTTTGACCACTCGTGCAGCTCCTTGAAGCACGCTTCGCTGAATCGGTGGGGTGCCTTCCAGAGTCCGCGCTGGCAGTCCTCATTCGAAGTGCGCTCCACCCGAACGTTCGGCTGCCACAGGTTTCTGGATCCCCGGGCCAGCAACAGGTCAGAGTCTCGCTGGCTGTGCTGCAGGAAGCGAAGGCTAGATCCCGTAAATGAGGCAGCATGGGACCCAAGATCGCGATCACATAGCTGCCGCGGTAAAATTGATATCACGATCCATTTAACACTGCGATGCTCGGCACGCAACTTTTGAGGAATAACTGTGTTGTGTTGATGTAGTGGCCGCTTTGACCACTCGTGCAGCTCCTTGAAGCACGCTTCGCTGAATCGGTGGGGTGCCTTCCAGAGTCCGCGCTGGCAGTCCTCATTCGAAGTGCGCTCCGCCCGAACGTTCGGCTGCCACAGGTTTCTGGATCCCCGGGCCAGCAACAGGTCAGAGTCTCGCTGGCTGTGCTGCAGGAAGCGAAGGCTAGATCCCGTAAATGAGGCAGCATGGGACCCAAGATCGCGATCACATAGCTGCCGCGGTAAAATTGATATCACGCTCCATTTAACACTGCGATGCTCGGCACGCAACTTTTGAGGAGTAACTGTGTTGTGTTGATGTAGTGGCCGCTTTGACCATTCGTGCAGCTCCTTGAAGCACGCTTCGCTGAATCGGTGGGGTGCCTTCCAGAGTCCGCGCTGGCAGTCCTCATTCGAAGTGCGCTCCACCCGAACGTTCGGCTGCCACAGGTTTCTGGATCCCCGGGCCAGCAACAGGTCAGAGTCTCGCTGGCTGTGCTGCAGGAAGCGAAGGCTAGATCCCGTAAATGAGGCAGCATGGGACCCAAGATCGCGATCACATAGCTGCCGTGGTAAAATTGATATCACGCTCCATTTAACACTGCGATGCTCGGCACGCAACTTTTGAGGAATAACTGTGTTGCGTTGATGTAGTGGCCGCTTTGACCACTCGTGCAGCTCCTTGAAGCACGCTTCGCTGAATCGGTGGGGTGCCTTCCAGAGCCCGCGCTGGCAGACCTCATTCGAAGTGCGCTCCGCCCGAACGTTCAGCTGCCACAGGTTTATGGATCCCCGGGCCAGCAACAGGTCAGAGTCTCGCTGGTTGTGCTGCAGGAAGCGAAGGCTAGATCCCGGAAATGAGGCAGCATGGGACCCAAGATCGCGATCACATAGCTGCCGCGGTAAAATTGATATCACGCTCCATTTAACACTGCGATGCTCAGCACGCAACTTTTGAGGAATAACTGTGTTGCGTTGATATAGTGGCCGCTTTGACCACTCGTGCAGCTCCCTTAAGCACGCTTCGCTGAATCGGAGGGGTACCTTCCAGAGCCCGCTTGCAGACCTCATTCGAAGTGCGCTCCGCCCGAACGTTCGGCTGCCACACGTTTCTGGATCCCCGGGCCAGCAACAGGTCAGAGTCTCGCTAGTTGTGCTGCAGGAAGCGAAGGCTAGATCCCGTAAATGAGGCAGCATGGGACCCAAGATCGCGATCACATAGCTGCCGCGGTTAAATTGATATCACGCTCCATTTAACACTGCGATGCTCGGCACGCAACTTTTGAGGAATAACTGTGTTGTGTTGATTTAGTTGTCGCTTTGACCACTCGTGCAGCTCCTTGAAGCACGCTTCGCTGAATCGGTGGGGTGCCTTCCAGAGTCCGCGCTGGCAGTCCTCATTCGAAGTGCGCTCCGCCCGAACGTTCGGCTGCCACAGGTTTCTGGATCTCCGGGCCAGCAACAGGTCAGAGTCTCGCTGGCTGTGCTGCAGGAAGCGAAGGCTAGATCCCGTAAATGAGGCAGCATGGGACCCAAGATCGCGATCACATAGCTGCCGCGGTAAAATTGATATCACGCTCCATTTAACACTGCGATGCTCGGCACGCAACTTTTGAGGAATAACTGTGTTGCGTTGATATAGTGGCCGCTTTGACCACTCGTGCAGCTCCTTGAAGCACGCTTCGCTGAATCGGTGGGGTGCCTTCCAGAGTCCGCGCTGGCAGTCCTCATTAGAAGTGCGCTCCGCCCGAACGTTCGGCTGCCACAGGTTTCTGGATCCCCGGGCCAGCAACAGGTCAGAGTCTCGCTGGCTGTGCTGCAGGAAGCGAAGGCTACATCCCGTAAATGAGGCAGCATGGGACCCAAGATCGCGATCACATAGCTGCCGCGGTAAAATTGATATCACGATCCATTTAACACTGCGATGCTCGGCACGCAACTTTTGAGGAATAACTGTGTTGTGTTGATGTAGTGGCCGCTTTGACCACTCGTGCAGCTCCTTGAAGCACGCTTCGCAGAATCGGTGGGGTGCCTTCCAGAGTCCGCGCTGGCAGTCCTCATTCGAAGTGCGCTCCGCCCGAACGTTCGGCTGCCACAGGTTTCTGGATCCCCGGGCCAGCAACAGGTCAGAGTCTCGCTGGCTGTGCTGCAGGAAGCGAAGGCTAGATCCCGTAAATGAGGCAGCATGGGACCCAAGATCGCGATCACATAGCTGCCGCGGTAAAATTGATATCACGCTCCATTTAACACTGCGATGCTCGGCACGCAACTTATGAGAAATAACTGTGTTGCGTTGATATAGTGGCCGCTTTGACCACTCGTGCAGCTCCTTGAAGCACGCTTCGCTGAATCGGTGGGGTGCCTTCCAGAGTCCGCGCTGGCAGTCCTCATTCGAAGTGCGCTCCGCCCGAACGTTCGGCTGCCACAGGTTTCTGGATCCCCGGGCCAGCAACAGGTCAGAGTCTCGCTGGCTGTGCTGCAGGAAGCGAAGGCTAGATCCCGTAAATGAGGCAGCATGGGACCCAAGATCGCGATCACAAAGCTGCCGCGGTAAAATTGATATCACGATCCATTTAACACTGCGATGCTCGGCACGCAACTTTTGAGGAATAACTGTGTTGTGTTGATGTAGTGGCCGCTTTGACCACTCGTGCAGCTCCTTGAAGCACGCTTCGCTGAATCGGTGCGGTGCCTTCCAGAGTCCGCGCTGGCAGTCCTCATTCGAAGTGCGCTCCGCCCGAACGTTCGGCTGCCACAGGTTTCTGGATCCCCGGGCCAGGAACAGGTCAGAGTCTCGCTGGCTGTGCTGCAGGAAGGGAAGGCTAGATCCCGTAAATGAGGCAGCATGGGACCCAAGATCGCGATCACATAGCTGCCGCGGTAAAATTGATATCACGATCCATTTAACACTGCGATGCTCGGCACGCAACTTTTGAGGAATAACTGTGTTGTGTTGATGTAGTGGCCGCTTTGACCACTCGTGCAGCTCCTTGAAGCACGCTTCGCTGAATCGGTGGGGTGCCTTCCGGAGTCCGCGCTGGCAGTCCTCATTCGAAGTGCGCTCCACCCGAACGTTCGGCTGCCACAGGTTTCTGGATCCCCGGGCCAGCAACAGGTCAGAGTCTCGCTGGCTGTGCTGCAGGAAGCGAAGGCTAGATCCCGTAAATGAGGCAGCATGGGACCCAAGATCGCGATCACATAGCTGCCGCGGTAAAATTGATATCACGATCCATTTAACACTGCGATGCTCGGCACGCAACTTTTGAGGAATAACTGTGTTGTGTTGATGTAGTGCCCGCTTTGACCACTCGTGCAGCTCCTTGAAGCACGCTTCGCTGAATCGGTGGGGTGCCTTCCAGAGCCCGCGCTGGCAGACCTTATTCGAAGTGCGCTCCGCCCGAACGTTCAGCTGCCACAGGTTTCTGGATCCCCGGGCCAGCAACAGGTCAGAGTCTCGCTGGTTGTGCTGCAGGAAGCGAAGGCTAGATCCCGGAAATGAGGCAGCATGGGACCCAAGATCGCGATCACATAGCTGCCGCGGTAAAATTGATATCACGCTCCATTTAACACTGCGAAGCTCGGCACGCAACTTTTGAGGAATAACTGTTGCGTTGATGTAGTGGCCGCTTTGACCACTCCTGCAGCTCCTTGAAGCATGCTTCGCTGAATCGGAGGGGGTACCTTCTAGAGCCCGCACTGGCAGACCTCATTCGAAGTGCGCTCCGCCCGAACGTTCAGCTGCCACAGGTTTCTGGATCCCCGGGCCAGCAACAGGTCAGAGTCTCGCTAGTTGTGCTGCAGGAAGCGAAGGCTAGATCCCGTAAATGAGGCAGCATGGGACCCAAGATCGCGATCACATAGCTGCCGCGGTAAAATTGATATCACGCTCCATTTAACACTGCGAAGCTCGGCACGCAACGTTTGAGGAATAACTGTGTTGCGTTGATGTAGTGGCCGCTTTGACCACTCCTGCAGCTCCTTGAAGCATGCTTCGCTGAATCGGAGGGGGTACCTTCTAGAGCCCGCACTGGCAGACCTCATTCGAAGTGCGCTCCGCCGGAACGTTCAGGTGCCACAGGTTTCTGGATCCCCGGGCCAGCAACAGGTCAGAGTCTCGCTAGTTGTGCTGCAGGAAGCGAAGGCTAGATCCCGTAAATGAGGCAGCATGGGACCCAAGATCGCGATCACATAGCTGCCGCGGTAAAATTGATATCACGCTCCATTTAACACTGCGAAGCTCGGCACGCAACTTTTGAGGAATAACTGTGTTGCGTTGATGTAGTGGCCGCTTTGACCACTCCTGCAGCTCCTTGAAGCATGCTTCGCTCAATCGGAGGGGGTACCTTCTAGAGCCCGCACTGGCAGACCTCATTCGAAGTGCGCTCCGCCCGAACGTTCGGCTCCCACCGGTTTCTGGATGCCCGGGCCAGCAACAGGTCAGAGTCTCGCTAGTTGTGCTGCAGGAAGCGAAGGCTAGATCCCGTAAATGAGGCAGCATGGGACCCGAGATCGCGATCACATAGCTGCCGCGGTTAAATTGATATCACGCTCCATTTAACACTGCGAAGCTCGGCACGCAACTTTTGAGGAATAACTGTGTTGCGTTGATGTGGAGGCCGCTTTGACCACTCCTGCAGCTCCCTGAAGCACGCTTCGCCGAATCGGAGGGGTACCTTCCAGAGCCCGCGCTGGCAGACCTCATTCAGAGTGCGCTCCGCCCGAACGTTCGGCTCCCACCGGTTTCTGGATCCCCGGGCCAGCAACAGGTCAGAGTCTCGCTGGTTGTGCTGCAGGAAACTAAGGCTAGATCCCGGAAATGAGGCAGCATGGGACCCAAGATCGCGATCACATAGCTGCCGCGGTAAAATTGATATCACGCTCCATTTAACACTGCGATGCTCAGCACGCAACTGTTGAGGAATAACTGTGTTGCGTTGATGTAGTGGCCGCTTTGACCACTCGTGCGGCTCCCTGAAGCACGCTTCGCTGAATCGGAGGGGTACCTTCCAGAGTCCGCGCTGGCAGTCCTCATTCGAAGTGCGCTCCGCCCTAACGTTCGTCTGCCACAGGTTTCTGGATCCCCGGGCCAGCAACAGGTCAGAGTCTCGCTGGTTGTGCTGCAGGAAGCTAAGGCTAGATCCCGTAAATGAGGCAGCATGGGACCCGAGATCGCGATCACATAGCTGCCGCGGTTAAATTGATATCACGCTCCATTTAACACTGCGAAGCTCGGCACGCAACTTTTGAGGAATAACTGTGTTGCGTTGATGTAGTGGCCGCTTTGACCACTCGTGCAGCTCCTTGAAGCACGCTTCGCTGAATCGGTGGGGTGCCTTCCAGAGTCCGCGCTGGCAGTCCTCATTCGAAGTGCGCTCCGCCCGAACGTTCGGCTGCCACAGGTTTCTGGATCTCCGGGCCAGCAACAGGTCAGAGTCTCGCTGGCTGTGCTGCAGGAAGCGAAGGCTAGATCCCGTAAATGAGGCAGCATGGGACCCAAGATCGCGATCACATAGCTGCCGCGGTAAAATTGATATCACGCTCCATTTAACACTGCGATGCTCGGCACGCAACTTTTGAGGAATAACTGTGTTGCGTTGATATAGTGGCCGCTTTGACCACTCGTGCAGCTCCTTGAAGCACGCTTCGCTGAATCGGTGGGGTGCCTTCCAGAGTCCGCGCTGGCAGTCCTCATTCGAAGTGCGCTCCGCCCGAACGTTCGGCTGCCACAGGTTTCTGGATCCCCGGGCCAGCAACAGGTCAGAGTCTCGCTGGCTGTGCTGCAGGAAGCGAAGGCTAGATCCCGTAAATGAGGCAGCATGGGACCCAAGATCGCGATCACATAGCTGCCGCGGTAGAATTGATATCACGATCCATTTAACACTGCGATGCTCGGCACGCAACTTTTGAGGAATAACTGTGTTGTGTTGATGTAGTGGCCGCTTTGACCACTCGTGCAGCTCCTTGAAGCACGCTTCGCTGAATCGGTGGGGTGCCTTCCAGAGTCCGCGCTGGCAGTCCTCATTCGAAGTGCGCTCCACCCGAACGTTCGGCTGCCACAGGTTTCTGGATCCCCGGGCCAGCAACAGGTCAGAGTCTCGCTGGCTGTGCTGCAGGAAGCGAAGGCTAGATCCCGTAAATGAGGCAGCATGGGACCCAAGATCGCGATCACATAGCTGCCGCGGTAAAATTGATATCACGATCCATTTAACACTGCGATGCTCGGCACGCAACTTTTGAGGAATAACTGTGTTGTGTTGATGTAGTGGCCGCTTTGACCACTCGTGCAGCTCCTTGAAGCACGCTTCGCTGAATCGGTGGGGTGCCTTCCAGAGCCCGCGCTGGCAGACCTTATTCGAAGTGCGCTCCGCCCGAACGTTCAGCTGCCACAGGTTTCTGGATCCCCGGGCCAGCAACAGGTCAGAGTCTCGCTGGTTGTGCTGCAGGAAGCGAAGGCTAGATCCCGGAAATGAGGCAGCATGGGACCCAAGATCGCGATCACATAGCTGCCGCGGTAAAATTGATATCACGCTCCATTTAACACTGCGATGCTCAGCACGCAACTTTTGAGGAATAACTGTGTTGCGTTGATATAGTGGCCGCTTTGACCACTCGTGCAGCTCCCTTAAGCACGCTTCGCTGAATCGGAAGGGTACCTTCCAGAGCCCGCGCTGGCAGACCTCATTCGAAGTGCGCTCCGCCCGAACGTTCGGCTGCCACACGTTTCTGGATCCCCGGGCCAGCAACAGGTCAGAGTCTCGCTAGTTGTGCTGCAGGAAGCGAAGGCTAGATCCCGTAAATGAGGCAGCATGGGACCCAAGATCGCGATCACATAGCTGCCGCGGTTAAATTGATATCACGCTCCATTTAACACTGCGATGCTCGGCACGCAACTTTTGAGGAATAACTGTGTTGCGTTGATGTAGTGGCCGCTTTGACCACTCGTGCAGCTCCCTGAAGCACGCTTGGCTGAATCGGTGGGGGACCTTCCAGAGCCTGCACTGGCAGACCTCATTCGAAGTGCGCTCCGCCCGAACATTCAGCTGCCACAGGTTTCTGGATCCCCGGGCCAGCAACAGGTCAGAGTCTCGCTAGTTGTGCTGCAGGAAGCGAAGGCTAGATCCCGTAAATGAGGCAGCATGGGACCCAAGATCGCGATCACATAGCTGCCGCGGTTAAATTGATATCACGCTCCATTTAACACTGCGATGCTCGGCACGCAACTTTTGAGGAATAACTGTGTTGCGTTGATGTAGTGGCCGCTTTGAGCACTCCTGCAGCTCCTTGAAGCATGCTTCGCTGAATCGGAGGGGGTACCTTCTAGAGCCCGCACTGGCAGACCTCATTCGAAGTGCGCTCCGCCCGAACGTTCAGGTGCCACAGGTTTCTGGATCCCCGGGCCAGCAACAGGTCAGAGTCTCGCTAGTTGTGCTGCAGGAAGCGAAGGCTAGATACCGTAAATGAGGCAGCATGGGACCCAAGATCGCGATCACATAGCTGCCGCGGTTAAATTGATATCCCGCTCCATTTAACACTGCGATGCTCGGCACGCAACGTTTGAGGAATAACTGTGTTGCGTTGATATAGTGGCCGCTTTGACCACTCGTGCAGCTCCCTGAAGCACGCTTCGCTGAATCGGAGGGGTACCTTCCAGAGCCCGCGCTGGCAGACCTCATTCGAAGTGCGCTCCGCCCGAACGTTCAGCTGCCACAGGTTTCTGGATCCCCGGGCCAGCAACAGGTCAGAGTCTCACTGGTTGTGCTGCAGGAAGCGAAGGCTAGATCCCTTAAATGAGGCAGCATGGGACCCAAGATCGCGATCACATAGCTGCCGCGGTTAAATTGATATCACGCTCCATTTAACGCTGCGATGCTCAGCACGCAACTTTTGAGGAATAACTGTGTTGCGTTGATATAGTGGCCGCTTTGACCACTCGTGCAGCTCCATGAAGCACGCTTCGCTGAATCGGAGGGGTACCTTCCAGAGCCCGCGCTGGCAGACCTCATTCGAAGTGCGCTCCGCCCTAACGTCCAGCCACCGCAGGTTTCTGGATCCCCGGACCACCAACAGATCAGTCTCGCTGCTTGTGCTGCAGGAAGCGAAGGCTAGATCCCGTAAATGAGGCAGCATGGGACCCAAGATCGCGATCACATAGCTGCCGCGGTTAAATTGATATCCCGCTCCATTTAACACTGCGATGCTCGGCACCCAACTTTTGATAAATAACTGTGTTGCGTTGATGTAGTGGCCGCTTTGACCACTCGTGCAGCTCCCTGAAGCACGCTTCGCTGAATCGGTGGGGTACCTTCCAGAGTCCGCGCTGGCAGTCCTCATTCGAAGTGCGCTCCGCCCGAACGTTCGGCTGCCACAGGTTTCTGCATCCCCGGGCCAGCAACAGGTCAGAGTCTCACTGGTTGTGCTGCAGGAAGCGAAGGCTAGATCCCGTAAATGAGGCAGCATTTGACCCAAGATCGCGATCACATAGCTGCCGCGGTAAAATTGATATCACGCTCCATTTAACACTGCGATGCTCGGCACGCAACGTTTGAGGAATAACTGTGTTGCGTTGATATAGTGGCCGCTTTGACCACTCGTGCAGCTCCCTGAAGCACGCTTCGCTGAATCGGAGGGGTACCTTCCAGAGCCCGCACTGGCAGACCTCATTCGAAGTGCGCTCCGCCCGAACGTCCAGCCACCGCAGGTTTCTGGATCCCCGGGCCACCAGCAGATCAGAGTGTAGCTGGTTGTGCTGTGGGAAGCTAAGGCTAGATCCCGTAAATGAGGCAGCATGGGACCCGAGATCGCGATCACTTAGCTGCCGCGGTAAAATTGATATCACGCTCCATTTAACACTGCGATGCTCGGCACGCAACTTTTGCGGAATAACTGTGTTGCGTTGATGTAGTGGCCGCTTTGACCACTCCTGCAGCTCCTTGAAGCATGCTTCGCTGAATCGGAGGGGGTACCTTCTAGAGCCCGCACTGGCAGACCTCATTCGAAGTGCGCTCCGCCCGAACGTTCGGCTCCCACCGGTTTCTGGATCCCCGGGCCAGCAACAGGTCAGAGTCTCGCTGGTTGTGCTGCAGGAAGCTAAGGCAGATCCCGTAAATGAGGCAGCATGGGACCCGAGATCGCGATCACTTAGCTGCCGCGGTAAAATTGATATCACGCTCCATTTAACACTGCGAAGCTCGGCACGCAACTTTTGAGGAATAACTGTGTTGCGTTGATGTAGTGGCCGCTTTGACCACTCCTGCAGCTCCTTGAAGCATGCTTCGCTGAATCGGAGGGGGTACCTTCTAGAGCCCGCACTGGCAGACCTCATTCGAAGTGCGCTCCGCCCGAACGTTCGGCTCCCACCGGTTTCTGGATCCCCGGGCCAGCAACAGGTCAGAGTCTCGCTAGTTGTGCTGCAGGAAGCGAAGGCTAGATCCCGGAAATGAGGCAGCATGGGACCCAAGATCGCGATCACAGCTGCCGCGGTAAAATTGATATCACGCTCCATTTAACACTGCGATGCTCAGCACGCAACTTTTGAGGAATAACTGTGTTGCGTTGATATAGTGGCCGCTTTGACCACTCGTGCAGCTCCCTTAAGCACGCTTCGCTGAATCGGAGGGGTACCTTCCAGAGCCCGCTTGCAGACCTCATTCGAAGTGCGCTCCGCCCGAACGTTCGGCTGCCACACGTTTCTGGATCCCCGGGCCAGCAACAGGTCAGAGTCTCGCTAGTTGTGCTGCAGGAAGCGAAGGCTAGATCCCGTAAATGAGGCAGCATGGGACCCAAGATCGCGATCACATAGCTGCCGCGGTTAAATTGATATCACGCTCCATTTAACACTGCGATGCTCGGCACGCAACTTTTGAGGAATAACTGTGTTGCGTTGATATAGTGGCCGCTTTGACCACTCGTGCAGCTCCTTGAAGCACGCTTCGCTGAATCGGTGGGGTGCCTTCCAGAGTCCGCGCTGGCAGTCCTCATTCGAAGTGCGCTCCGCCCGAACGTTCAGCTGCCACAGGTTTCTGGATCTCCGGGCCAGCAACAGGTCAGAGTCTCGCTGGCTGTGCTGCAGGAAGCGAAGGCTAGATCCCGTAAATGAGGCAGCATAGGACCCAAGATCGCGATCACATAGCTGCCGCGGTAAAATTGATATCACGCTCCATTTAACACTGCGATGCTCGGCACGCAACTTTTGAGGAATAACTGTGTTGTGTTGATGTAGTGGCCGCTTTGACCACTCGTACAGCTCCTTGAAGCACGCTTCGCTGAATCGGTGGGGTGCCTTCCAGAGTCCGCGCTGGCAGTCCTCATTCGAAGTGCGCTCCGCCCGAACGTTCGGCTGCCACAGGTTTCTGGATCCCCGGGCCAGCAACAGTTCAGAGTCTCGCTTGCTGTGCTGCAGGAAGCGAAGGCTAGATCCCGTAAATGAGGCAGCATGGGACCCAAGATCGCGATCACATAGCTGCCGCGGTAAAATTGATATCACGCTCCATTTAACACTGCGATGCTCGGCACGCAACTTTTGAGGAATAACTGTGTTGCGTTGATATAGTGGCCGCTTTGACCACTCGTGCAGCTCCTTGAAGCACGCTTCGCTGAATCGGTGGGGTGCCTTCCAGAGTCCGCGCTGGCAGTCCTCATTCGAAGTGCGCTCCGCCCGAACGTTCAGCTGCCACAGGTTTCTGGATCTCCGGGCCAGCAACAGGTCAGAGTCTCGCTGGCTGTGCTGCAGGAAGCGAAGGCTAGATCCCGTAAATGAGGCAGCATGGGACCCAAGATCGCGATCACATAGCTGCCGCGGTAAAATTGATATCACGCTCCATTTAACACTGCGATGCTCGGCACGCAACTTTTGAGGAATAACTGTGTTGAGTTGATGTAGTGGCCGCTTTGACCACTCGTGCAGCTCCCTTAAGCACGCTTCGCTGAATCGGAGGGGTACCTTCCAGAGCCCGCTTGCAGACCTCATTCGAAGTGCCCTCTGCCCGAACGTTCGGCTGCCACACGTTTCTGGATCCCCGGGCCAGCAACAGGTCAGAGTCTCGCTAGTTGTGCTGCAGGAAGCGAAGGCTAGATCCCGTAAATGAGGCAGCATGGGACCCAAGATCGCGATCACATAGCTGCCGCGGTTAAATTGATATCACGCTCCATTTAACACTGCGATGCTCGGCACGCAACTTTTGAGGAATAACTGTGTTGTGTTGATTTAGTTGCCGCTTTGACCACTCGTGCAGCTCCTTGAAGCACGCTTCGCTGAATCGGTGGGGTGCCTTCCAGAGTCCGCGCTGGCAGTCCTCATTCGAAGTGCGCTCCGCCCGAACGTTCGGCTGCCACAGGTTTCTGGATCTCCGGGCCAGCAACAGGTCAGAGTCTCGCTGGCTGTGCTGCAGGAAGCGAAGGCTAGATCCCGTAAATGAGGCAGCATGGGACCCAAGATCGCGATCACATAGCTGCCGCGGTAAAATTGATATCACGCTCCATTTAACACTGCGATGCTCGGCACGCAACTTTTGAGGAATAACTGTGTTGCGTTGATATAGTGGCCGCTTTGACCACTCGTGCAGCTCCTTGAAGCACGCTTCGCTGAATCGGTGGGGTGCCTTCCAGAGTCCGCGCTGGCAGTCCTCATTCGAAGTGCGCTCCGCCCGAACGTTCGGCTGCCACAGGTTTCTGGATCCCCGGGCCAGCAACAGGTCAGAGTCTCGCTGGCTGTGCTGC
Source organism: Amblyomma mixtum (assembly GCF_055824585.1). Lineage (NCBI taxonomy): Eukaryota > Metazoa > Arthropoda > Arachnida > Ixodida > Ixodidae > Amblyomma > Amblyomma mixtum. The sequence continues at coordinate 165,729,424 of NC_143016.1, read as the reverse complement.
AGGAAGCGAAGGCTAGATCCCGTAAATGAGGCAGCATGGGACCCAAGATCGCGATCACATAGCTGCCGCGGTAAAATTGATATCACGCTCCATTTAACACTGCGATGCTCGGCGCGCAACTTTTGAGGAATAACTGTGTTGTGTTGATGTAGTGGCCGCTTTGACCACTCGTGCAGCTCCTTGAAGCACGCTTCGCTGAATCGGTGGGGTGCTTTCCAGAGTCCGCGCTGGCAGTCCTCATTCGAAGTGCGCTCCGCCCGAAAGTTCAGCTGCCACAGGTTTCTTGATCTCCGGGCCAGCAACAGGTCAGAGTCTCGCTGGCTGTGCTGCAGGAAGCGAAGGCTAGATCCCGTAAATGAGGCAGCATGGGACCCAAGATCGCGATCACATAGCTGCCGCGGTAAAATTGATATCACGCTCCATTTAACACTGCGATGCTCGGCACGCAACTTTTGAGGAATAACTGTGTTGTGTTGATGTACTGGCCGCTTTGACCACTCGTGCAGCTCCTTGAAGCACGCTTCGCTGAATCGGTGGGGTGCCTTCCAGAGTCCGCGCTGGCAGTCCTCATTCGAAGTGCGCTCCGCCCGAACGTTCGGCTGCCACAGGTTTCTGGATCCCCGGGCCAGCAACAGGTTAGAGTCTCGCTGGCTGTGCTGCAGGAAGCGAAGGCTAGATCCCGTAAATGAGGCAGCATGGGACCCAAGATCGCGATCACATAGCTGCCGCGGTAAAATTGATATCACGCTCCATTTAACACTGCGATGCTCGGCACGCAACTTTTGAGGAATAACTGTGTTGTGTTGATGTAGTGGCCGCTTTGACCACTCGTGCATCTCCTTGAAGCACGCTTCGCTGAATCGGTGGGGTGCCTTCCAGAGTCCGCGCTGGCAGTCCTCATTCGAAGTGCGCTCCGCCCGAACGTTCGGCTGCCACAGGTTTCTGGATCCCCGGGCCAGCAACAGGTCAGAGTCTCGCTGGCTGTGCTGCAGGAAGCGAAGGCTAGATCCCGTAAATGAGGCAGCATGGGACCCAAGATCGCGATCACATAGCTGCCGCGGTAAAATTGATATCACGATCCATTTAACACTGCGATGCTCGGCACGCAACTTTTGAGGAATAACTGTGTTGTGTTGATGTAGTGGCCGCTTTGACCACTCGTGCAGCTCCTTGAAGCACGCTTCGCTGAATCGGTGGGGTGCCTTCCAGAGTCCGCGCTGGCAGTCCTCATTCGAAGTGCGCTCCACCCGAACGTTCGGCTGCCACAGGTTTCTGGATCCCCGGGCCAGCAACAGGTCAGAGTCTCGCTGGCTGTGCTGCAGGAAGCGAAGGCTAGATCCCGTAAATGAGGCAGCATGGGACCCAAGATCGCGATCACATAGCTGCCGCGGTAAAATTGATATCACGATCCATTTAACACTGCGATGCTCAGCACGCAACTTTTGAGGAATAACTGTGTTGCGTTGATATAGTGGCCGCTTTGACCACTCGTGCAGCTCCCTTAAGCACGCTTCGCTGAATCGGAGGGGTACCTTCCAGAGCCCGCTTGCAGACCTCATTCGAAGTGCGCTCCGCCCGAACGTTCGGCTGCCACACGTTTCTGGATCCCCGGGCCAGCAACAGGTCAGAGTCTCGCTAGTTGTGCTGCAGGAAGCGAAGGCTAGATCCCGTAAATGAGGCAGCATGGGACCCAAGATCGCGATCACATAGCTGCCGCGGTTAAATTGATATCACGCTCCATTTAACACTGCGATGCTCGGCACGCAACTTTTGAGGAATAACTGTGTTGTGTTGATTTAGTTGCCGCTTTGACCACTCGTGCAGCTCCTTGAAGCACGCTTCGCTGAATCGGTGGGGTGCCTTCCAGAGTCCGCGCTGGCAGTCCTCATTCGAAGTGCGCTCCGCCCGAACGTTCGGCTGCCACAGGTTTCTGGATCTCCGGGCCAGCAACAGGTCAGAGTCTCGCTGGCTGTGCTGAAGGAAGCGAAGGCTAGATCCCGTAAATGAGGCAGCATGGGACCCAAGATCGCGATCACATAGCTGCCGCGGTAAAATTGATATCACGCTCCATTTAACACTGCGATGCTCGGCACGCAACTTTTGAGGAATAACTGTGTTGCGTTGATATAGTGGCCGCTTTGACCACTCGTGCAGCTCCTTGAAGCACGCTTCGCTGAATCGGTGGGGTGCCTTCCAGAGTCCGCGCTGGCAGTCCTCATTCGAAGTGCGCTCCGCCCGAACGTTCGGCTGCCACAGGTTTCTGGATCCCCGGGCCAGCAACAGGTCAGAGTCTCGCTGGCTGTGCTGCAGGAAGCGAAGGCTAGATCCCGTAAATGAGGCAGCATGGGACCCAAGATCGCGATCACATAGCTGCCGCGGTAAAATTGATATCACGATCCATTTAACACTGCGATGCTCGGCACGCAACTTTTGAGGAATAACTGTGTTGTGTTGATGTAGTGGCCGCTTTGACCACTCGTGCAGCTCCTTGAAGCACGCTTCGCAGAATCGGTGGGGTGCCTTCCAGAGTCCGCGCTGGCAGTCCTCATTCGAAGTGCGCTCCGCCCGAACGTTCGGCTGCCACAGGTTTCTGGATCCCCGGGCCAGCAACAGGTCAGAGTCTCGCTGGCTGTGCTGCAGGAAGCGAAGGCTAGATCCCGTAAATGAGGCAGCATGGGACCCAAGATCGCGATCACATAGCTGCCGCGGTAAAATTGATATCACGCTCCATTTAACACTGCGATGCTCGGCACGCAACTTTTGAGGAATAACTGTGTTGCGTTGATATAGTGGCCGCTTTGACCACTCGTGCAGCTCCTTGAAGCAGGCTTCGCTGAATCGGTGGGGTGCCTTCCAGAGTCCGCGCTGGCAGTCCTCATTCGAAGTGCGCTCCGCCCGAACGTTCGGCTGCCACAGGTTTCTGGATCCCCGGGCCAGCAACAGGTCAGAGTCTCGCTGGCTGTGCTGCAGGAAGCGAAGGCTAGATCCCGTAAATGAGGCAGCATGGGACCCAAGATCGCGATCAGATAGCTGCCGCGGTAAAATTGATATCACGATCCATTTAACACTGCGATGCTCGGCACGCAACTTTTGAGGAATAACTGTGTTGTGTTGATGTAGTGGCCGCTTTGACCACTCGTGCAGCTCCTTGAAGCACGCTTCGCTGAATCGGTGGGGTGCCTTCCAGAGTCCGCGCTGGCAGTCCTCATTCGAAGTGCGCTCCACCCGAACGTTCCGCTGCCACAGGTTTCTGGATCCCCGGGCCAGCAACAGGTCAGAGTCTCGCTGGCTGTGCTGCAGGAAGCGAAGGCTAGATCCCGTAAATGAGGCAGCATGGGACCCAAGATCGCGACCACATAGCTGCCGCGGTAAAATTGATATCACGATCCATTTAACACTGCGATGCTCGGCACGCAACTTTTGAGGAATAACTGTGTTGTGTTGATGTAGTGGCCGCTTTGACCACTCGTGCAGCTCCCTTAAGCACGCTTCGCTGAATCGGAGGGGTACCTTCCAGAGCCCGCTTGCAGACCTCATTCGAAGTGCGCTCCGCCCGAACGTTCGGCTGCCACAGGTTTCTGGATCCCCGGGCCAGCAACAGGTCCGAGTCTCGCTGGCTGTGCTGCAGGAAGCGAAGGCTAGATCCCGTAAATGAGGCAGCATGGGACCCAAGATCGCGATCACATAGCTGCCGCGGTAAAATTGATATCACGATCCATTTAACACTGCGATGCTCGGCACGCAACTTTTGAGGAATAACTGTGTTGTGTTGATGTAGTGGCCGCTTTGACCACTCGTGCAGCTCCTTGAAGCACGCTTCGCAGAATCGGTGGGGTGCCTTCCAGAGTCCGCGCTGGCAGTCCTCATTCGAAGTGCGCTCCGCCCGAACGTTCGGCTGCCACAGGTTTCTGGATCCCCGGGCCAGCAACAGGTCAGAGTCTCGCTGGCTGTGCTGCAGGAAGCGAAGGCTAGATCCCGTAAATGAGGCAGCATGGGACCCAAGATCGCGATCAGATAGCTGCCGCGGTAAAATTGATATCACGATCCATTTAACACTGCGATGCTCGGCACGCAACTTTTGAGGAATAACTGTGTTGTGTTGATGCAGTGGCCGCTTTGACCACTCGTGCAGCTCCTTGAAGCACGCTTCGCTGAATCGGTGGGGTGCCTTCCAGAGTCCGCGCTGGCAGTCCTCATTCGAAGTGCGCTCCACCCGAACGTTCCGCTGCCACAGGTTTCTGGATCCCCGGGCCAGCAACAGGTCAGAGTCTCGCTGGCTGTGCTGCAGGAAGCGAAGGCTAGATCCCGTAAATGAGGCAGCATGGGACCCAAGATCGCGATCACATAGCTGCCGCGGTAAAATTGATATCACGATCCATTTAACACTGCGATGCTCGGCACGCAACTTTTGAGGAATAACTGTGTTGTGTTGATGTAGTGGCCGCTTTGACCACTCGTGCAGCTCCTTGAAGCACGCTTCGCTGAATCGGTGGGGTGCCTTCCAGAGCCCGCGCTGGCAGACCTTATTCGAAGTGCGCTCCGCCCGAACGTTCAGCTGCCACAGGTTTCTGGATCCCCGGGCCAGCAACAGGTCAGAGTCTCGCTGGTTGTGCTGCAGGAAGCGAAGGCTAGATCCCGGAAATGAGGCAGCATGGGACCCAAGATCGCGATCACATAGCTGCCGCGGTAAAATTGATATCACGCTCCATTTAACACTGCGAAGCTCGGCACGCAACTTTTGAGGAATAACTGTGTTGCGTTGATGTAGTGGCCGCTTTGACCACTCCTGCAGCTCCTTGAAGCATGCTTCGCTGAATCGGAGGGGGTACCTTCTAGAGCCCGCACTGGCAGACCTCATTCGAAGTGCGCTCCGCCCGAACGTTCAGCTGCCACAGGTTTCTGGATCCCCGGGCCAGCAACAGGTCAGAGTCTCGCTAGTTGTGCTGCAGGAAGCGAAGGCTAGATCCCGTAAATGAGGCAGCATGGGACCCAAGATCGCGATCACATAGCTGCCGCGGTAAAATTGATATCACGCTCCATTTAACACTGCGAAGCTCGGCACGCAACGTTTGAGGAATAACTGTGTTGCGTTGATGTAGTGGCCGCTTTGACCACTCCTGCAGCTCCTTGAAGCATGCTTCGCTGAATCGGAGGGGGTACCTTCTAGAGCCCGCACTGGCAGACCTCATTCGAAGTGCGCTCCGCCCGAACGTTCAGCTGCCACAGGTTTCTGGATCCCCGGGCCAGCAACAGGTCAGAGTCTCGCTAGTTGTGCTGCAGGAAGCGAAGGCTAGATCCCGTAAATGAGGCAGCATGGGACCCAAGATCGCGATCACATAGCTGCCGCGGTAAAATTGATATCACGCTCCATTTAACACTGCGAAGCTCGGCACGCAACTTTTGAGGAATAACTGTGTTGCGTTGATGTAGTGGCCGCTTTGACCACTCCTGCAGCTCCTTGAAGCATGCTTCGCTCAATCGGAGGGGGTACCTTCTAGAGCCCGCACTGGCAGACCTCATTCGAAGTGCGCTCCGCCCGAACGTTCGGCTCCCACCGGTTTCTGGATGCCCGGGCCAGCAACAGGTCAGAGTCTCGCTAGTTGTGCTGCAGGAAGCGAAGGCTAGATCCCGTAAATGAGGCAGCATGGGACCCGAGATCGCGATCACATAGCTGCCGCGGTTAAATTGATATCACGCTCCATTTAACACTGCGAAGCTCGGCACGCAACTTTTGAGGAATAACTGTGTTGCGTTGATGTAGTGGCCGCTTTGACCACTCCTGCAGCTCCCTGAAGCACGCTTCGCCGAATCGGAGGGGTACCTTCCAGAGCCCGCGCTGGCAGACCTCATTCAGAGTGCGCTCCGCCCGAACGTTCAGCTGCCACAGGTTTCTGGATCCCCGGGCCAGCAACAGGTCAGAGTCTCGCTGGTTGTGCTGCAGGAAGCGAAGGCTAGATCCCGGAAATGAGGCAGCATGGGACCCAAGATCGCGATCACATAGCTGCCGCGGTAAAATTGATATCACGCTCCATTTAACACTGCGATGCTCAGCACGCAACTTTTGAGGAATAACTGTGTTGCGTTGATATAGTGGCCGCTTTGACCACTCGTGCAGCTCCCTTAAGCACGCTTCGCTGAATCGGAGGGGTACCTTCCAGAGCCCGCGCTGGCAGACCTCATTCGAAGTGCGCTCCGCCCGAACGTTCGGCTGCCACACGTTTCTGGATCCCCGGGCCAGCAACAGGTCAGAGTCTCGCTAGTTGTGCTGCAGGAAGCGAAGGCTAGATCCCGTAAATGAGGCAGCATGGGACCCAAGATCGCGATCACATAGCTGCCGCGGTTAAATTGATATCACGCTCCATTTAACACTGCGATGCTCGGCACGCAACTTTTGAGGAATAACTGTGTTGCGTTGATGTAGTGGCCGCTTTGACCACTCGTGCAGCTCCCTGAAGCACGCTTGGCTGAATCGGTGGGGGACCTTCCAGAGCCTGCACTGGCAGACCTCATTCGAAGTGCGCTCCGCCCGAACATTCAGCTGCCACAGGTTTCTGGATCCCCGGGCCAGCAACAGGTCAGAGTCTCGCTAGTTGTGCTGCAGGAAGCGAAGGCTAGATCCCGTAAATGAGGCAGCATGGGACCCAAGATCGCGATCACATAGCTGCCGCGGTTAAATTGATATCACGCTCCATTTAACACTGCGATGCTCGGCACGCAACTTTTGAGGAATAACTGTGTTGCGTTGATGTAGTGGCCGCTTTGAGCACTCCTGCAGCTCCTTGAAGCATGCTTCGCTGAATCGGAGGGGGTACCTTCTAGAGCCCGCACTGGCAGACCTCATTCGAAGTGCGCTCCGCCCGAACGTTCAGGTGCCACAGGTTTCTGGATCCCCGGGCCAGCAACAGGTCAGAGTCTCGCTAGTTGTGCTGCAGGAAGCGAAGGCTAGATACCGTAAATGAGGCAGCATGGGACCCAAGATCGCGATCACATAGCTGCCGCGGTTAAATTGATATCCCGCTCCATTTAACACTTCGATGCTCGGCACGCAACGTTTGAGGAATAACTGTGTTGCGTTGATATAGTGGCCGCTTTGACCACTCGTGCAGCTCCCTGAAGCACGCTTCGCTGAATCGGAGGGGTACCTTCCAGAGCCCGCGCTGGCAGACCTCATTCGAAGTGCGCTCCGCCCGAACGTTCAGCTGCCACAGGTTTCTGGATCCCCGGGCCAGCAACAGGTCAGAGTCTCACTGGTTGTGCTGCAGGAAGCGAAGGCTAGATCCCTTAAATGAGGCAGCATGGGACCCAAGATCGCGATCACATAGCTGCCGCGGTTAAATTGATATCACGCTCCATTTAACGCTGCGATGCTCAGCACGCAACTTTTGAGGAATAACTGTGTTGCGTTGATATAGTGGCCGCTTTGACCACTCGTGCAGCTCCATGAAGCACGCTTCGCTGAATCGGAGGGGTACCTTCCAGAGCCCGCGCTGGCAGACCTCATTCGAAGTGCGCTCCGCCCTAACGTCCAGCCACCGCAGGTTTCTGGATCCCCGGACCACCAACAGATCAGTCTCGCTGCTTGTGCTGCAGGAAGCGAAGGCTAGATCCCGTAAATGAGGCAGCATGGGACCCAAGATCGCGATCACATAGCTGCCGCGGTTAAATTGATATCCCGCTCCATTTAACACTGCGATGCTCGGCACCCAACTTTTGATAAATAACTGTGTTGCGTTGATATAGTGGCCGCTTTGACCACTCGTGCAGCTCCCTGAAGCACGCTTCGCTGAATCGGTGGGGTACCTTCCAGAGTCCGCGCTGGCAGTCCTCATTCGAAGTGCGCTCCGCCCGAACGTTCGGCTGCCACAGGTTTCTGGATCCCCGGGCCAGCAACAGGTCAGAGTCTCACTGGTTGTGCTGCAGGAAGCGAAGGCTAGATCCCGTAAATGAGGCAGCATTTGACCCAAGATCGCGATCACATAGCTGCCGCGGTAAAATTGATATCACGCTCCATTTAACACTGCGATGCTCGGCACGCAACGTTTGAGGAATAACTGTGTTGCGTTGATATAGTGGCCGCTTTGACCACTCGTGCAGCTCCCTGAAGCACGCTTCGCTGAATCGGAGGGGTACCTTCCAGAGCCCGCACTGGCAGACCTCATTCGAAGTGCGCTCCGCCCGAACGTCCAGCCACCGCAGGTTTCTGGATCCCCGGGCCACCAGCAGATCAGAGTGTAGCTGGTTGTGCTGTGGGAAGCTAAGGCTAGATCCCGTAAATGAGGCAGCATGGGACCCGAGATCGCGATCACTTAGCTGCCGCGGTAAAATTGATATCACGCTCCATTTAACACTGCGATGCTCGGCACGCAACTTTTGCGGAATAACTGTGTTGCGTTGATGTAGTGGCCGCTTTGACCACTCCTGCAGCTCCTTGAAGCATGCTTCGCTGAATCGGAGGGGGTACCTTCTAGAGCCCGCACTGGCAGACCTCATTCGAAGTGCGCTCCGCCCGAACGTTCGGCTCCCACCGGTTTCTGGATCCCCGGGCCAGCAACAGGTCAGAGTCTCGCTGGTTGTGCTGCAGGAAGCTAAGGCAGATCCCGTAAATGAGGCAGCATGGGACCCGAGATCGCGATCACTTAGCTGCCGCGGTAAAATTGATATCACGCTCCATTTAACACTGCGAAGCTCGGCACGCAACTTTTGAGGAATAACTGTGTTGCGTTGATGTAGTGGCCGCTTTGACCACTCCTGCAGCTCCTTGAAGCATGCTTCGCTGAATCGGAGGGGGTACCTTCTAGAGCCCGCACTGGCAGACCTCATTCGAAGTGCGCTCCGCCCGAACGTTCGGCTCCCACCGGTTTCTGGATCCCCGGGCCAGCAACAGGTCAGAGTCTCGCTGGTTGTGCTGCAGGAAGCTAAGGCTAGATCCCGTAAATGAGGCAGCATGGGACCCGAGATCGCCATCACTTAGCTGCCGCGGTAAAATTGATATCACGCTCCATTTAACACTGCGAAGCTCGGCACGCAACTTTTGAGGAATAACTGTGTTGCGTTGATGTAGTGGCCGCTTTGACCACTCCTGCAGCTCCTTGAAGCATGCTTCGCTGAATCGGAGGGGGTACCTTCTAGAGCCCGCACTGGCAGACCTCATTCGAAGTGCGCTCCGCCCGAACGTTCAGCTGCCACAGGTTTCTGGATCCCCGGGCCAGCAACAGGTCAGAGTCTCGCTAGTTGTGCTGCAGGAAGCGAAGGCTAGATCCCGGAAATGAGGCAGCATGGGACCCAAGATCGCGATCACAGCTGCCGCGGTAAAATTGATATCACGCTCCATTTAACACTGCGATGCTCAGCACGCAACTTTTGAGGAATAACTGTGTTGCGTTGATATAGTGGCCGCTTTGACCACTCGTGCAGCTCCCTTAAGCACGCTTCGCTGAATCGGAGGGGTACCTTCCAGAGCCCGCTTGCAGACCTCATTCGAAGTGCGCTCCGCCCGAACGTTCGGCTGCCACACGTTTCTGGATCCCCGGGCCAGCAACAGGTCAGAGTCTCGCTAGTTGTGCTGCAGGAAGCGAAGGCTAGATCCCGTAAATGAGGCAGCATGGGACCCAAGATCGCGATCACATAGCTGCCGCGGTTAAATTGATATCACGCTCCATTTAACACTGCGATGCTCGGCACGCAACTTTTGAGGAATAACTGTGTTGCGTTGATATAGTGGCCGCTTTGACCACTCGTGCAGCTCCTTGAAGCACGCTTCGCTGAATCGGTGGGGTGCCTTCCAGAGTCCGCGCTGGCAGTCCTCATTCGAAGTGCGCTCCGCCCGAACGTTCAGCTGCCACAGGTTTCTGGATCTCCGGGCCAGCAACAGGTCAGAGTCTCGCTGGCTGTGCTGCAGGAAGCGAAGGCTAGATCCCGTAAATGAGGCAGCATGGGACCCAAGATCGCGATCACATAGCTGCCGCGGTAAAATTGATATCACGCTCCATTTAACACTGCGATGCTCGGCACGCAACTTTTGAGGAATAACTGTGTTGTGTTGATGTAATGGCCGCTTTGACCACTCGTACAGCTCCTTGAAGCACGCTTCGCTGAATCGGTGGGGTGCCTTCCAGAGTCCGCGCTGGCAGTCCTCATTCGAAGTGCGCTCCGCCCGAACGTTCGGCTGCCACAGGTTTCTGGATCCCCGGGCCAGCAACAGTTCAGAGTCTCGCTGGCTGTGCTGCAGGAAGCGAAGGCTAGATCCCGTAAATGAGGCAGCATGGGACCCAAGATCGCGATCACATAGCTGCCGCGGTAAAATTGATATCACGCTCCATTTAACACTGCGATGCTCGGCACGCAACTTTTGAGGAATAACTGTGTTGCGTTGATATAGTGGCCGCTTTGACCACTCGTGCAGCTCCTTGAAGCACGCTTCGCTGAATCGGTGGGGTGCCTTCCAGAGTCCGCGCTGGCAGTCCTCATTCGAAGTGCGCTCCGCCCGAACGTTCAGCTGCCACAGGTTTCTGGATCTCCGGGCCAGCAACAGGTCAGAGTCTCGCTGGCTGTGCTGCAGGAAGCGAAGGCTAGATCCCGGAAATGAGGCAGCATGGGACCCAAGATCGCGATCACATAGCTGCCGCGGTAAAATTGATATCACGCTCCATTTAACACTGCGATGCTCAGCACGCAACTTTTGAGGAATAACTGTGTTGCGTTGATATAGTGGCCGCTTTGACCACTCGTGCAGCTCCCTTAAGCACGCTTCGCTGAATCGGAGGGGTACCTTCCAGAGCCCGCGCTGGCAGACCTCATTCGAAGTGCGCTCCGCCCGAACGTTCGGCTGCCACACGTTTCTGGATCCCCGGGCCAGCAACAGGTCAGAGTCTCGCTAGTTGTGCTGCAGGAAGCGAAGGCTAGATCCCGTAAATGAGGCAGCATGGGACCCAAGATCGCGATCACATAGCTGCCGCGGTTAAATTGATATCACGCTCCATTTAACACTGCGATGCTCGGCACGCAACTTTTGAGGAATAACTGTGTTGCGTTGATGTAGTGGCCGCTTTGACCACTCGTGCAGCTCCCTGAAGCACGCTTGGCTGAATCGGTGGGGGACCTTCCAGAGCCTGCACTGGCAGACCTCATTCGAAGTGCGCTCCGCCCGAACATTCAGCTGCCACAGGTTTCTGGATCCCCGGGCCAGCAACAGGTCAGAGTCTCGCTAGTTGTGCTGCAGGAAGCGAAGGCTAGATCCCGTAAATGAGGCAGCATGGGACCCAAGATCGCGATCACATAGCTGCCGCGGTTAAATTGATATCACGCTCCATTTAACACTGCGATGCTCGGCACGCAACTTTTGAGGAATAACTGTGTTGCGTTGATGTAGTGGCCGCTTTGAGCACTCCTGCAGCTCCTTGAAGCATGCTTCGCTGAATCGGAGGGGGTACCTTCTAGAGCCCGCACTGGCAGACCTCATTCGAAGTGCGCTCCGCCCGAACGTTCAGGTGCCACAGGTTTCTGGATCCCCGGGCCAGCAACAGGTCAGAGTCTCGCTAGTTGTGCTGCAGGAAGCGAAGGCTAGATACCGTAAATGAGGCAGCATGGGACCCAAGATCGCGATCACATAGCTGCCGCGGTTAAATTGATATCCCGCTCCATTTAACACTTCGATGCTCGGCACGCAACGTTTGAGGAATAACTGTGTTGCGTTGATATAGTGGCCGCTTTGACCACTCGTGCAGCTCCCTGAAGCACGCTTCGCTGAATCGGAGGGGTACCTTCCAGAGCCCGCGCTGGCAGACCTCATTCGAAGTGCGCTCCGCCCGAACGTTCAGCTGCCACAGGTTTCTGGATCCCCGGGCCAGCAACAGGTCAGAGTCTCACTGGTTGTGCTGCAGGAAGCGAAGGCTAGATCCCTTAAATGAGGCAGCATGGGACCCAAGATCGCGATCACATAGCTGCCGCGGTTAAATTGATATCACGCTCCATTTAACGCTGCGATGCTCAGCACGCAACTTTTGAGGAATAACTGTGTTGCGTTGATATAGTGGCCGCTTTGACCACTCGTGCAGCTCCATGAAGCACGCTTCGCTGAATCGGAGGGGTACCTTCCAGAGCCCGCGCTGGCAGACCTCATTCGATGTGCGCTCCGCCCTAACGTCCAGCCACCGCAGGTTTCTGGATCCCCGGACCACCAACAGATCAGTCTCGCTGCTTGTGCTGCAGGAAGCGAAGGCTAGATCCCGTAAATGAGGCAGCATGGGACCCAAGATCGCGATCACATAGCTGCCGCGGTTAAATTGATATCCCGCTCCATTTAACACTGCGATGCTCGGCACCCAACTTTTGATAAATAACTGTGTTGCGTTGATATAGTGGCCGCTTTGACCACTCGTGCAGCTCCCTGAAGCACGCTTCGCTGAATCGGTGGGGTACCTTCCAGAGTCCGCGCTGGCAGTCCTCATTCGAAGTGCGCTCCGCCCGAACGTTCGGCTGCCACAGGTTTCTGGATCCCCGGGCCAGCAACAGGTCAGAGTCTCACTGGTTGTGCTGCAGGAAGCGAAGGCTAGATCCCGTAAATGAGGCAGCATTTGACCCAAGATCGCGATCACATAGCTGCCGCGGTAAAATTGATATCACGCTCCATTTAACACTGCGATGCTCGGCACGCAACGTTTGAGGAATAACTGTGTTGCGTTGATATAGTGGCCGCTTTGACCACTCGTGCAGCTCCCTGAAGCACGCTTCGCTGAATCGGAGGGGTACCTTCCAGAGCCCGCACTGGCAGACCTCATTCGAAGTGCGCTCCGCCCGAACGTCCAGCCACCGCAGGTTTCTGGATCCCCGGGCCACCAGCAGATCAGAGTGTAGCTGGTTGTGCTGTGGGAAGCTAAGGCTAGATCCCGTAAATGAGGCAGCATGGGACCCGAGATCGCGATCACTTAGCTGCCGCGGTAAAATTGATATCACGCTCCATTTAACACTGCGATGCTCGGCACGCAACTTTTGCGGAATAACTGTGTTGCGTTGATGTAGTGGCCGCTTTGACCACTCCTGCAGCTCCTTGAAGCATGCTTCGCTGAATCGGAGGGGGTACCTTCTAGAGCCCGCACTGGCAGACCTCATTCGAAGTGCGCTCCGCCCGAACGTTCGGCTCCCACCGGTTTCTGGATCCCCGGGCCAGCAACAGGTCAGAGTCTCGCTGGTTGTGCTGCAGGAAGCTAAGGCAGATCCCGTAAATGAGGCAGCATGGGACCCGAGATCGCGATCACTTAGCTGCCGCGGTAAAATTGATATCACGCTCCATTTAACACTGCGAAGCTCGGCACGCAACTTTTGAGGAATAACTGTGTTGCGTTGATGTAGTGGCCGCTTTGACCACTCCTGCAGCTCCTTGAAGCATGCTTCGCTGAATCGGAGGGGGTACCTTCTAGAGCCCGCACTGGCAGACCTCATTCGAAGTGCGCTCCGCCCGAACGTTCGGCTCCCACCGGTTTCTGGATCCCCGGGCCAGCAACAGGTCAGAGTCTCGCTGGTTGTGCTGCAGGAAGCTAAGGCTAGATCCCGTAAATGAGGCAGCATGGGACCCGAGATCGCCATCACTTAGCTGCCGCGGTAAAATTGATATCACGCTCCATTTAACACTGCGAAGCTCGGCACGCAACTTTTGAGGAATAACTGTGTTGCGTTGATGTAGTGGCCGCTTTGACCACTCCTGCAGCTCCTTGAAGCATGCTTCGCTGAATCGGAGGGGGTACCTTCTAGAGCCCGCACTGGCAGACCTCATTCGAAGTGCGCTCCGCCCGAACGTTCAGCTGCCACAGGTTTCTGGATCCCCGGGCCAGCAACAGGTCAGAGTCTCGCTAGTTGTGCTGCAGGAAGCGAAGGCTAGATCCCGGAAATGAGGCAGCATGGGACCCAAGATCGCGATCACAGCTGCCGCGGTAAAATTGATATCACGCTCCATTTAACACTGCGATGCTCAGCACGCAACTTTTGAGGAATAACTGTGTTGCGTTGATATAGTGGCCGCTTTGACCACTCGTGCAGCTCCCTTAAGCACGCTTCGCTGAATCGGAGGGGTACCTTCCAGAGCCCGCTTGCAGACCTCATTCGAAGTGCGCTCCGCCCGAACGTTCGGCTGCCACACGTTTCTGGATCCCCGGGCCAGCAACAGGTCAGAGTCTCGCTAGTTGTGCTGCAGGAAGCGAAGGCTAGATCCCGTAAATGAGGCAGCATGGGACCCAAGATCGCGATCACATAGCTGCCGCGGTTAAATTGATATCACGCTCCATTTAACACTGCGATGCTCGGCACGCAACTTTTGAGGAATAACTGTGTTGCGTTGATATAGTGGCCGCTTTGACCACTCGTGCAGCTCCTTGAAGCACGCTTCGCTGAATCGGTGGGGTGCCTTCCAGAGTCCGCGCTGGCAGTCCTCATTCGAAGTGCGCTCCGCCCGAACGTTCAGCTGCCACAGGTTTCTGGATCTCCGGGCCAGCAACAGGTCAGAGTCTCGCTGGCTGTGCTGCAGGAAGCGAAGGCTAGATCCCGTAAATGAGGCAGCATGGGACCCAAGATCGCGATCACATAGCTGCCGCGGTAAAATTGATATCACGCTCCATTTAACACTGCGATGCTCGGCACGCAACTTTTGAGGAATAACTGTGTTGTGTTGATGTAATGGCCGCTTTGACCACTCGTACAGCTCCTTGAAGCACGCTTCGCTGAATCGGTGGGGTGCCTTCCAGAGTCCGCGCTGGCAGTCCTCATTCGAAGTGCGCTCCGCCCGAACGTTCGGCTGCCACAGGTTTCTGGATCCCCGGGCCAGCAACAGTTCAGAGTCTCGCTGGCTGTGCTGCAGGAAGCGAAGGCTAGATCCCGTAAATGAGGCAGCATGGGACCCAAGATCGCGATCACATAGCTGCCGCGGTAAAATTGATATCACGCTCCATTTAACACTGCGATGCTCGGCACGCAACTTTTGAGGAATAACTGTGTTGCGTTGATATAGTGGCCGCTTTGACCACTCGTGCAGCTCCTTGAAGCACGCTTCGCTGAATCGGTGGGGTGCCTTCCAGAGTCCGCGCTGGCAGTCCTCATTCGAAGTGCGCTCCGCCCGAACGTTCAGCTGCCACAGGTTTCTGGATCTCCGGGCCAGCAACAGGTCAGAGTCTCGCTGGCTGTGCTGCAGGAAGCGAAGGCTAGATCCCGGAAATGAGGCAGCATGGGACCCAAGATCGCGATCACATAGCTGCCGCGGTAAAATTGATATCACGCTCCATTTAACACTGCGATGCTCAGCACGCAACTTTTGAGGAATAACTGTGTTGCGTTGATATAGTGGCCGCTTTGACCACTCGTGCAGCTCCCTTAAGCACGCTTCGCTGAATCGGAGGGGTACCTTCCAGAGCCCGCGCTGGCAGACCTCATTCGAAGTGCGCTCCGCCCGAACGTTCGGCTGCCACACGTTTCTGGATCCCCGGGCCAGCAACAGGTCAGAGTCTCGCTAGTTGTGCTGCAGGAAGCGAAGGCTAGATCCCGTAAATGAGGCAGCATGGGACCCAAGATCGCGATCACATAGCTGCCGCGGTTAAATTGATATCACGCTCCATTTAACACTGCGATGCTCGGCACGCAACTTTTGAGGAATAACTGTGTTGCGTTGATGTAGTGGCCGCTTTGACCACTCGTGCAGCTCCCTGAAGCACGCTTGGCTGAATCGGTGGGGGACCTTCCAGAGCCTGCACTGGCAGACCTCATTCGAAGTGCGCTCCGCCCGAACATTCAGCTGCCACAGGTTTCTGGATCCCCGGGCCAGCAACAGGTCAGAGTCTCGCTAGTTGTGCTGCAGGAAGCGAAGGCTAGATCCCGTAAATGAGGCAGCATGGGACCCAAGATCGCGATCACATAGCTGCCGCGGTTAAATTGATATCACGCTCCATTTAACACTGCGATGCTCGGCACGCAACTTTTGAGGAATAACTGTGTTGCGTTGATGTAGTGGCCGCTTTGAGCACTCCTGCAGCTCCTTGAAGCATGCTTCGCTGAATCGGAGGGGGTACCTTCTAGAGCCCGCACTGGCAGACCTCATTCGAAGTGCGCTCCGCCCGAACGTTCAGGTGCCACAGGTTTCTGGATCCCCGGGCCAGCAACAGGTCAGAGTCTCGCTAGTTGTGCTGCAGGAAGCGAAGGCTAGATACCGTAAATGAGGCAGCATGGGACCCAAGATCGCGATCACATAGCTGCCGCGGTTAAATTGATATCCCGCTCCATTTAACACTTCGATGCTCGGCACGCAACGTTTGAGGAATAACTGTGTTGCGTTGATATAGTGGCCGCTTTGACCACTCGTGCAGCTCCCTGAAGCACGCTTCGCTGAATCGGAGGGGTACCTTCCAGAGCCCGCGCTGGCAGACCTCATTCGAAGTGCGCTCCGCCCGAACGTTCAGCTGCCACAGGTTTCTGGATCCCCGGGCCAGCAACAGGTCAGAGTCTCACTGGTTGTGCTGCAGGAAGCGAAGGCTAGATCCCTTAAATGAGGCAGCATGGGACCCAAGATCGCGATCACATAGCTGCCGCGGTTAAATTGATATCACGCTCCATTTAACGCTGCGATGCTCAGCACGCAACTTTTGAGGAATAACTGTGTTGCGTTGATATAGTGGCCGCTTTGACCACTCGTGCAGCTCCATGAAGCACGCTTCGCTGAATCGGAGGGGTACCTTCCAGAGCCCGCGCTGGCAGACCTCATTCGATGTGCGCTCCGCCCTAACGTCCAGCCACCGCAGGTTTCTGGATCCCCGGACCACCAACAGATCAGTCTCGCTGCTTGTGCTGCAGGAAGCGAAGGCTAGATCCCGTAAATGAGGCAGCATGGGACCCAAGATCGCGATCACATAGCTGCCGCGGTTAAATTGATATCCCGCTCCATTTAACACTGCGATGCTCGGCACCCAACTTTTGATAAATAACTGTGTTGCGTTGATATAGTGGCCGCTTTGACCACTCGTGCAGCTCCCTGAAGCACGCTTCGCTGAATCGGTGGGGTACCTTCCAGAGTCCGCGCTGGCAGTCCTCATTCGAAGTGCGCTCCGCCCGAACGTTCGGCTGCCACAGGTTTCTGGATCCCCGGGCCAGCAACAGGTCAGAGTCTCACTGGTTGTGCTGCAGGAAGCGAAGGCTAGATCCCGTAAATGAGGCAGCATTTGACCCAAGATCGCGATCACATAGCTGCCGCGGTAAAATTGATATCACGCTCCATTTAACACTGCGATGCTCGGCACGCAACGTTTGAGGAATAACTGTGTTGCGTTGATATAGTGGCCGCTTTGACCACTCGTGCAGCTCCCTGAAGCACGCTTCGCTGAATCGGAGGGGTACCTTCCAGAGCCCGCACTGGCAGACCTCATTCGAAGTGCGCTCCGCCCGAACGTCCAGCCACCGCAGGTTTCTGGATCCCCGGGCCACCAGCAGATCAGAGTGTAGCTGGTTGTGCTGTGGGAAGCTAAGGCTAGATCCCGTAAATGAGGCAGCATGGGACCCGAGATCGCGATCACTTAGCTGCCGCGGTAAAATTGATATCACGCTCCATTTAACACTGCGATGCTCGGCACGCAACTTTTGCGGAATAACTGTGTTGCGTTGATGTAGTGGCCGCTTTGACCACTCCTGCAGCTCCTTGAAGCATGCTTCGCTGAATCGGAGGGGGTACCTTCTAGAGCCCGCACTGGCAGACCTCATTCGAAGTGCGCTCCGCCCGAACGTTCGGCTCCCACCGGTTTCTGGATCCCCGGGCCAGCAACAGGTCAGAGTCTCGCTGGTTGTGCTGCAGGAAGCTAAGGCAGATCCCGTAAATGAGGCAGCATGGGACCCGAGATCGCGATCACTTAGCTGCCGCGGTAAAATTGATATCACGCTCCATTTAACACTGCGAAGCTCGGCACGCAACTTTTGAGGAATAACTGTGTTGCGTTGATGTAGTGGCCGCTTTGACCACTCCTGCAGCTCCTTGAAGCATGCTTCGCTGAATCGGAGGGGGTACCTTCTAGAGCCCGCACTGGCAGACCTCATTCGAAGTGCGCTCCGCCCGAACGTTCGGCTCCCACCGGTTTCTGGATCCCCGGGCCAGCAACAGGTCAGAGTCTCGCTGGTTGTGCTGCAGGAAGCTAAGGCTAGATCCCGTAAATGAGGCAGCATGGGACCCGAGATCGCCATCACTTAGCTGCCGCGGTAAAATTGATATCACGCTCCATTTAACACTGCGAAGCTCGGCACGCAACTTTTGAGGAATAACTGTGTTGCGTTGATGTAGTGGCCGCTTTGACCACTCCTGCAGCTCCTTGAAGCATGCTTCGCTGAATCGGAGGGGGTACCTTCTAGAGCCCGCACTGGCAGACCTCATTCGAAGTGCGCTCCGCCCGAACGTTCAGCTGCCACAGGTTTCTGGATCCCCGGGCCAGCAACAGGTCAGAGTCTCGCTAGTTGTGCTGCAGGAAGCGAAGGCTAGATCCCGGAAATGAGGCAGCATGGGACCCAAGATCGCGATCACAGCTGCCGCGGTAAAATTGATATCACGCTCCATTTAACACTGCGATGCTCAGCACGCAACTTTTGAGGAATAACTGTGTTGCGTTGATATAGTGGCCGCTTTGACCACTCGTGCAGCTCCCTTAAGCACGCTTCGGTGAATCGGAGGGGTACCTTCCAGAGCCCGCTTGCAGACCTCATTCGAAGTGCGCTCCGCCCGAACGTTCGGCTGCCACACGTTTCTGGATCCCCGGGCCAGCAACAGGTCAGAGTCTCGCTAGTTGTGCTGCAGGAAGCGAAGGCTAGATCCCGTAAATGAGGCAGCATGGGACCCAAGATCGCGATCACATAGCTGCCGCGGTTAAATTGATATCACGCTCCATTTAACACTGCGATGCTCGGCACGCAACTTTTGAGGAATAACTGTGTTGCGTTGATATAGTGGCCGCTTTGACCACTCGTGCAGCTCCTTGAAGCACGCTTCGCTGAATCGGTGGGGTGCCTTCCAGAGTCCGCGCTGGCAGTCCTCATTCGAAGTGCGCTCCGCCCGAACGTTCAGCTGCCACAGGTTTCTGGATCTCCGGGCCAGCAACAGGTCAGAGTCTCGCTGGCTGTGCTGCAGGAAGCGAAGGCTAGATCCCGTAAATGAGGCAGCATGGGACCCAAGATCGCGATCACATAGCTGCCGCGGTAAAATTGATATCACGCTCCATTTAACACTGCGATGCTCGGCACGCAACTTTTGAGGAATAACTGTGTTGTGTTGATGTAATGGCCGCTTTGACCACTCGTACAGCTCCTTGAAGCACGCTTCGCTGAATCGGTGGGGTGCCTTCCAGAGTCCGCGCTGGCAGTCCTCATTCGAAGTGCGCTCCGCCCGAACGTTCGGCTGCCACAGGTTTCTGGATCCCCGGGCCAGCAACAGTTCAGAGTCTCGCTGGCTGTGCTGCAGGAAGCGAAGGCTAGATCCCGTAAATGAGGCAGCATGGGACCCAAGATCGCGATCACATAGCTGCCGCGGTAAAATTGATATCACGCTCCATTTAACACTGCGATGCTCGGCACGCAACTTTTGAGGAATAACTGTGTTGCGTTGATATAGTGGCCGCTTTGACCACTCGTGCAGCTCCTTGAAGCACGCTTCGCTGAATCGGTGGGGTGCCTTCCAGAGTCCGCGCTGGCAGTCCTCATTCGAAGTGCGCTCCGCCCGAACGTTCAGCTGCCACAGGTTTCTGGATCTCCGGGCCAGCAACAGGTCAGAGTCTCGCTGGCTGTGCTGCAGGAAGCGAAGGCTAGATCCCGTAAATGAGGCAGCATGGGACCCAAGATCGCGATCACATAGCTGCCGCGGTAAAATTGATATCACGCTCCATTTAACACTGCGATGCTCGGCACGCAACTTTTGAGGAATAACTGTGTTGAGTTGATGTAGTGGCCGCTTTGACCACTCGTGCAGCTCCCTTAAGCACGCTTCGCTGAATCGGAGGGGTACCTTCCAGAGCCCGCTTGCAGACCTCATTCGAAGTGCCCTCTGCCCGAACGTTCGGCTGCCACACGTTTCTGGATCCCCGGGCCAGCAACAGGTCAGAGTCTCGCTAGTTGTGCTGCAGGAAGCGAAGGCTAGATCCCGTAAATGAGGCAGCATGGGACCCAAGATCGCGATCACATAGCTGCCGCGGTTAAATTGATATCACGCTCCATTTAACACTGCGATGCTCGGCACGCAACTTTTGAGGAATAACTGTGTTGTGTTGATTTAGTTGCCGCTTTGACCACTCGTGCAGCTCCTTGAAGCACGCTTCGCTGAATCGGTGGGGTGCCTTCCAGAGTCCGCGCTGGCAGTCCTCATTCGAAGTGCGCTCCGCCCGAACGTTCGGCTGCCACAGGTTTCTGGATCTCCGGGCCAGCAACAGGTCAGAGTCTCGCTGGCTGTGCTGCAGGAAGCGAAGGCTAGATCCCGTAAATGAGGCAGCATGGGACCCAAGATCGCGATCACATAGCTGCCGCGGTAAAATTGATATCACGCTCCATTTAACACTGCGATGCTCGGCACGCAACTTTTGAGGAATAACTGTGTTGCGTTGATATAGTGGCCGCTTTGACCACTCGTGCAGCTCCTTGAAGCACGCTTCGCTGAATCGGTGGGGTGCCTTCCAGAGTCCGCGCTGGCAGTCCTCATTCGAAGTGCGCTCCGCCCGAACGTTCGGCTGCCACAGGTTTCTGGATCCCCGGGCCAGCAACAGGTCAGAGTCTCGCTGGCTGTGCTGCAGGAAGCGAAGGCTAGAGCCCGTAAATGAGGCAGCATGGGACCCAAGATCGCGATCACATAGCTGCCGCGGTAAAATTGATATCACGCTCCATTTAACACTGCGATGCTCGGCGCGCAACTTTTGAGGAATAACTGTGTTGTGTTGATGTAGTGGCCGCTTTGACCACTCGTGCAGCTCCTTGAAGCACGCTTCGCTGAATCGGTGGGGTGCTTTCCAGAGTCCGCGCTGGCAGTCCTCATTCGAAGTGCGCTCCGCCCGAAAGTTCAGCTGCCACAGGTTTCTTGATCTCCGGGCCAGCAACAGGTCAGAGTCTCGCTGGCTGTGCTGCAGGAAGCGAAGGCTAGATCCCGTAAATGAGGCAGCATGGGACCCAAGATCGCGATCACATAGCTGCCGCGGTAAAATTGATATCACGCTCCATTTAACACTGCGATGCTCGGCACGCAACTTTTGAGGAATAACTGTGTTGTGTTGATGTACTGGCCGCTTTGACCACTCGTGCAGCTCCTTGAAGCACGCTTCGCTGAATCGGTGGGGTGCCTTCCAGAGTCCGCGCTGGCAGTCCTCATTCGAAGTGCGCTCCGCCCGAACGTTCGGCTGCCACAGGTTTCTGGATCCCCGGGCCAGCAACAGGTCAGAGTCTCGCTGGCTGTGCTGCAGGAAGCGAAGGCTAGATCCCGTAAATGAGGCAGCATGGGACCCAAGATCGCGATCACATAGCTGCCGCGGTAAAATTGATATCACGCTCCATTTAACACTGCGATGCTCGGCACGCAACTTTTGAGGAATAACTGTGTTGTGTTGATGTAGTGGCCGCTTTGACCACTCGTGCATCTCCTTGAAGCACGCTTCGCTGAATCGGTGGGGTGCCTTCCAGAGTCCGCGCTGGCAGTCCTCATTCGAAGTGCGCTCCGCCCGAACGTTCGGCTGCCACAGGTTTCTGGATCCCCGGGCCAGCAACAGGTCAGAGTCTCACTGGTTGTGCTGCAGGAAGCGAAGGCTAGATCCCTTAAATGAGGCAGCATGGGACCCAAGATCGCGATCACATAGCTGCCGCGGTTAAATTGATATCACGCTCCATTTAACGCTGCGATGCTCAGCACGCAACTTTTGAGGAATAACTGTGTTGCGTTGATATAGTGGCCGCTTTGACCACTCGTGCAGCTCCATGAAGCACGCTTCGCTGAATCGGAGGGGTACCTTCCAGAGCCCGCGCTGGCAGACCTCATTCGATGTGCGCTCCGCCCTAACGTCCAGCCACCGCAGGTTTCTGGATCCCCGGACCACCAACAGATCAGTCTCGCTGCTTGTGCTGCAGGAAGCGAAGGCTAGATCCCGTAAATGAGGCAGCATGGGACCCAAGATCGCGATCACATAGCTGCCGCGGTTAAATTGATATCCCGCTCCATTTAACACTGCGATGCTCGGCACCCAACTTTTGATAAATAACTGTGTTGCGTTGATATAGTGGCCGCTTTGACCACTCGTGCAGCTCCCTGAAGCACGCTTCGCTGAATCGGTGGGGTACCTTCCAGAGTCCGCGCTGGCAGTCCTCATTCGAAGTGCGCTCCGCCCGAACGTTCGGCTGCCACAGGTTTCTGGATCCCCGGGCCAGCAACAGGTCAGAGTCTCACTGGTTGTGCTGCAGGAAGCGAAGGCTAGATCCCGTAAATGAGGCAGCATTTGACCCAAGATCGCGATCACATAGCTGCCGCGGTAAAATTGATATCACGCTCCATTTAACACTGCGATGCTCGGCACGCAACGTTTGAGGAATAACTGTGTTGCGTTGATATAGTGGCCGCTTTGACCACTCGTGCAGCTCCCTGAAGCACGCTTCGCTGAATCGGAGGGGTACCTTCCAGAGCCCGCACTGGCAGACCTCATTCGAAGTGCGCTCCGCCCGAACGTCCAGCCACCGCAGGTTTCTGGATCCCCGGGCCACCAGCAGATCAGAGTGTAGCTGGTTGTGCTGTGGGAAGCTAAGGCTAGATCCCGTAAATGAGGCAGCATGGGACCCGAGATCGCGATCACTTAGCTGCCGCGGTAAAATTGATATCACGCTCCATTTAACACTGCGATGCTCGGCACGCAACTTTTGCGGAATAACTGTGTTGCGTTGATGTAGTGGCCGCTTTGACCACTCCTGCAGCTCCTTGAAGCATGCTTCGCTGAATCGGAGGGGGTACCTTCTAGAGCCCGCACTGGCAGACCTCATTCGAAGTGCGCTCCGCCCGAACGTTCGGCTCCCACCGGTTTCTGGATCCCCGGGCCAGCAACAGGTCAGAGTCTCGCTGGTTGTGCTGCAGGAAGCTAAGGCAGATCCCGTAAATGAGGCAGCATGGGACCCGAGATCGCGATCACTTAGCTGCCGCGGTAAAATTGATATCACGCTCCATTTAACACTGCGAAGCTCGGCACGCAACTTTTGAGGAATAACTGTGTTGCGTTGATGTAGTGGCCGCTTTGACCACTCCTGCAGCTCCTTGAAGCATGCTTCGCTGAATCGGAGGGGGTACCTTCTAGAGCCCGCACTGGCAGACCTCATTCGAAGTGCGCTCCGCCCGAACGTTCGGCTCCCACCGGTTTCTGGATCCCCGGGCCAGCAACAGGTCAGAGTCTCGCTGGTTGTGCTGCAGGAAGCTAAGGCTAGATCCCGTAAATGAGGCAGCATGGGACCCGAGATCGCCATCACTTAGCTGCCGCGGTAAAATTGATATCACGCTCCATTTAACACTGCGAAGCTCGGCACGCAACTTTTGAGGAATAACTGTGTTGCGTTGATGTAGTGGCCGCTTTGACCACTCCTGCAGCTCCTTGAAGCATGCTTCGCTGAATCGGAGGGGGTACCTTCTAGAGCCCGCACTGGCAGACCTCATTCGAAGTGCGCTCCGCCCGAACGTTCAGCTGCCACAGGTTTCTGGATCCCCGGGCCAGCAACAGGTCAGAGTCTCGCTAGTTGTGCTGCAGGAAGCGAAGGCTAGATCCCGGAAATGAGGCAGCATGGGACCCAAGATCGCGATCACAGCTGCCGCGGTAAAATTGATATCACGCTCCATTTAACACTGCGATGCTCAGCACGCAACTTTTGAGGAATAACTGTGTTGCGTTGATATAGTGGCCGCTTTGACCACTCGTGCAGCTCCCTTAAGCACGCTTCGGTGAATCGGAGGGGTACCTTCCAGAGCCCGCTTGCAGACCTCATTCGAAGTGCGCTCCGCCCGAACGTTCGGCTGCCACACGTTTCTGGATCCCCGGGCCAGCAACAGGTCAGAGTCTCGCTAGTTGTGCTGCAGGAAGCGAAGGCTAGATCCCGTAAATGAGGCAGCATGGGACCCAAGATCGCGATCACATAGCTGCCGCGGTTAAATTGATATCACGCTCCATTTAACACTGCGATGCTCGGCACGCAACTTTTGAGGAATAACTGTGTTGCGTTGATATAGTGGCCGCTTTGACCACTCGTGCAGCTCCTTGAAGCACGCTTCGCTGAATCGGTGGGGTGCCTTCCAGAGTCCGCGCTGGCAGTCCTCATTCGAAGTGCGCTCCGCCCGAACGTTCAGCTGCCACAGGTTTCTGGATCTCCGGGCCAGCAACAGGTCAGAGTCTCGCTGGCTGTGCTGCAGGAAGCGAAGGCTAGATCCCGTAAATGAGGCAGCATGGGACCCAAGATCGCGATCACATAGCTGCCGCGGTAAAATTGATATCACGCTCCATTTAACACTGCGATGCTCGGCACGCAACTTTTGAGGAATAACTGTGTTGTGTTGATGTAATGGCCGCTTTGACCACTCGTACAGCTCCTTGAAGCACGCTTCGCTGAATCGGTGGGGTGCCTTCCAGAGTCCGCGCTGGCAGTCCTCATTCGAAGTGCGCTCCGCCCGAACGTTCGGCTGCCACAGGTTTCTGGATCCCCGGGCCAGCAACAGTTCAGAGTCTCGCTGGCTGTGCTGCAGGAAGCGAAGGCTAGATCCCGTAAATGAGGCAGCATGGGACCCAAGATCGCGATCACATAGCTGCCGCGGTAAAATTGATATCACGCTCCATTTAACACTGCGATGCTCGGCACGCAACTTTTGAGGAATAACTGTGTTGCGTTGATATAGTGGCCGCTTTGACCACTCGTGCAGCTCCTTGAAGCACGCTTCGCTGAATCGGTGGGGTGCCTTCCAGAGTCCGCGCTGGCAGTCCTCATTCGAAGTGCGCTCCGCCCGAACGTTCAGCTGCCACAGGTTTCTGGATCTCCGGGCCAGCAACAGGT
Source organism: Amblyomma mixtum (assembly GCF_055824585.1). NCBI lineage: Eukaryota > Metazoa > Arthropoda > Arachnida > Ixodida > Ixodidae > Amblyomma > Amblyomma mixtum. The sequence goes on along the minus strand of NC_143016.1, from coordinate 165,704,383 downwards.
CAGAGTCTCGCTGGCTGTGCTGCAGGAAGCGAAGGCTAGATCCCGTAAATGAGGCAGCATGGGACCCAAGATCGCGATCACATAGCTGCCGCGGTAAAATTGATATCACGCTCCATTTAACACTGCGATGCTCGGCACGCAACTTTTGAGGAATAACTGTGTTGAGTTGATGTAGTGGCCGCTTTGACCACTCGTGCAGCTCCCTTAAGCACGCTTCGCTGAATCGGAGGGGTACCTTCCAGAGCCCGCTTGCAGACCTCATTCGAAGTGCCCTCTGCCCGAACGTTCGGCTGCCACACGTTTCTGGATCCCCGGGCCAGCAACAGGTCAGAGTCTCGCTAGTTGTGCTGCAGGAAGCGAAGGCTAGATCCCGTAAATGAGGCAGCATGGGACCCAAGATCGCGATCACATAGCTGCCGCGGTTAAATTGATATCACGCTCCATTTAACACTGCGATGCTCGGCACGCAACTTTTGAGGAATAACTGTGTTGTGTTGATTTAGTTGCCGCTTTGACCACTCGTGCAGCTCCTTGAAGCACGCTTCGCTGAATCGGTGGGGTGCCTTCCAGAGTCCGCGCTGGCAGTCCTCATTCGAAGTGCGCTCCGCCCGAACGTTCGGCTGCCACAGGTTTCTGGATCTCCGGGCCAGCAACAGGTCAGAGTCTCGCTGGCTGTGCTGCAGGAAGCGAAGGCTAGATCCCGTAAATGAGGCAGCATGGGACCCAAGATCGCGATCACATAGCTGCCGCGGTAAAATTGATATCACGCTCCATTTAACACTGCGATGCTCGGCACGCAACTTTTGAGGAATAACTGTGTTGCGTTGATATAGTGGCCGCTTTGACCACTCGTGCAGCTCCTTGAAGCACGCTTCGCTGAATCGGTGGGGTGCCTTCCAGAGTCCGCGCTGGCAGTCCTCATTCGAAGTGCGCTCCGCCCGAACGTTCGGCTGCCACAGGTTTCTGGATCCCCGGGCCAGCAACAGGTCAGAGTCTCGCTGGCTGTGCTGCAGGAAGCGAAGGCTAGAGCCCGTAAATGAGGCAGCATGGGACCCAAGATCGCGATCACATAGCTGCCGCGGTAAAATTGATATCACGCTCCATTTAACACTGCGATGCTCGGCGCGCAACTTTTGAGGAATAACTGTGTTGTGTTGATGTAGTGGCCGCTTTGACCACTCGTGCAGCTCCTTGAAGCACGCTTCGCTGAATCGGTGGGGTGCTTTCCAGAGTCCGCGCTGGCAGTCCTCATTCGAAGTGCGCTCCGCCCGAAAGTTCAGCTGCCACAGGTTTCTTGATCTCCGGGCCAGCAACAGGTCAGAGTCTCGCTGGCTGTGCTGCAGGAAGCGAAGGCTAGATCCCGTAAATGAGGCAGCATGGGACCCAAGATCGCGATCACATAGCTGCCGCGGTAAAATTGATATCACGCTCCATTTAACACTGCGATGCTCGGCACGCAACTTTTGAGGAATAACTGTGTTGTGTTGATGTACTGGCCGCTTTGACCACTCGTGCAGCTCCTTGAAGCACGCTTCGCTGAATCGGTGGGGTGCCTTCCAGAGTCCGCGCTGGCAGTCCTCATTCGAAGTGCGCTCCGCCCGAACGTTCGGCTGCCACAGGTTTCTGGATCCCCGGGCCAGCAACAGGTCAGAGTCTCGCTGGCTGTGCTGCAGGAAGCGAAGGCTAGATCCCGTAAATGAGGCAGCATGGGACCCAAGATCGCGATCACATAGCTGCCGCGGTAAAATTGATATCACGCTCCATTTAACACTGCGATGCTCGGCACGCAACTTTTGAGGAATAACTGTGTTGTGTTGATGTAGTGGCCGCTTTGACCACTCGTGCATCTCCTTGAAGCACGCTTCGCTGAATCGGTGGGGTGCCTTCCAGAGTCCGCGCTGGCAGTCCTCATTCGAAGTGCGCTCCGCCCGAACGTTCGGCTGCCACAGGTTTCTGGATCCCCGGGCCAGCAACAGGTCAGAGTCTCGCTGGCTGTGCTGCAGGAAGCGAAGGCTAGATCCCGTAAATGAGGCAGCATGGGACCCAAGATCGCGATCACATAGCTGCCGCGGTAAAATTGATATCACGATCCATTTAACACTGCGATGCTCGGCACGCAACTTTTGAGGAATAACTGTGTTGTGTTGATGTAGTGGCCGCTTTGACCACTCGTGCAGCTCCTTGAAGCACGCTTCGCTGAATCGGTGGGGTGCCTTCCAGAGTCCGCGCTGGCAGTCCTCATTCGAAGTGCGCTCCACCCGAACGTTCGGCTGCCACAGGTTTCTGGATCCCCGGGCCAGCAACAGGTCAGAGTCTCGCTGGCTGTGCTGCAGGAAGCGAAGGCTAGATCCCGTAAATGAGGCAGCATGGGACCCAAGATCGCGATCACATAGCTGCCGCGGTAAAATTGATATCACGATCCATTTAACACTGCGATGCTCAGCACGCAACTTTTGAGGAATAACTGTGTTGCGTTGATATAGTGGCCGCTTTGACCACTCGTGCAGCTCCCTTAAGCACGCTTCGCTGAATCGGAGGGGTACCTTCCAGAGCCCGCTTGCAGACCTCATTCGAAGTGCGCTCCGCCCGAACGTTCGGCTGCCACACGTTTCTGGATCCCCGGGCCAGCAACAGGTCAGAGTCTCGCTAGTTGTGCTGCAGGAAGCGAAGGCTAGATCCCGTAAATGAGGCAGCATGGGACCCAAGATCGCGATCACATAGCTGCCGCGGTTAAATTGATATCACGCTCCATTTAACACTGCGATGCTCGGCACGCAACTTTTGAGGAATAACTGTGTTGTGTTGATTTAGTTGCCGCTTTGACCACTCGTGCAGCTCCTTGAAGCACGCTTCGCTGAATCGGTGGGGTGCCTTCCAGAGTCCGCGCTGGCAGTCCTCATTCGAAGTGCGCTCCGCCCGAACGTTCGGCTGCCACAGGTTTCTGGATCTCCGGGCCAGCAACAGGTCAGAGTCTCGCTGGCTGTGCTGCAGGAAGCGAAGGCTAGATCCCGTAAATGAGGCAGCATGGGACCCAAGATCGCGATCACATAGCTGCCGCGGTAAAATTGATATCACGCTCCATTTAACACTGCGATGCTCGGCACGCAACTTTTGAGGAATAACTGTGTTGCGTTGATATAGTGGCCGCTTTGACCACTCGTGCAGCTCCTTGAAGCACGCTTCGCTGAATCGGTGGGGTGCCTTCCAGAGTCCGCGCTGGCAGTCCTCATTCGAAGTGCGCTCCGCCCGAACGTTCGGCTGCCACAGGTTTCTGGATCCCCGGGCCAGCAACAGGTCAGAGTCTCGCTGGCTGTGCTGCAGGAAGCGAAGGCTAGATCCCGTAAATGAGGCAGCATGGGACCCAAGATCGCGATCACATAGCTGCCGCGGTAAAATTGATATCACGATCCATTTAACACTGCGATGCTCGGCACGCAACTTTTGAGGAATAACTGTGTTGTGTTGATGTAGTGGCCGCTTTGACCACTCGTGCAGCTCCTTGAAGCACGCTTCGCAGAATCGGTGGGGTGCCTTCCAGAGTCCGCGCTGGCAGTCCTCATTCGAAGTGCGCTCCGCCCGAACGTTCGGCTGCCACAGGTTTCTGGATCCCCGGGCCAGCAACAGGTCAGAGTCTCGCTGGCTGTGCTGCAGGAAGCGAAGGCTAGATCCCGTAAATGAGGCAGCATGGGACCCAAGATCGCGATCACATAGCTGCCGCGGTAAAATTGATATCACGCTCCATTTAACACTGCGATGCTCGGCACGCAACTTTTGAGGAATAACTGTGTTGCGTTGATATAGTGGCCGCTTTGACCACTCGTGCAGCTCCTTGAAGCAGGCTTCGCTGAATCGGTGGGGTGCCTTCCAGAGTCCGCGCTGGCAGTCCTCATTCGAAGTGCGCTCCGCCCGAACGTTCGGCTGCCACAGGTTTCTGGATCCCCGGGCCAGCAACAGGTCAGAGTCTCGCTGGCTGTGCTGCAGGAAGCGAAGGCTAGATCCCGTAAATGAGGCAGCATGGGACCCAAGATCGCGATCACATAGCTGCCGCGGTTAAATTGATATCACGCTCCATTTAACACTGCGATGCTCGGCACGCAACTTTTGAGGAATAACTGTGTTGTGTTGATTTAGTTGCCGCTTTGACCACTCGTGCAGCTCCTTGAAGCACGCTTCGCTGAATCGGTGGGGTGCCTTCCAGAGTCCGCGCTGGCAGTCCTCATTCGAAGTGCGCTCCGCCCGAACGTTCGGCTGCCACAGGTTTCTGGATCTCCGGGCCAGCAACAGGTCAGAGTCTCGCTGGCTGTGCTGCAGGAAGCGAAGGCTAGATCCCGTAAATGAGGCAGCATGGGACCCAAGATCGCGATCACATAGCTGCCGCGGTAAAATTGATATCACGCTCCATTTAACACTGCGATGCTCGGCACGCAACTTTTGAGGAATAACTGTGTTGCGTTGATATAGTGGCCGCTTTGACCACTCGTGCAGCTCCTTGAAGCACGCTTCGCTGAATCGGTGGGGTGCCTTCCAGAGTCCGCGCTGGCAGTCCTCATTCGAAGTGCGCTCCGCCCGAACGTTCGGCTGCCACAGGTTTCTGGATCCCCGGGCCAGCAACAGGTCAGAGTCTCGCTGGCTGTGCTGCAGGAAGCGAAGGCTAGATCCCGTAAATGAGGCAGCATGGGACCCAAGATCGCGATCACATAGCTGCCGCGGTAAAATTGATATCACGATCCATTTAACACTGCGATGCTCGGCACGCAACTTTTGAGGAATAACTGTGTTGTGTTGATGTAGTGGCCGCTTTGACCACTCGTGCAGCTCCTTGAAGCACGCTTCGCAGAATCGGTGGGGTGCCTTCCAGAGTCCGCGCTGGCAGTCCTCATTCGAAGTGCGCTCCGCCCGAACGTTCGGCTGCCACAGGTTTCTGGATCCCCGGGCCAGCAACAGGTCAGAGTCTCGCTGGCTGTGCTGCAGGAAGCGAAGGCTAGATCCCGTAAATGAGGCAGCATGGGACCCAAGATCGCGATCACATAGCTGCCGCGGTAAAATTGATATCACGCTCCATTTAACACTGCGATGCTCGGCACGCAACTTTTGAGGAATAACTGTGTTGCGTTGATATAGTGGCCGCTTTGACCACTCGTGCAGCTCCTTGAAGCAGGCTTCGCTGAATCGGTGGGGTGCCTTCCAGAGTCCGCGCTGGCAGTCCTCATTCGAAGTGCGCTCCGCCCGAACGTTCGGCTGCCACAGGTTTCTGGATCCCCGGGCCAGCAACAGGTCAGAGTCTCGCTGGCTGTGCTGCAGGAAGCGAAGGCTAGATCCCGTAAATGAGGCAGCATGGGACCCAAGATCGCGATCACATAGCTGCCGCGGTAAAATTGATATCACGATCCATTTAACACTGCGATGCTCGGCACGCAACTTTTGAGGAATAACTGTGTTGTGTTGATGTAGTGGCCGCTTTGACCACTCGTGCAGCTCCCTTAAGCACGCTTCGCTGAATCGGAGGGGTACCTTCCAGAGCCCGCTTGCAGACCTCATTCGAAGTGCGCTCCGCCCGAACGTTCGGCTGCCACACGTTTCTGGATCCCCGGGCCAGCAACAGGTCAGAGTCTCGCTAGTTGTGCTGCAGGAAGCGAAGGCTAGATCCCGTAAATGAGGCAGCATGGGACCCAAGATCGCGATCACATAGCTGCCGCGGTTAAATTGATATCACGCTCCATTTAACACTGCGATGCTCGGCACGCAACTTTTGAGGAATAACTGTGTTGTGTTGATTTAGTTGCCGCTTTGACCACTCGTGCAGCTCCTTGAAGCACGCTTCGCTGAATCGGTGGGGTGCCTTCCAGAGTCCGCGCTGGCAGTCCTCATTCGAAGTGCGCTCCGCCCGAACGTTCGGCTGCCACAGGTTTCTGGATCTCCGGGCCAGCAACAGGTCAGAGTCTCGCTGGCTGTGCTGCAGGAAGCGAAGGCTAGATCCCGTAAATGAGGCAGCATGGGACCCAAGATCGCGATCACATAGCTGCCGCGGTAAAATTGATATCACGCTCCATTTAACACTGCGATGCTCGGCACGCAACTTTTGAGGAATAACTGTGTTGCGTTGATATAGTGGCCGCTTTGACCACTCGTGCAGCTCCTTGAAGCACGCTTCGCTGAATCGGTGGGGTGCCTTCCAGAGTCCGCGCTGGCAGTCCTCATTCGAAGTGCGCTCCGCCCGAACGTTCGGCTGCCACAGGTTTCTGGATCCCCGGGCCAGCAACAGGTCAGAGTCTCGCTGGCTGTGCTGCAGGAAGCGAAGGCTAGATCCCGTAAATGAGGCAGCATGGGACCCAAGATCGCGATCACATAGCTGCCGCGGTAAAATTGATATCACGATCCATTTAACACTGCGATGCTCGGCACGCAACTTTTGAGGAATAACTGTGTTGTGTTGATGTAGTGGCCGCTTTGACCACTCGTGCAGCTCCTTGAAGCACGCTTCGCAGAATCGGTGGGGTGCCTTCCAGAGTCCGCGCTGGCAGTCCTCATTCGAAGTGCGCTCCGCCCGAACGTTCGGCTGCCACAGGTTTCTGGATCCCCGGGCCAGCAACAGGTCAGAGTCTCGCTGGCTGTGCTGCAGGAAGCGAAGGCTAGATCCCGTAAATGAGGCAGCATGGGACCCAAGATCGCGATCACATAGCTGCCGCGGTAAAATTGATATCACGCTCCATTTAACACTGCGATGCTCGGCACGCAACTTTTGAGGAATAACTGTGTTGCGTTGATATAGTGGCCGCTTTGACCACTCGTGCAGCTCCTTGAAGCAGGCTTCGCTGAATCGGTGGGGTGCCTTCCAGAGTCCGCGCTGGCAGTCCTCATTCGAAGTGCGCTCCGCCCGAACGTTCGGCTGCCACAGGTTTCTGGATCCCCGGGCCAGCAACAGGTCAGAGTCTCGCTGGCTGTGCTGCAGGAAGCGAAGGCTAGATCCCGTAAATGAGGCAGCATGGGACCCAAGATCGCGATCAGATAGCTGCCGCGGTAAAATTGATATCACGATCCATTTAACACTGCGATGCTCGGCACGCAACTTTTGAGGAATAACTGTGTTGTGTTGATGCAGTGGCCGCTTTGACCACTCGTGCAGCTCCTTGAAGCACGCTTCGCTGAATCGGTGGGGTGCCTTCCAGAGTCCGCGCTGGCAGTCCTCATTCGAAGTGCGCTCCACCCGAACGTTCCGCTGCCACAGGTTTCTGGATCCCCGGGCCAGCAACAGGTCAGAGTCTCGCTGGCTGTGCTGCAGGAAGCGAAGGCTAGATCCCGTAAATGAGGCAGCATGGGACCCAAGATCGCGATCACATAGCTGCCGCGGTAAAATTGATATCACGATCCATTTAACACTGCGATGCTCGGCACGCAACTTTTGAGGAATAACTGTGTTGTGTTGATGTAGTGGCCGCTTTGACCACTCGTGCAGCTCCTTGAAGCACGCTTCGCTGAATCGGTGGGGTGCCTTCCAGAGCCCGCGCTGGCAGACCTTATTCGAAGTGCGCTCCGCCCGAACGTTCAGCTGCCACAGGTTTCTGGATCCCCGGGCCAGCAACAGGTCAGAGTCTCGCTGGTTGTGCTGCAGGAAGCGAAGGCTAGATCCCGGAAATGAGGCAGCATGGGACCCAAGATCGCGATCACATAGCTGCCGCGGTAAAATTGATATCACGCTCCATTTAACACTGCGAAGCTCGGCACGCAACTTTTGAGGAATAACTGTGTTGCGTTGATGTAGTGGCCGCTTTGACCACTCCTGCAGCTCCTTGAAGCATGCTTCGCTGAATCGGAGGGGGTACCTTCTAGAGCCCGCACTGGCAGACCTCATTCGAAGTGCGCTCCGCCCGAACGTTCAGCTGCCACAGGTTTCTGGATCCCCGGGCCAGCAACAGGTCAGAGTCTCGCTAGTTGTGCTGCAGGAAGCGAAGGCTAGATCCCGTAAATGAGGCAGCATGGGACCCAAGATCGCGATCACATAGCTGCCGCGGTAAAATTGATATCACGCTCCATTTAACACTGCGAAGCTCGGCACGCAACGTTTGAGGAATAACTGTGTTGCGTTGATGTAGTGGCCGCTTTGACCACTCCTGCAGCTCCTTGAAGCATGCTTCGCTGAATCGGAGGGGGTACCTTCTAGAGCCCGCACTGGCAGACCTCATTCGAAGTGCGCTCCGCCCGAACGTTCAGCTGCCACAGGTTTCTGGATCCCCGGGCCAGCAACAGGTCAGAGTCTCGCTAGTTGTGCTGCAGGAAGCGAAGGCTAGATCCCGTAAATGAGGCAGCATGGGACCCAAGATCGCGATCACATAGCTGCCGCGGTAAAATTGATATCACGCTCCATTTAACACTGCGAAGCTCGGCACGCAACTTTTGAGGAATAACTGTGTTGCGTTGATGTAGTGGCCGCTTTGACCACTCCTGCAGCTCCTTGAAGCATGCTTCGCTCAATCGGAGGGGGTACCTTCTAGAGCCCGCACTGGCAGACCTCATTCGAAGTGCGCTCCGCCCGAACGTTCGGCTCCCACCGGTTTCTGGATGCCCGGGCCAGCAACAGGTCAGAGTCTCGCTAGTTGTGCTGCAGGAAGCGAAGGCTAGATCCCGTAAATGAGGCAGCATGGGACCCGAGATCGCGATCACATAGCTGCCGCGGTTAAATTGATATCACGCTCCATTTAACACTGCGAAGCTCGGCACGCAACTTTTGAGGAATAACTGTGTTGCGTTGATGTAGTGGCCGCTTTGACCACTCCTGCAGCTCCCTGAAGCACGCTTCGCCGAATCGGAGGGGTACCTTCCAGAGCCCGCGCTGGCAGACCTCATTCAGAGTGCGCTCCGCCCGAACGTTCGGCTCCCACCGGTTTCTGGATCCCCGGGCCAGCAACAGGTCAGAGTCTCGCTGGTTGTGCTGCAGGAAACTAAGGCTAGATCCCGGAAATGAGGCAGTATGGGACCCAAGATCGCGATCACATAGCTGCCGCGGTAAAATTGATATCACGCTCCATTTAACACTGCGATGCTCAGCACGCAACATTTAAGGAATAACTGTGTTGCGTTGATGTAGTGGCCGCTTTGACCACTCGTGTGGCTCCCTGAAGCACGCTTCGCTGAATCGGAGGGGTACCTTCCAGAGTCCGCGCTGGCAGTCCTCATTCGAAGTGTGCTCCGCCCTAACGTTCGTCTGCCACAGGTTTCTAGATCCCCGGGCCAGCAACAGGTCAGAGTCTCGCTGGTTGTGCTGCAGGAAGCTAAGGCTAGATCCCGTAAATGAGGCAGCATGGGACCCGAGATCGCGATCACTTAGCTGCCGCGGTAAAATTGATATCACGCTCCATTTAACACTGCGAAGCTCGGCACGCAACTTTTGAGGAATAACTGTGTTGCGTTGATGTAGTGGCCGCTTTGACCACTCCTGCAGCTCCTTGAAGCATGCTTCGCTGAATCGGAGGGGGTACCTTCTAGAGCCCGCACTGGCAGACCTCATTCGAAGTGCGCTCCGCCCGAACGTTCAGCTGCCACAGGTTTCTGGATCCCCGGGCCAGCAACAGGTCAGAGTCTCGCTAGTTGTGCTGCAGGAAGCGAAGGCTAGATCCCGTAAATGAGGCAGCATGGGACCCAAGATCGCGATCACATAGCTGCCGCGGTAAAATTGATATCACGCTCCATTTAACACTGCGAAGCTCGGCACGCAACGTTTGAGGAATAACTGTGTTGCGTTGATGTAGTGGCCGCTTTGACCACTCCTGCAGCTCCTTGAAGCATGCTTCGCTGAATCGGAGGGGGTACCTTCTAGAGCCCGCACTGGCAGACCTCATTCGAAGTGCGCTCCGCCCGAACGTTCAGCTGCCACAGGTTTCTGGATCCCCGGGCCAGCAACAGGTCAGAGTCTCGCTAGTTGTGCTGCAGGAAGCGAAGGCTAGATCCCGTAAATGAGGCAGCATGGGACCCGAGATCGCGATCACATAGCTGCCGCGGTTAAATTGATATTACGCTCCATTTAACACTGCGAAGCTCGGCACGTAACTTTTGAGGAATAACTGTGTTCCGTTGATGTAGTGGCCGCTTTGACCACTCCTGCAGCTCCCTGAAGCACGCTTCGCCGAATCGGAGGGGTACCTTCCAGAGCCCGCGCTGGCAGACCTTATTCAGAGTGCGCTCCGCCCGAACGTTCGGCTCCCACCGGTTTCTGGATCCCCGGGCCAGCAACAGGTCAGAGTCTCGCTGGTTGTGCTGCAGGAAACTAAGGCTAGATCCCGGAAATGAGGCAGCATGGGACCCAAGATCGCGATCACATAGCTGCCGCGGTAAAATTGATATCACGCTCCATTTAACACTGCGATGCTCAGCACGCAACTTTTGAGGAATAACTGTGTTGCGTTGATGTAGTGGCCGCTTTGACCACTCGTGCGGCTCCCTGAAGCACGCTTCGCTGAATCGGAGGGGTACCTTCCAGAGTCCGCGCTGGCAGTCCTCATTCGAAGTGCGCTCCGCCCTAACGTTCGTCTGCCACAGGTTTCTGGATCCCCGGGCCAGCAAGAGGTCAGAGTCTCGCTGGTTGTGCTGCAGGAAGCTAAGGCTAGATCCCGTAAATGAGGCAGCATGGGACCCGAGATCGCGATCACATAGCTGCCGCGGTTAAATTGATATCACGCTCCATTTAACACTGCGAAGCTCGGCACGCAACTTTTGAGGAATAACTGTGTTGCGTTGATGTAGTGGCCGCTTTGACCACTCCTGCAGCTCCCTGAAGCACGCTTCGCTGAATCGGCGGGGGTACCTTCCAGAGCCCGCGCTGGCAGACCTCATTCGAAGTGCGCTCCGCCCGAACGTTCGTCTGCCACAGGTTTCTGGATCCCCGGGCCAGCAACAGGTCAGAGTCTCGCTGGTTGTGCTGCAGGAAGCGAAGGCTAGATCCCGGAAATGAGGCAGCATGGGACCCAAGATCGCGATCACATAGCTGCCGCGGTAAAATTGATATCACGCTCCATTTAACACTGCGATGCTCAGCCCGCAACTTTTGAGGAATAACTGTGTTGCGTTGATGTAGTGGCCGCTTTGACCACTCGTGCGGCTCCCTGAAGCACGCTTCGCTGAATCGGAGGGGTACCTTCCAGAGTCTGCGCTGGCAGTCCTCATTCGAAGTGCGCTCCGCCCTAACGTTCGTCTGCCACAGGTTTCTGGATCCCCGGGCCAGCAACAGGTCAGAGTCTCGCTGGTTGTGCTGCAGGAAGCTAAGGCTAGATCCCGTAAATGAGGCAGCATGGGACCCGAGATCGCGATCACTTAGCTGCCGCGGTAAAATTGATATCACGCTCCATTTAACACTGCGAAGCTCGGCACGCAACTTTTGAGGAATAACTGTGTTGCGTTGATGTAGTGGCCGCTTTGACCACTCCTGCAGCTCCTTGAAGCATGCTTCGCTGAATCGGAGGGGGTACCTTCTAGAGCCCGCGCTGGCAGACCTCATTCGAAGTGCGTTCCGCCCGAACGTTCGGCTCCCACCGGTTTCTGGATCCCCGGGCCAGCAACAGGTCAGAGTCTCGCTGGTTGTGCTGCAGGAAGCTAAGGCTAGATCCCGTAAATGAGGCAGCATGGGACCCGAGATCGCGATCACTTAGCTGCCGCGGTAAAATTGATATCACGCTCCATTTAACACTGCGAAGCTCGGCACGCAACTTTTGAGGAATAACTGTGTTGCGTTGATGTAGTGGCCGCTTTGACCACTCGTGCGGCTCCCTGAAGCACGCTTCGCTGAATCGGAGGGGTACCTTCCAGAGTCCGCGCTGGCAGTCCTCATTCGAAGTGCGCTCCGCCCTAACGTTCGTCTGCCACAGGTTTCTGGATCCCCGGGCCAGCAACAGGTCAGAGTCTCGCTGGTTGTGCTGCAGGAAGCTAAGGCTAGATCCCGTAAATGAGGCAGCATGGGACCCGAGATCGCGATCACATAGCTGCCGCGGTTAAATTGATATCACGCTCCATTTAACACTGCGAAGCTCGGCACGCAACTTTTGAGGAATAACTGTGTTGCGTTGATGTAGTGGCCGCTTTGACCACTCCTGCAGCTCCCTGAAGCACGCTTCGCTGAATCGGCGGGGGTACCTTCCAGAGCCCGCGCTGGCAGACCTCATTCGAAGTGCGCTCCGCCCGAACGTTCGTCTGCCACAGGTTTCTGGATCCCCGGGCCAGCAACAGGTCAGAGTCTCGCTGGTTGTGCTGCAGGAAGCGAAGGCTAGATCCCGGAAATGAGGCAGCATGGGACCCAAGATCGCGATCACATAGCTGCCGCGGTAAAATTGATATCACGCTCCATTTAACACTGCGATGCTCAGCCCGCAACTTTTGAGGAATAACTGTGTTGCGTTGATGTAGTGGCCGCTTTGACCACTCGTGCGGCTCCCTGAAGCACGCTTCGCTGAATCGGAGGGGTACCTTCCAGAGTCTGCGCTGGCAGTCCTCATTCGAAGTGCGCTCCGCCCTAACGTTCGTCTGCCACAGGTTTCTGGATCCCCGGGCCAGCAACAGGTCAGAGTCTCGCTGGTTGTGCTGCAGGAAGTTAAGGCTAGATCCCGTAAATGAGGCAGCATGGGACCCGAGATCGCGATCACTTAGCTGCCGCGGTAAAATTGATATCACGCTCCATTTAACACTGCGAAGCTCGGCACGCAACTTTTGAGGAATAACTGTGTTGCGTTGATGTAGTGGCCGCTTTGACCACTCCTGCAGCTCCTTGAAGCATGCTTCGCTGAATCGGAGGGGGTACCTTCTAGAGCCCGCGCTCGCAGACCTCATTCGAAGTGCGCTCCGCCCGAACGTTCGGCTCCCACCGGTTTCTGGATCCCCGGGCCAGCAACAGGTCAGAGTCTCGCTGGTTGTGCTGCAGGAAGCTAAGGCTAGATCCCGTAAATGAGGCAGCATGGGACCCGAGATCGCGATCACTTAGCTGCCGCGGTAAAATTGATATCACGCTCCATTTAACACTGCGAAGCTCGGCACGCAACTTTTGAGGAATAACTGTGTTGCGTTGATGTAGTGGCCGCTTTGACCACTCCTGCAGCTCCTTGAAGCATGCTTCGCTGAATCGGAGGGGGTACCTTCTAGAGCCCGCACTGGCAGACCTCATTCGAAGTGCGCTCCGCCCGAACGTTCAGCTGCCACAGGTTTCTGGATCCCCGGGCCAGCAACAGGTCAGAGTCTCGCTAGTTGTGCTGCAGGAAGCGAAGGCTAGATCCCGTAAATGAGGCAGCATGGGACCCAAGATCGCGATCACATAGCTGCCGCGGTAAAATTGATATCACGCTCCATTTAACACTGCGAAGCTCGGCACGCAACTTTTGAGGAATAACTGTGTTGCGTTGATGTAGTGGCCGCTTTGACCACTCCTGCAGCTCCTTGAAGCATGCTTCGCTGAATCGGAGGGGTACCTTCCAGAGTCCGCGCTGGCAGTCCTCATTCGAAGTGCGCTCCGCCCTAACGTTCGTCTGCCACAGGTTTCTGGATCCCCGGGCCAGCAACAGGTCAGAGTCTCGCTGGTTGTGCTGCAGGAAGCTAAGGCTAGATCCCGTAAATGAGGCAGCATGGGACCCGAGATCGCGATCACTTAGCTGCCGCGGTAAAATTGATATCACGCTCCATTTAACACTGCGAAGCTCGGCACGCAACTTTTGAGGAATAACTGTGTTGCGTTGATGTAGTGGCCGCTTTGACCACTCCTGCAGCTCCTTGAAGCATGCTTCGCTCAATCGGAGGGGGTACCTTCTAGAGCCCGCACTGGCAGACCTCATTCGAAGTGCGCTCCGCCCGAACGTTCGGCTCCCACCGGTTTCTGGATGCCCGGGCCAGCAACAGGTCACAGTCTCGCTGGTTGTGCTGCAGGAAGCGAAGGCTAGATCCCGGAAATGAGGCAGCATGGGACCCAAGATCGCGATCACATAGCTGCCGCGGTAAAATTGATATCACGCTCCATTTAACACTGCGATGCTCAGCACGCAACTTTTGAGGAATAACTGTGTTGCGTTGATGTAGTGGCCGCTTTGACCACTCGTGCGGCTCCCTGAAGCACGCTTCGCTGAATCGGAGGGGTACCTTCCAGAGTCCGCGCTGGCAGTCCTCATTCGAAGTGCGCTCCGCCCGAACGTTCGGCTCCCACCGGTTTCTGGATGCCCGGGCCAGCAACAGGTCACAGTCTCGCTGGTTGTGCTGCAGGAAGCGAAGGCTAGATCCCGGAAATGAGGCAGCATGGGACCCAAGATCGCGATCACATAGCTGCCGCGGTAAAATTGATATCACGCTCCATTTAACACTGCGATGCTCAGCACGCAACTTTTGAGGAATAACTGTGTTGCGTTGATGTAGTGGCCGCTTTGACCACTCGTGCGGCTCCCTGAAGCACGCTTCGCTGAATCGGAGGGGTACCTTCCAGAGTCCGCGCTGGCAGTCCTCATTCGAAGTGCGCTCCGCCCTAACGTTCGTCTGCCACAGGTTTCTGGATCCCCGGGCCAGCAACAGGTCAGAGTCTCGCTGGTTGTGCTGCAGGAAGCTAAGGCTAGATCCTGTAAATGAGGCAGCATGGGACCCGAGATCGCGATCACTTAGCTGCCGCGGTAAAATTGATATCACGCTCCATTTAACACTGCGAAGCTCGGCACGCAACTTTTGAGGAATAACTGTGTTGCGTTGATGTAGTGGCCGCTTTGACCACTCCTGCAGCTCCTTGAAGCATGCTTCGCTGAATCGGAGGGGGTACCTTCTAGAGCCCGCGCTGGCAGACCTCATTCGAAGTGCGCTCCGCCCGAACGTTCGGCTCCCACCGGTTTCTGGATCCCCGGGCCAGCAACAGGTCAGAGTCTCGCTGGTTGTGCTGCAGGAAGCTAAGGCTAGATCCCGTAAATGAGGCAGCATGGGACCCGAGATCGCGATCACTTAGCTGCCGCGGTAAAATTGATATCACGCTCCATTTAACACTGCGAAAACTGTGTTGCGTTGATGTAGTGGCCACTTTGACCACTCCTGCAGCTCCTTGAAGCATGCTTCGCTGAATCGGAGGGGGTACCTTCTAGAGCCCGCACTGGCAGACCTCATTCGAAGTGCGCTCCGCCCGAACGTTCAGCTGCCACAGGTTTCTGGATCCCCGGGCCAGCAACAGGTCAGAGTCTCGCTAGTTGTGCTGCAGGAAGCGAAGGCTAGATCCCGTAAATGAGGCAGCATGGGACCGAAGATCGCGATCACATAGCTGCCGCGGTAAAATTGATATCACGCTCCATTTAACACTGCGAAGCTCGGCACGCAACGTTTGAGGAATAACTGTGTTGCGTTGATGTAGTGGCCGCTTTGACCACTCCTGCAGCTCCTTGAAGCATGCCTCGCTGAATCGGAGGGGGTACCTTCTAGAGCCCGCACTGGCAGACCTCATTCGAAGTGCGCTCCGCCCGAACGTTCAGCTGCCACAGGTTTCTGGATCCCCGGGCCAGCAACAGGTCAGAGTCTCGCTAGTTGTGCTGCAGGAAGCGAAGGCTAGATCCCGTAAATGAGGCAGCATGGGACCCAAGATCGCGATCACATAGCTGCCGCGGTAAAATTGATATCACGCTCCATTTAACACTGCGAAGCTCGGCACGCAACTTTTGAGGAATAACTGTGTTGCGTTGATGTAGTGGCCGCTTTGACCACTCCTGCAGCTCCTTGAAGCATGCTTCGCTCAATCGGAGGGGGTACCTTCTAGAGCCCGCACTGGCAGACCTCATTCGAAGTTCGGGTACCTTCTAGAGCCCGCACTGGCAGACCTCATTCGAAGTGCGCTCCGCCCGAACGTTCAGCTGCCACAGGTTTCTGGATCCCCGGGCCAGCAACAGGTCAGAGTCTCCCTAGTTGTGCTGCAGGAAGCGAAGGCTAGATACCGTAAATGAGGCAGCATGGGACCCAAGATCGCGATCATATAGCTGCCGCGGTTAAATTGATATCCCGCTCCATTTAACACTGCGATGCTCGGCACGCAACGTTTGAGGAATAACTGTGTTGCGTTGATATAGTGGCCGCTTTGACCACTCGTGCAGCTCCCTGAAGCACGCTTCGCTGAATCGGAGGGGTACCTTCCAGAGCCCGCGCTGGCAGACCTCATTCGAAGTGCGCTCCGCCCGAACGTTCAGCTGCCACAGGTTTCTGGATCCCCGGGCCAGCAACAGGTCAGAGTCTCACTGGTTGTGCTACAGGAAGCGAAGGCTAGATCCCCTAAATGAGGCAGCATGGGACCCAAGATCGCGATCACATAGCTGCCGCGGTTAAATTGATATCACGCTCCATTTAACGCTGCGATGCTCAGCACGCAACTTTTGAGGAATAACTGTGTTGCGTTGATATAGTGGCCGCTTTGACCACTCGTGCAGCTCCATGAAGCACGCTTCGCTGAATCGGAGGGGTACCTTCCAGAGCCCGCGCTGGCAGACCTCATTCGAAGTGCGCTCCGCCCTAACGTCCAGCCACCGCAGGTTTCTGGATCCCCGGACCACCAACAGATCAGTCTCGCTGCTTGTGCTGCAGGAAGCGAAGGCTAGATCCCGTAAATGAGGCAGCATGGGACCCAAGATCGCGATCACATAGCTGCCGCGGTTAAATTGATATCCCGCTCCATTTAACACTGCGATGCTCGGCACGCAACTTTTGAGGAATAACTGTGTTGCGTTGATATAGTGGCCGCTTTGACCACTCGTGCAGCTCCCTGAAGCACGCTTCGCTGAATCGGAGGGGTACCTTCCAGAGCCCGCACTGGCAGACCTCATTCGAAGTGCGCTCCGCCCGAACGTCCAGCCACCGCAGGTTTCTGGATCCCCGGGCCACCAGCAGATCAGAGTGTAGCTGGTTGTGCTGTGGGAAGCTAAGGCTAGATCCCGTAAATGAGGCAGCATGGGACCCGAGATCGCGATCACTTAGCTGCCGCGGTAAAATTGATATCACGCTCCATTTAACACTGCGATGCTCGGCACGCAACTTTTGAGGAATAACTGTGTTGCGTTGATGTAGTGGCCGCTTTGACCACTCCTGCAGCTCCTTGAAGCATGCTTCGCTGAATCGGAGGGGGTACCTTCTAGAGCCCGCACTGGCAGACCTCATTCGAAGTGCGCTCCGCCCGAACGTTCGGCTCCCACCGGTTTCTGGATCCCCGGGCCAGCAACAGGTCAGAGTCTCGCTGGTTGTGCTGCAGGAAGCTAAGGCTAGATCCCGTAAATGAGGCAGCATGGGACCCGAGATCGCGATCACTTAGCTGCCGCGGTAAAATTGATATCACGCTCCATTTAACACTGCGAAGCTCGGCACGCAACTTTTGAGGAATAACTGTGTTGCGTTGATGTAGTGGCCGCTTTGACCACTCCTGCAGCTCCTTGAAGCATGCTTCGCTGAATCGGAGGGGGTACCTTCTAGAGCCCGCAGTGGCAGACCTCATTCGAAGTGCGCTCCGCCCGAACGTTCAGCTGCCACAGGTTTCTGGATCCCCGGGCCAGCAACAGGTCAGAGTCTCGCTAGTTGTGGTGCAGGAAGCGAAGGCTAGATCCCGTAAATGAGGCAGCATGGGACCCAAGATCGCGATCACATAGCTGCCGCGGTAAAATTGATATCACGCTCCATTTAACACTGCGAACCTCGGCACGCAACGTTTGAGGAATAACTGTGTTGCGTTGATGTAGTGGCCGCTTTGACCACTCCTGCAGCTCCTTGAAGCATGCTTCGCTGAATCGGAGGGGGTACCTTCTAGAGCCCCCACTGGCAGACCTCATTCGAAGTGCGCTCCGCCCGAACGTTCAGCTGCCACAGGTTTCTGGATCCCCGGGCCAGCAACAGGTCAGAGTCTCGCTAGTTGTGCTGCAGGAAGCGAAGGCTAGATCCCGTAAATGAGGCAGCATGGGACCCAAGATCGCGATCACATAGCTGCCGCGGTAAAATTGATATCACGCTCCATTTAACACTGCGAAGCTCGGCACGCAACTTTTGAGGAATAACTGTGTTGCGTTGATGTAGTGGCCGCTTTGACCACTCGTGCGGCTCCCTGAAGCACGCTTCGCTGAATCGGAGGGGTACCTTCCAGAGTCCGCGCTGGCAGTCCTCATTCGAAGTGCGCTCCGCCCTAACGTTCGTCTGCCACAGGTTTCTGGATCCCCGGGCCAGCAACAGGTCAGAGTCTCGCTGGTTGTGCTGCAGGAAGCTAAGGCTAGATCCCGTAAATGAGGCAGCATGGGACCCGAGATCGCGATCACATAGCTGCCGCGATTAAATTGATATCACGCTCCATTTAACACTGCGAAGCTCGGCACGCAACTTTTGAGGAATAACTGTGTTGCGTTGATGTAGTGGCCGCTTTGACCACTCCTGCAGCTCCCTGAAGCACGCTTCGCTGAATCGGCGGGGGTACCTTCCAGAGCCCGCGCTGGCAGACCTCATTCGAAGTGCGCTCCGCCCGAACGTTCGTCTGCCACAGGTTTTTGGATCCCCGGGCCAGCAACAGGTCAGAGTCTCGCTGGTTGTGCTGCAGGAAGCGAAGGCTAGATCCCGGAAATGAGGCAGCATGGGACCCAAGATCGCGATCACATAGCTGCCGCGGTAAAATTGATATCACGCTCCATTTAACACTGCGATGCTCAGCACGCAACTTTTGAGGAATAACTGTGTTGCGTTGATGTAGTGGCCGCTTTGACCACTCCTGCAGCTCCTTGAAGCATGCTTCGCTGAATCGGAGGGGGTACCTTCTAGAGCCCGCGCTGGCAGACCTCATTCGAAGTGCGCTCCGCCCGAACGTTCGGCTCCCACCGGTTTCTGGATCCCCGGGCCAGCAACAGGTCAGAGTCTCGCTGGTTGTGCTGCAGGAAGCTAAGGCTAGATCCCGTAAATGAGGCAGCATGGGACCCGAGATCGCGATCACTTAGCTGCCGCGGTAAAATTGATATCACGCTCCATTTAACACTGCGAAGCTCGGCACGCAACTTTTGAGGAATAACTGTGTTGCGTTGATGTAGTGGCCGCTTTGACCACTCCTGCAGCTCCTTGAAGCATGCTTCGCTGAATCGGAGGGGTACCTTCCAGAGTCCGCGCTGGCAGTCCTCATTCGAAGTGCGCTCCGCCCTAACGTTCGTCTGCCACAGGTTTCTGGATCCCCGGGCCAGCAACAGGTCTGAGTCTCGCTGGTTGTGCTGCAGGAAGCGAAGGCTAGATCCCGGAAATGAGGCAGCATGGGACCCAAGATCGCGATCACATAGCTGCCGCGGTAAAATTGATATCACGCTCCATTTAACACTGCGAAGCTCGGCACGCAACTTTTGAGGAATAACTGTGTTGCGTTGATGTAGTGGCCGCTTTGACCACTCCTGCAGCTCCTTGAAGCATGCTTCGCTGAATCGGAGGGGTACCTTCCAGAGTCCGCGCTGGCAGTCCTCATTCGAAGTGCGCTCCGCCCTAACGTTCGTCTGCCACAGGTTTCTGGATCCCCGGGCCAGCAACAGGTCAGAGTCTCGCTGGTTGTGCTGCAGGAAGCTAAGGCTAGATCCCGTAAATGAGGCAGCATGGGACCCGAGATCGCGATCACTTAGCTGCCGCGGTAAAATTGATATCACGCTCCATTTAACACTGCGAAGCTCGGCACGCAACTTTTGAGGAATAACTGTGTTGCGTTGATGTAGTGGCCGCTTTGACCACTCCTGCAGCTCCTTGAAGCATGCTTCGCTCAATCGGAGGGGGTACCTTCTAGAGCCCGCACTGGCAGACCTCATTCGAAGTGCGCTCCGCCCGAACGTTCGGCTCCCACCGGTTTCTGGATGCCCGGGAAAGCAACAGGTCAGAGTCTCGCTGGTTGTGCTGCAGGAAGCGAAGGCTAGATCCCGGAAATGCGGCAGCATGGGACCCAAGATCGCGATCACATAGCTGCCGCGGTAAAATTGATATCACGCTCCATTTAACACTGCGATGCTCAGCACGCAACTTTTGAGGAATAACTGTGTTGCGTTGATGTAGTGGCCGCTTTGACCACTCGTGCGGCTCCCTGAAGAACGCTTCGCTGAATCGGAGGGGTACCTTCCAGAGTCCGCGCTGGCAGTCCTCATTCGAAGTGCGCTCCGCCCTAACGTTCGTCTGCCATAGGTTTCTGGATCCCCGGGCCAGCAACAGGTCAGAGTCTCGCTGGTTGTGCTGCAGGAAGCTAAGGCTAGATCCCGTAAATGAGGCAGCATGGGACCCGAGATCGCGATCACTTAGCTGCCGCGGTAAAATTGATATCACGCTCCATTTAACACTGCGAAGCTCGGCACGCAACTTTTGAGGAATAACTGTGTTGCGTTGATGTAGTGGCCGCTTTGACCACTCCTGCAGCTCCTTGAAGCATGCTTCGCTGAATCGGAGGGGTACCTTCTAGAGCCCGCACTGGCAGACCTCATTCGAAGTGCGCTCCGCCCCAACGTTCGGCTCCCACCGGTTTCTGGATCCCCGGGCCAGCAACAGGTCAGAGTCTCGCTGGTTGTGCTGCAGGAAGCTAAGGCTAGATCCCGTAAATGAGGCAGCATGGGACCCGAGATCGCGATCACTTAGCTGCCGCGGTAAAATTGATATCACGCTCCATTTAACACTGCGAAGCTCGGCACGCAACTTTTGAGGAATAACTGTGTTGCGTTGATGTAGTGGCCGCTTTGACCACTCCTGCAGCTCCTTGAAGCATGCTTCGCTGAATCGGAGGGGGTACCTTCTAGAGCCCGCACTGGCAGACCTCATTCGAAGTGCGCTCCGCCCGAACGTTCAGCTGCCACAGGTTTCTGGATCCCCGGGCCAGCAACAGGTCAGAGTCTCGCTAGTTGTGCTGCAGGAAGCGAAGGCTAGATCCCGTAAATGAGGCAGCATGGGACCCAAGATCGGGATCACATAGCTGCCGCGGTAAAATTGATATCACGCTCCATTTAACACTGCGAAGCTCGGCACGCAACTTTTGAGGAATAACTGTGTTGCGTTGATGTAGTGGCCGCTTTGACCACTCCTGCAGCTCCTTGAAGCATGCTTCGCTCAATCGGAGGGGGTACCTTCTAGAGCCCGCACTGGCAGACCTCGTTCGAAGTGCGCTCCGCCCGAACGTTCGGCTCCCACCGGTTTCTGGATGCCCGGGCCAGCAACAGGTCAGAGTCTCGCTAGTTGTGCTGCAGGAAGCGAAGGCTAGATCCCGTAAATGAGGCAGCATGGGACCCGAGATCGCGATCACTTAGCTGCCGCGGTAAAATTGATATCACGCTCCATTTAACACTGCGAAGCTCGGCACGCAACTTTTGAGGAATAACTGTGTTGCGTTGATGTAGTGGCCGCTTTGACCACTCCTGCAGCTCCTTGAAGCATGCTTCGCTCAATCGGAGGGGGTACCTTCTAGAGCCCGCACTGGCAGACCTCATTCGAAGTGCGCTCCGCCCGAACGTTCGGCTCCCACCGGTTTCTGGATGCCCGGGAAAGCAACAGGTCAGAGTCTCGCTGGTTGTGCTGCAGGAAGCGAAGGCTAGATCCCGGAAATGCGGCAGCATGGGACCCAAGATCGCGATCACATAGCTGCCGCGGTAAAATTGATATCACGCTCCATTTAACACTGCGATGCTCAGCACGCAACTTTTGAGGAATAACTGTGTTGCGTTGATGTAGTGGCCGCTTTGACCACTCGTGCGGCTCCCTGAAGAACGCTTCGCTGAATCGGAGGGGTACCTTCCAGAGTCCGCGCTGGCAGTCCTCATTCGAAGTGCGCTCCGCCCTAACGTTCGTCTGCCATAGGTTTCTGGATGCCCGGGCCAGCAACAGGTCAGAGTCTCGCTGGTTGTGCTGCAGGAAGCTAAGGCTAGATCCCGTAAATGAGGCAGCATGGGACCCGAGATCGCGATCACTTAGCTGCCGCGGTAAAATTGATATCACGCTCCATTTAACACTGCGAAGCTCGGCACGCAACTTTTGAGGAATAACTGTGTTGCGTTGATGTAGTGGCCGCTTTGACCACTCCTGCAGCTCCTTGAAGCATGCTTCGCTGAATCGGAGGGGTACCTTCTAGAGCCCGCACTGGCAGACCTCATTCGAAGTGCGCTCCGCCCCAACGTTCGGCTCCCACCGGTTTCTGGATCCCCGGGCCAGCAACAGGTCAGAGTCTCGCTGGTTGTGCTGCAGGAAGCTAAGGCTAGATCCCGTAAATGAGGCAGCATGGGACCCGAGATCGCGATCACTTAGCTGCCGCGGTAAAATTGATATCACGCTCCATTTAACACTGCGAAGCTCGGCACGCAACTTTTGAGGAATAACTGTGTTGCGTTGATGTAGTGGCCGCTTTGACCACTCCTGCAGCTCCTTGAAGCATGCTTCGCTGAATCGGAGGGGGTACCTTCTAGAGCCCGCACTGGCAGACGTCATTCGAAGTGCGCTCCGCCCGAACGTTCAGCTGCCACAGGTTTCTGGATCCCCGGGCCAGCAACAGGTCAGAGTCTCGCTAGTTGTGCTGCAGGAAGCGAAGGCTAGATCCCGTAAATGAGGCAGCATGGGACCCAAGATCGGGATCACATAGCTGCCGCGGTAAAATTGATATCACGCTCCATTTAACACTGCGAAGCTCGGCACGCAACTTTTGAGGAATAACTGTGTTGCGTTGATGTAGTGGCCGCTTTGACCACTCCTGCAGCTCCTTGAAGCATGCTTCGCTCAATCGGAGGGGGTACCTTCTAGAGCCCGCACTGGCAGACCTCGTTCGAAGTGCGCTCCGCCCGAACGTTCGGCTCCCACCGGTTTCTGGATGCCCGGGCCAGCAACAGGTCAGAGTCTCGCTAGTTGTGCTGCAGGAAGCGAAGGCTAGATCCCGTAAATGAGGCAGCATGGGACCCGAGATCGCGATCACATAGCTGCCGCGGTTAAATTGATATCACGCTCCATTTAACACTGCGAAGCTCGGCACGCAACTTTTGAGGAATAACTGTGTTGCGTTGATGTAGTGGCCGCTTTGACCACTCCTGCAGCTCCCTGAAGCACGCTTCGCCGAATCGGAGGGGTACCTTCCAGAGCCCGCGCTGGCAGACCTCATTCAGAGTGCGCTCCGCCCGAACGTTCGGCTCCCACCGGTTTCTGGATCCCCGGGCCAGCAACAGGTCAGAGTCTCGCTGGTTGTGCTGCAGGAAACTAAAGCTAGATCCCGGAAATGAGGCAGCATGGGACCCAAGATCGCGATCACATAGCTGCCGCGGTGAAATTGATATCACGCTCCATTTAACACTGCGATGCTCGGCGCGCAACGTTTGAGGAATAACTGTGTTGTGTTGATGTAGTGGCCGCTTTGACCACTCCTGCAGCTCCCTGAAGCACGCTTCACTGAATCGGCGGGGGTACCTTCCAGAGCCCGCGCTGGCAGACCTCATTCGAAGTGCGCTCCGCCCGAACGTTCGTCTGCCACAGGTTTCTGGATCCCCGGGCCAGCAACAGGTCAGAGTCTCGCTGGTTGTGCTGCAGGAAGCGAAGGCTAGATCCCGGAAATGAGGCAGCATGGGACCCAAGATCGCGATCACATAGCTGCCGCGGTAAAATTGATATCACGCTCCATTTAACACTGCGAAGCTCGGCACGCAACTTTTGAGGAATAACTGTGTTGCGTTGATGTAGTGGCCGCTTTGACCACTCCTGCAGCTCCTTGAAGCATGCTTCGCTGAATCGGAGGGGGTACCTTCTAGAGCCCGCGCTGGCAGACCTCATTCGAAGTGCGCTCCGCCCGAACGTTCGGCTCCCACCGGTTTCTGGATCCCCGGGCCAGCAACAGGTCAGAGTCTCGCTGGTTGTGCTGCAGGAAGCTAAGGCTAGATCCCGTAAATGAGGCAGCATGGGACCCGAGATCGCGATCACTTAGCTGCCGCGGTAAAATTGATATCACGCTCCATTTAACACTGCGAAGCTCGGCACGCAACTTTTGAGGAATAACTGTGTTGCGTTGATGTAGTGGCCGCTTTGACCACTCCTGCAGCTCCTTGAAGCATGCTTCGCTGAATCGGAGGGGGTACCTTCTAGAGCCCCCACTGGCAGACCTCATTCGAAGTGCGCTCCGCCCGAACGTTCAGCTGCCACAGGTTTCTGGATCCCCGGGCCAGCAACAGGTCAGAGTCTCGCTAGTTGTGCTGCAGGAAGCGAAGGCTAGATCCCGTAAATGAGGCAGCATGGGACCCAAGATCGCGATCACATAGCTGCCGCGGTAAAATTGATATCACGCTCCATTTAACACTGCGAAGCTCGGCACGCAACTTTTGAGGAATAACTGTGTTGCGTTGATGTAGTGGCCGCTTTGACCACTCGTGCGGCTCCCTGAAGCACGCTTCGCTGAATCGGAGGGGTACCTTCCAGAGTCCGCGCTGGCAGTCCTCATTCGAAGTGCGCTCCGCCCCAACGTTCGGCTCCCACCGGTTTCTGGATCCCCGGGCCAGCAACAGGTCAGAGTCTCGCTGGTTGTGCTGCAGGAAGCTAAGGCTAGATCCCGTAAATGAGGCAGCATGGGACCCGAGATCGCGATCACTTAGCTGCCGCGGTAAAATTGATATCACGCTCCATTTAACACTGCGAAGCTCGGCACGCAACTTTTGAGGAATAACTGTGTTGCGTTGATGTAGTGGCCGCTTTGACCACTCCTGCAGCTCCTTGAAGCATGCTTCGCTGAATCGGAGGGGTACCTTCTAGAGCCCGCACTGGCAGACCTCATTCGAAGTGCGCTCCGCCCCAACGTTCGGCTCCCACCGGTTTCTGGATCCCCGGGCCAGCAACAGGTCAGAGTCTCGCTGGTTGTGCTGCAGGAAGCTAAGGCTAGATCCCGTAAATGAGGCAGCATGGGACCCGAGATCGCGATCACTTAGCTGCCGCGGTAAAATTGATATCACGCTCCATTTAACACTGCGAAGCTCGGCACGCAACTTTTGAGGAATAACTGTGTTGCGTTGATGTAGTGGCCGCTTTGACCACTCCTGCAGCTCCTTGAAGCATGCTTCGCTGAATCGGAGGGGGTACCTTCTAGAGCCCGCACTGGCAGACCTCATTCGAAGTGCGCTCCGCCCGAACGTTCAGCTGCCACAGGTTTCTGGATCCCCGGGCCAGCAACAGGTCAGAGTCTCGCTAGTTGTGCTGCAGGAAGCGAAGGCTAGATCCCGTAAATGAGGCAGCATGGGACCCAAGATCGGGATCACATAGCTGCCGCGGTAAAATTGATATCACGCTCCATTTAACACTGCGAAGCTCGGCACGCAACTTTTGAGGAATAACTGTGTTGCGTTGATGTAGTGGCCGCTTTGACCACTCCTGCAGCTCCTTGAAGCATGCTTCGCTCAATCGGAGGGGGTACCTTCTAGAGCCCGCACTGGCAGACCTCGTTCGAAGTGCGCTCCGCCCGAACGTTCGGCTCCCACCGGTTTCTGGATGCCCGGGCCAGCAACAGGTCAGAGTCTCGCTAGTTGTGCTGCAGGAAGCGAAGGCTAGATCCCGTAAATGAGGCAGCATGGGACCCGAGATCGCGATCACATAGCTGCCGCGGTTAAATTGATATCACGCTCCATTTAACACTGCGAAGCTCGGCACGCAACTTTTGAGGAATAACTGTGTTGCGTTGATGTAGTGGCCGCTTTGACCACTCCTGCAGCTCCCTGAAGCACGCTTCGCCGAATCGGAGGGGTACCTTCCAGAGCCCGCGCTGGCAGACCTCATTCAGAGTGCGCTCCGCCCGAACGTTCGGCTCCCACCGGTTTCTGGATCCCCGGGCCAGCAACAGGTCAGAGTCTCGCTGGTTGTGCTGCAGGAAACTAAAGCTAGATCCCGGAAATGAGGCAGCATGGGACCCAAGATCGCGATCACATAGCTGCCGCGGTGAAATTGATATCACGCTCCATTTAACACTGCGATGCTCGGCGCGCAACGTTTGAGGAATAACTGTGTTGTGTTGATGTAGTGGCCGCTTTGACCACTCCTGCAGCTCCCTGAAGCACGCTTCACTGAATCGGCGGGGGTACCTTCCAGAGCCCGCGCTGGCAGACCTCATTCGAAGTGCGCTCCGCCCGAACGTTCGTCTGCCACAGGTTTCTGGATCCCCGGGCCAGCAACAGGTCAGAGTCTCGCTGGTTGTGCTGCAGGAAGCGAAGGCTAGATCCCGGAAATGAGGCAGCATGGGACCCAAGATCGCGATCACATAGCTGCCGCGGTAAAATTGATATCACGCTCCATTTAACACTGCGAAGCTCGGCACGCAACTTTTGAGGAATAACTGTGTTGCGTTGATGTAGTGGCCGCTTTGACCACTCCTGCAGCTCCTTGAAGCATGCTTCGCTGAATCGGAGGGGGTACCTTCTAGAGCCCGCGCTGGCAGACCTCATTCGAAGTGCGCTCCGCCCGAACGTTCGGCTCCCACCGGTTTCTGGATCCCCGGGCCAGCAACAGGTCAGAGTCTCGCTGGTTGTGCTGCAGGAAGCTAAGGCTAGATCCCGTAAATGAGGCAGCATGGGACCCGAGATCGCGATCACTTAGCTGCCGCGGTAAAATTGATATCACGCTCCATTTAACACTGCGAAGCTCGGCACGCAACTTTTGAGGAATAACTGTGTTGCGTTGATGTAGTGGCCGCTTTGACCACTCCTGCAGCTCCTTGAAGCATGCTTCGCTGAATCGGAGGGGGTACCTTCTAGAGCCCCCACTGGCAGACCTCATTCGAAGTGCGCTCCGCCCGAACGTTCAGCTGCCACAGGTTTCTGGATCCCCGGGCCAGCAACAGGTCAGAGTCTCGCTAGTTGTGCTGCAGGAAGCGAAGGCTAGATCCCGTAAATGAGGCAGCATGGGACCCAAGATCGCGATCACATAGCTGCCGCGGTAAAATTGATATCACGCTCCATTTAACACTGCGAAGCTCGGCACGCAACTTTTGAGGAATAACTGTGTTGCGTTGATGTAGTGGCCGCTTTGACCACTCGTGCGGCTCCCTGAAGCACGCTTCGCTGAATCGGAGGGGTACCTTCCAGAGTCCGCGCTGGCAGTCCTCATTCGAAGTGCGCTCCGCCCTAACGTTCGTCTGCCACAGGTTTCTGGATCCCCGGGCCAGCAACAGGTCAGAGTCTCGCTGGTTGTGCTGCAGGAAGCTAAGGCTAGATCCCGTAAATGAGGCAGCATGGGACCCGAGATCGCGATCACATAGCTGCCGCGGTTAAATTGATATCACGCTCCATTTAACACTGCGAAGCTCGGCACGCAACTTTTGAGGAATAACTGTGTTGCGTTGATGTAGTGGCCGCTTTGACCACTCCTGCAGCTCCCTGAAGCACGCTTCGCTGAATCGGCGGGGGTACCTTCCAGAGCCCGCGCTGGCAGACCTCATTCGAAGTGCGCTCCGCCCGAACGTTCGTCTGCCACAGGTTTTTGGATCCCCGGGCCAGCAACAGGTCAGAGTCTCGCTGGTTGTGCTGCAGGAAGCGAAGGCTAGATCCCGGAAATGAGGCAGCATGGGACCCAAGATCGCGATCACATAGCTGCCGCGGTAAAATTGATATCACGCTCCATTTAACACTGCGATGCTCAGCACGCAACTTTTGAGGAATAACTGTGTTGCGTTGATGTAGTGGCCGCTTTGACCACTCCTGCAGCTCCTTGAAGCATGCTTCGCTGAATCGGAGGGGGTACCTTCTAGAGCCCGCGCTGGCAGACCTCATTCGAAGTGCGCTCCGCCCGAACGTTCGGCTCCCACCGGTTTCTGGATCCCCGGGCCAGCAACAGGTCAGAGTCTCGCTGGTTGTGCTGCAGGAAGCTAAGGCTAGATCCCGTAAATGAGGCAGCATGGGACCCGAGATCGCGATCACTTAGCTGCCGCGGTAAAATTGATATCACGCTCCATTTAACACTGCGAAGCTCGGCACGCAACTTTTGAGGAATAACTGTGTTGCGTTGATGTAGTGGCCGCTTTGACCACTCCTGCAGCTCCTTGAAGCATGCTTCGCTGAATCGGAGGGGTACCTTCCAGAGTCCGCGCTGGCAGTCCTCATTCGAAGTGCGCTCCGCCCTAACGTTCGTCTGCCACAGGTTTCTGGATCCCCGGGCCAGCAACAGGTCTGAGTCTCGCTGGTTGTGCTGCAGGAAGCGAAGGCTAGATCCCGGAAATGAGGCAGCATGGGACCCAAGATCGCGATCACATAGCTGCCGCGGTAAAATTGATATCACGCTCCATTTAACACTGCGAAGCTCGGCACGCAACTTTTGAGGAATAACTGTGTTGCGTTGATGTAGTGGCCGCTTTGACCACTCCTGCAGCTCCTTGAAGCATGCTTCGCTGAATCGGAGGGGTACCTTCCAGAGTCCGCGCTGGCAGTCCTCATTCGAAGTGCGCTCCGCCCTAACGTTCGTCTGCCACAGGTTTCTGGATCCCCGGGCCAGCAACAGGTCAGAGTCTCGCTGGTTGTGCTGCAGGAAGCTAAGGCTAGATCCCGTAAATGAGGCAGCATGGGACCCGAGATCGCGATCACTTAGCTGCCGCGGTAAAATTGATATCACGCTCCATTTAACACTGCGAAGCTCGGCACGCAACTTTTGAGGAATAACTGTGTTGCGTTGATGTAGTGGCCGCTTTGACCACTCCTGCAGCTCCTTGAAGCATGCTTCGCTCAATCGGAGGGGGTACCTTCTAGAGCCCGCACTGGCAGACCTCATTCGAAGTGCGCTCCGCCCGAACGTTCGGCTCCCACCGGTTTCTGGATGCCCGGGAAAGCAACAGGTCAGAGTCTCGCTGGTTGTGCTGCAGGAAGCGAAGGCTAGATCCCGGAAATGCGGCAGCATGGGACCCAAGATCGCGATCACATAGCTGCCGCGGTAAAATTGATATCACGCTCCATTTAACACTGCGATGCTCAGCACGCAACTTTTGAGGAATAACTGTGTTGCGTTGATGTAATGGCCGCTTTGACCACTCGTGCGGCTCCCTGAAGAACGCTTCGCTGAATCGGAGGGGTACCTTCCAGAGTCCGCGCTGGCAGTCCTCATTCGAAGTGCGCTCCGCCCTAACGTTCGTCTGCCATAGGTTTCTGGATCCCCGGGCCAGCAACAGGTCAGAGTCTCGCTGGTTGTGCTGCAGGAAGCTAAGGCTAGATCCCGTAAATGAGGCAGCATGGGACCCGAGATCGCGATCACTTAGCTGCCGCGGTAAAATTGATATCACGCTCCATTTAACACTGCGAAGCTCGGCACGCAACTTTTGAGGAATAACTGTGTTGCGTTGATGTAGTGGCCGCTTTGACCACTCCTGCAGCTCCTTGAAGCATGCTTCGCTGAATCGGAGGGGTACCTTCTAGAGCCCGCACTGGCAGACCTCATTCGAAGTGCGCTCCGCCCCAACGTTCGGCTCCCACCGGTTTCTGGATCCCCGGGCCAGCAACAGGTCAGAGTCTCGCTGGTTGTGCTGCAGGAAGCTAAGGCTAGATCCCGTAAATGAGGCAGCATGGGACCCGAGATCGCGATCACTTAGCTGCCGCGGTAAAATTGATATCACGCTCCATTTAACACTGCGAAGCTCGGCACGCAACTTTTGAGGAATAACTGTGTTGCGTTGATGTAGTGGCCGCTTTGACCACTCCTGCAGCTCCTTGAAGCATGCTTCGCTGAATCGGAGGGGGTACCTTCTAGAGCCCGCACTGGCAGACCTCATTCGAAGTGCGCTCCGCCCGAACGTTCAGCTGCCACAGGTTTCTGGATCCCCGGGCCAGCAACAGGTCAGAGTCTCGCTAGTTGTGCTGCAGGAAGCGAAGGCTAGATCCCGTAAATGAGGCAGCATGGGACCCAAGATCGGGATCACATAGCTGCCGCGGTAAAATTGATATCACGCTCCATTTAACACTGCGAAGCTCGGCACGCAACTTTTGAGGAATAACTGTGTTGCGTTGATGTAGTGGCCGCTTTGACCACTCCTGCAGCTCCTTGAAGCATGCTTCGCTCAATCGGAGGGGGTACCTTCTAGAGCCCGCACTGGCAGACCTCGTTCGAAGTGCGCTCCGCCCGAACGTTCGGCTCCCACCGGTTTCTGGATGCCCGGGCCAGCAACAGGTCAGAGTCTCGCTAGTTGTGCTGCAGGAAGCGAAGGCTAGATCCCGTAAATGAGGCAGCATGGGACCCGAGATCGCGATCACATAGCTGCCGCGGTTAAATTGATATCACGCTCCATTTAACACTGCGAAGCTCGGCACGCAACTTTTGAGGAATAACTGTGTTGCGTTGATGTAGTGGCCGCTTTGACCACTCCTGCAGCTCCCTGAAGCACGCTTCGCCGAATCGGAGGGGTACCTTCCAGAGCCCGCGCTGGCAGACCTCATTCAGAGTGCGCTCCGCCCGAACGTTCGGCTCCCACCGGTTTCTGGATCCCCGGGCCAGCAACAGGTCAGAGTCTCGCTGGTTGTGCTGCAGGAAACTAAAGCTAGATCCCGGAAATGAGGCAGCATGGGACCCAAGATCGCGATCACATAGCTGCCGCGGTGAAATTGATATCACGCTCCATTTAACACTGCGATGCTCGGCGCGCAACGTTTGAGGAATAACTGTGTTGTGTTGATGTAGTGGCCGCTTTGACCACTCCTGCAGCTCCCTGAAGCACGCTTCACTGAATCGGCGGGGGTACCTTCCAGAGCCCGCGCTGGCAGACCTCATTCGAAGTGCGCTCCGCCCGAACGTTCGTCTGCCACAGGTTTCTGGATCCCCGGGCCAGCAACAGGTCAGAGTCTCGCTGGTTGTGCTGCAGGAAGCGAAGGCTAGATCCCGGAAATGAGGCAGCATGGGACCCAAGATCGCGATCACATAGCTGCCGCGGTAAAATTGATATCACGCTCCATTTAACACTGCGAAGCTCGGCACGCAACTTTTGAGGAATAACTGTGTTGCGTTGATGTAGTGGCCGCTTTGACCACTCCTGCAGCTCCTTGAAGCATGCTTCGCTGAATCGGAGGGGGTACCTTCTAGAGCCCGCGCTGGCAGACCTCATTCGAAGTGCGCTCCGCCCGAACGTTCGGCTCCCACCGGTTTCTGGATCCCCGGGCCAGCAACAGGTCAGAGTCTCGCTGGTTGTGCTGCAGGAAGCTAAGGCTAGATCCCGTAAATGAGGCAGCATGGGACCCGAGATCGCGATCACTTAGCTGCCGCGGTAAAATTGATATCACGCTCCATTTAACACTGCGAAGCTCGGCACGCAACTTTTGAGGAATAACTGTGTTGCGTTGATGTAGTGGCCGCTTTGACCACTCCTGCAGCTCCTTGAAGCATGCTTCGCTGAATCGGAGGGGGTACCTTCTAGAGCCCCCACTGGCAGACCTCATTCGAAGTGCGCTCCGCCCGAACGTTCAGCTGCCACAGGTTTCTGGATCCCCGGGCCAGCAACAGGTCAGAGTCTCGCTAGTTGTGCTGCAGGAAGCGAAGGCTAGATCCCGTAAATGAGGCAGCATGGGACCCAAGATCGCGATCACATAGCTGCCGCGGTAAAATTGATATCACGCTCCATTTAACACTGCGAAGCTCGGCACGCAACTTTTGAGGAATAACTGTGTTGCGTTGATGTAGTGGCCGCTTTGACCACTCGTGCGGCTCCCTGAAGCACGCTTCGCTGAATCGGAGGGGTACCTTCCAGAGTCCGCGCTGGCAGTCCTCATTCGAAGTGCGCTCCGCCCTAACGTTCGTCTGCCACAGGTTTCTGGATCCCCGGGCCAGCAACAGGTCAGAGTCTCGCTGGTTGTGCTGCAGGAAGCTAAGGCTAGATCCCGTAAATGAGGCAGCATGGGACCCGAGATCGCGATCACATAGCTGCCGCGGTTAAATTGATATCACGCTCCATTTAACACTGCGAAGCTCGGCACGCAACTTTTGAGGAATAACTGTGTTGCGTTGATGTAGTGGCCGCTTTGACCACTCCTGCAGCTCCCTGAAGCACGCTTCGCTGAATCGGCGGGGGTACCTTCCAGAGCCCGCGCTGGCAGACCTCATTCGAAGTGCGCTCCGCCCGAACGTTCGTCTGCCACAGGTTTTTGGATCCCCGGGCCAGCAACAGGTCAGAGTCTCGCTGGTTGTGCTGCAGGAAGCGAAGGCTAGATCCCGGAAATGAGGCAGCATGGGACCCAAGATCGCGATCACATAGCTGCCGCGGTAAAATTGATATCACGCTCCATTTAACACTGCGATGCTCAGCACGC
Source organism: Amblyomma mixtum (assembly GCF_055824585.1). NCBI lineage: Eukaryota > Metazoa > Arthropoda > Arachnida > Ixodida > Ixodidae > Amblyomma > Amblyomma mixtum. Next base: position 165,672,179 of record NC_143016.1, on the reverse strand, counting down.
AACTTTTGAGGAATAACTGTGTTGCGTTGATGTAGTGGCCGCTTTGACCACTCCTGCAGCTCCTTGAAGCATGCTTCGCTGAATCGGAGGGGGTACCTTCTAGAGCCCGCGCTGGCAGACCTCATTCGAAGTGCGCTCCGCCCGAACGTTCGGCTCCCACCGGTTTCTGGATCCCCGGGCCAGCAACAGGTCAGAGTCTCGCTGGTTGTGCTGCAGGAAGCTAAGGCTAGATCCCGTAAATGAGGCAGCATGGGACCCGAGATCGCGATCACTTAGCTGCCGCGGTAAAATTGATATCACGCTCCATTTAACACTGCGAAGCTCGGCACGCAACTTTTGAGGAATAACTGTGTTGCTTTGATGTAGTGGCCGCTTTGACCACTCCTGCAGCTCCTTGAAGCATGCTTCGCTGAATCGGAGGGGTACCTTCCAGAGTCCGCGCTGGCAGTCCTCATTCGAAGTGCGCTCCGCCCTAACGTTCGTCTGCCACAGGTTTCTGGATCCCCGGGCCAGCAACAGGTCTGAGTCTCGCTGGTTGTGCTGCAGGAAGCGAAGGCTAGATCCCGGAAATGAGGCAGCATGGGACCCAAGATCGCGATCACATAGCTGCCGCGGTAAAATTGATATCACGCTCCATTTAACACTGCGAAGCTCGGCACGCAACTTTTGAGGAATAACTGTGTTGCGTTGATGTAGTGGCCGCTTTGACCACTCCTGCAGCTCCTTGAAGCATGCTTCGCTGAATCGGAGGGGTACCTTCCAGAGTCCGCGCTGGCAGTCCTCATTCGAAGTGCGCTCCGCCCTAACGTTCGTCTGCCACAGGTTTCTGGATCCCCGGGCCAGCAACAGGTCAGAGTCTCGCTGGTTGTGCTGCAGGAAGCTAAGGCTAGATCCCGTAAATGAGGCAGCATGGGACCCGAGATCGCGATCACTTAGCTGCCGCGGTAAAATTGATATCACGCTCCATTTAACACTGCGAAGCTCGGCACGCAACTTTTGAGGAATAACTGTGTTGCGTTGATGTAGTGGCCGCTTTGACCACTCCTGCAGCTCCTTGAAGCATGCTTCGCTCAATCGGAGGGGGTACCTTCTAGAGCCCGCACTGGCAGACCTCATTCGAAGTGCGCTCCGCCCGAACGTTCGGCTCCCACCGGTTTCTGGATGCCCGGGAAAGCAACAGGTCAGAGTCTCGCTGGTTGTGCTGCAGGAAGCGAAGGCTAGATCCCGGAAATGCGGCAGCATGGGACCCAAGATCGCGATCACATAGCTGCCGCGGTAAAATTGATATCACGCTCCATTTAACACTGCGATGCTCAGCACGCAACTTTTGAGGAATAACTGTGTTGCGTTGATGTAGTGGCCGCTTTGACCACTCGTGCGGCTCCCTGAAGCACGCTTCGCTGAATCGGAGGGGTACCTTCCAGAGTCCGCGCTGGCAGTCCTCATTCGAAGTGCGCTCCGCCCTAACGTTCGTCTGCCATAGGTTTCTGGATCCCCGGGCCAGCAACAGGTCAGAGTCTCGCTGGTTGTGCTGCAGGAAGCTAAGGCTAGATCCCGTAAATGAGGCAGCATGGGACCCGAGATCGCGATCACTTAGCTGCCGCGGTAAAATTGATATCACGCTCCATTTAACACTGCGAAGCTCGGCACGCAACTTTTGAGGAATAACTGTGTTGCGTTGATGTAGTGGCCGCTTTGACCACTCCTGCAGCTCCTTGAAGCATGCTTCGCTGAATCGGAGGGGTACCTTCTAGAGCCCGCACTGGCAGACCTCATTCGAAGTGCGCTCCGCCCCAACGTTCGGCTCCCACCGGTTTCTGGATCCCCGGGCCAGCAACAGGTCAGAGTCTCGCTGGTTGTGCTGCAGGAAGCTAAGGCTAGATCCCGTAAATGAGGCAGCATGGGACCCGAGATCGCGATCACTTAGCTGCCGCGGTAAAATTGATATCACGCTCCATTTAACACTGCGAAGCTCGGCACGCAACTTTTGAGGAATAACTGTGTTGCGTTGATGTAGTGGCCGCTTTGACCACTCCTGCAGCTCCTTGAAGCATGCTTCGCTGAATCGGAGGGGGTACCTTCTAGAGCCCGCACTGGCAGACCTCATTCGAAGTGCGCTCCGCCCGAACGTTCAGCTGCCACAGGTTTCTGGATCCCCGGGCCAGCAACAGGTCAGAGTCTCGCTAGTTGTGCTGCAGGAAGCGAAGGCTAGATCCCGTAAATGAGGCAGCATGGGACCCAAGATCGGGATCACATAGCTGCCGCGGTAAAATTGATATCACGCTCCATTTAACACTGCGAAGCTCGGCACGCAACTTTTGAGGAATAACTGTGTTGCGTTGATGTAGTGGCCGCTTTGACCACTCCTGCAGCTCCTTGAAGCATGCTTCGCTCAATCGGAGGGGGTACCTTCTAGAGCCCGCACTGGCAGACCTCGTTCGAAGTGCGCTCCGCCCGAACGTTCGGCTCCCACCGGTTTCTGGATGCCCGGGCCAGCAACAGGTCAGAGTCTCGCTAGTTGTGCTGCAGGAAGCGAAGGCTAGATCCCGTAAATGAGGCAGCATGGGACCCGAGATCGCGATCACATAGCTGCCGCGGTTAAATTGATATCACGCTCCATTTAACACTGCGAAGCTCGGCACGCAACTTTTGAGGAATAACTGTGTTGCGTTGATGTAGTGGCCGCTTTGACCACTCCTGCAGCTCCCTGAAGCACGCTTCGCCGAATCGGAGGGGTACCTTCCAGAGCCCGCGCTGGCAGACCTCATTCAGAGTGCGCTCCGCCCGAACGTTCGGCTCCCACCGGTTTCTGGATCCCCGGGCCAGCAACAGGTCAGAGTCTCGCTGGTTGTGCTGCAGGAAACTAAAGCTAGATCCCGGAAATGAGGCAGCATGGGACCCAAGATCGCGATCACATAGCTGCCGCGGTGAAATTGATATCACGCTCCATTTAACACTGCGATGCTCGGCGCGCAACGTTTGAGGAATAACTGTGTTGTGTTGATGTAGTGGCCGCTTTGACCACTCCTGCAGCTCCCTGAAGCACGCTTCACTGAATCGGCGGGGGTACCTTCCAGAGCCCGCGCTGGCAGACCTCATTCGAAGTGCGCTCCGCCCGAACGTTCGTCTGCCACAGGTTTCTGGATCCCCGGGCCAGCAACAGGTCAGAGTCTCGCTGGTTGTGCTGCAGGAAGCGAAGGCTAGATCCCGGAAATGAGGCAGCATGGGACCCAAGATCGCGATCACATAGCTGCCGCGGTAAAATTGATATCACGCTCCATTTAACACTGCGAAGCTCGGCACGCAACTTTTGAGGAATAACTGTGTTGCGTTGATGTAGTGGCCGCTTTGACCACTCCTGCAGCTCCTTGAAGCATGCTTCGCTGAATCGGAGGGGGTACCTTCTAGAGCCCGCGCTGGCAGACCTCATTCGAAGTGCGCTCCGCCCGAACGTTCGGCTCCCACCGGTTTCTGGATCCCCGGGCCAGCAACAGGTCAGAGTCTCGCTGGTTGTGCTGCAGGAAGCTAAGGCTAGATCCCGTAAATGAGGCAGCATGGGACCCGAGATCGCGATCACTTAGCTGCCGCGGTAAAATTGATATCACGCTCCATTTAACACTGCGAAGCTCGGCACGCAACTTTTGAGGAATAACTGTGTTGCGTTGATGTAGTGGCCGCTTTGACCACTCCTGCAGCTCCTTGAAGCATGCTTCGCTGAATCGGAGGGGTACCTTCCAGAGTCCGCGCTGGCAGTCCTCATTCGAAGTGCGCTCCGCCCTAACGTTCGTCTGCCACAGGTTTCTGGATCCCCGGGCCAGCAACAGGTCAGAGTCTCGCTGGTTGTGCTGCAGGAAGCGAAGGCTAGATCCCGGAAATGAGGCAGCATGGGACCCAAGATCGCGATCACATAGCTGCCGCGGTAAAATTGATATATACGCTCCATTTAACACTGCGAAGCTCGGCACGCAACTTTTGAGGAATAACTGTGTTGCGTTGATGTACTGGCCGCTTTGACCACTCCTGCAGCTCCTTGAAGCATGCTTCGCTGAATCGGAGGGGTACCTTCCAGAGTCCGCGCTGGCAGTCCTCATTCGAAGTGCGCTCCGCCCTAACGTTCGTCTGCCACAGGTTTCTGGATCCCCGGGCCAGCAACAGGTCAGAGTCTCGCTGGTTGTGCTGCAGGAAGCTAAGGCTAGATCCCGTAAATGAGGCAGCATGGGACCCGAGATCGCGATCACTTAGCTGCCGCGGTAAAATTGATATCACGCTCCATTTAACACTGCGAAGCTCGGCACGCAACTTTTGAGGAATAACTGTGTTGCGTTGATGTAGTGGCCGCTTTGACCGCTCCTGCAGCTCCTTGAAGCATGCTTCGCTCAATCGGAGGGGGTACCTTCTAGAGCCCGCACTGGCAGACCTCATTCGAAGTGCGCTCCGCCCGAACGTTCGGCTCCCACCGGTTTCTGGATGCCCGGGAAAGCAACAGGTCAGAGTCTCGCTGGTTGTGCTGCAGGAAGCGAAGGCTAGATCCCGGAAATGAGGCAGCATGGGACCCAAGATCGCGATCACATAGCTGCCGCGGTAAAATTGATATCACGCTCCATTTAACACTGCGATGCTCAGCACGCAACTTTTGAGGAATAACTGTGTTGCGTTGATGTAGTGGCCGCTTTGACCACTCGTGCGGCTCCCTGAAGCACGCTTCGCTGAATCGGAGGGGTACCTTCCAGAGTCCGCGCTGACAGTCCTCATTCGAAGTGCGCTCCGCCCTAACGTTCGTCTGCCATAGGTTTCTGGATCCCCGGGCCAGCAACAGGTCAGAGTCTCGCTGGTTGTGCTGCAGGAAGCTAAGGCTAGATCCCGTAAATGAGGCAGCATGGGACCCGAGATCGCGATCACTTAGCTGCCGCGGTAAAATTGATATCACGCTCCATTTAACACTGCGAAGCTCGGCACGCAACTTTTGAGGAATAACTGTGTTGCGTTGATGTAGTGGCCGCTTTGACCACTCCTGCAGCTCCTTGAAGCATGCTTCGCTGAATCGGAGGGGGTACCTTCTAGAGCCCGCACTGGCAGACCTCATTCGAAGTGCGCTCCGCCCGAACGTTCAGCTGCCACAGGTTTCTGGATCCCCGGGCCAGCAACAGGTCAGAGTCTCGCTAGTTGTGCTGCAGGAAGCGAAGGCTAGATCCCGTAAATGAGGCAGCATGGGACCCAAGATCGGGATCACATAGCTGCCGCGGTAAAATTGATATCACGCTCCATTTAACACTGCGAAGCTCGGCACGCAACTTTTGAGGAATAACTGTGTTGCGTTGATGTAGTGGCCGCTTTGACCACTCCTGCAGCTCCTTGAAGCATGCTTCGCTCAATCGGAGGGGGTACCTTCTAGAGCCCGCACTGGCAGACCTCGTTCGAAGTGCGCTCCGCCCGAACGTTCGGCTCCCACCGGTTTCTGGATGCCCGGGCCAGCAACAGGTCAGAGTCTCGCTAGTTGTGCTGCAGGAAGCGAAGGCTAGATCCCGTAAATGAGGCAGCATGGGACCCGAGATCGCGATCACATAGCTGCCGCGGTTAAATTGATATCACGCTCCATTTAACACTGCGAAGCTCGGCACGCAACTTTTGAGGAATAACTGTGTTGCGTTGATGTAGTGGCCGCTTTGACCACTCCTGCAGCTCCCTGAAGCACGCTTCGCCGAATCGGAGGGGTACCTTCCAGAGCCCGCGCTGGCAGACCTCATTCAGAGTGCGCTCCGCCCGAACGTTCGGCTCCCACCGGTTTCTGGATCCCCGGGCCAGCAACAGGTCAGAGTCTCGCTGGTTGTGCTGCAGGAAACTAAAGCTAGATCCCGGAAATGAGGCAGCATGGGACCCAAGATCGCGATCACATAGCTGCCGCGGTGAAATTGATATCACGCTCCATTTAACACTGCGATGCTCGGCGCGCAACGTTTGAGGAATAACTGTGTTGTGTTGATGTAGTGGCCGCTTTGACCACTCCTGCAGCTCCCTGAAGCACGCTTCACTGAATCGGCGGGGGTACCTTCCAGAGCCCGCGCTGGCAGACCTCATTCGAAGTGCGCTCCGCCCGAACGTTCGTCTGCCACAGGTTTCTGGATCCCCGGGCCAGCAACAGGTCAGAGTCTCGCTGGTTGTGCTGCAGGAAGCGAAGGCTAGATCCCGGAAATGAGGCAGCATGGGACCCAAGATCGCGATCACATAGCTGCCGCGGTAAAATTGATATCACGCTCCATTTAACACTGCGAAGCTCGGCACGCAACTTTTGAGGAATAACTGTGTTGCGTTGATGTAGTGGCCGCTTTGACCACTCCTGCAGCTCCTTGAAGCATGCTTCGCTGAATCGGAGGGGGTACCTTCTAGAGCCCGCGCTGGCAGACCTCATTCGAAGTGCGCTCCGCCCGAACGTTCGGCTCCCACCGGTTTCTGGATCCCCGGGCCAGCAACAGGTCAGAGTCTCGCTGGTTGTGCTGCAGGAAGCTAAGGCTAGATCCCGTAAATGAGGCAGCATGGGACCCGAGATCGCGATCACTTAGCTGCCGCGGTAAAATTGATATCACGCTCCATTTAACACTGCGAAGCTCGGCACGCAACTTTTGAGGAATAACTGTGTTGCGTTGATGTAGTGGCCGCTTTGACCACTCCTGCAGCTCCTTGAAGCATGCTTCGCTGAATCGGAGGGGTACCTTCCAGAGTCCGCGCTGGCAGTCCTCATTCGAAGTGCGCTCCGCCCTAACGTTCGTCTGCCACAGGTTTCTGGATCCCCGGGCCAGCAACAGGTCAGAGTCTCGCTGGTTGTGCTGCAGGAAGCGAAGGCTAGATCCCGGAAATGAGGCAGCATGGGACCCAAGATCGCGATCACATAGCTGCCGCGGTAAAATTGATATCACGCTCCATTTAACACTGCGAAGCTCGGCACGCAACTTTTGAGGAATAACTGTGTTGCGTTGATGTACTGGCCGCTTTGACCACTCCTGCAGCTCCTTGAAGCATGCTTCGCTGAATCGGAGGGGTACCTTCCAGAGTCCGCGCTGGCAGTCCTCATTCGAAGTGCGCTCCGCCCTAACGTTCGTCTGCCACAGGTTTCTGGATCCCCGGGCCAGCAACAGGTCAGAGTCTCGCTGGTTGTGCTGCAGGAAGCTAAGGCTAGATCCCGTAAATGAGGCAGCATGGGACCCGAGATCGCGATCACTTAGCTGCCGCGGTAAAATTGATATCACGCTCCATTTAACACTGCGAAGCTCGGCACGCAACTTTTGAGGAATAACTGTGTTGCGTTGATGTAGTGGCCGCTTTGACCACTCCTGCAGCTCCTTGAAGCATGCTTCGCTCAATCGGAGGGGGTACCTTCTAGAGCCCGCACTGGCAGACCTCATTCGAAGTGCGCTCCGCCCGAACGTTCGGCTCCCACCGGTTTCTGGATGCCCGGGAAAGCAACAGGTCAGAGTCTCGCTGGTTGTGCTGCAGGAAGCGAAGGCTAGATCCCGGAAATGAGGCAGCATGGGACCCAAGATCGCGATCACATAGCTGCCGCGGTAAAATTGATATCACGCTCCATTTAACACTGCGATGCTCAGCACGCAACTTTTGAGGAATAACTGTGTTGCGTTGATGTAGTGGCCGCTTTGACCACTCGTGCGGCTCCCTGAAGCACGCTTCGCTGAATCGGAGGGGTACCTTCCAGAGTCCGCGCTGACAGTCCTCATTCGAAGTGCGCTCCGCCCTAACGTTTGTCTGCCATAGGTTTCTGGATCCCCGGGCCAGCAACAGGTCAGAGTCTCGCTGGTTGTGCTGCAGGAAGCTAAGGCTAGATCCCGTAAATGAGGCAGCATGGGACCCGAGATCGCGATCACTTAGCTGCCGCGGTAAAATTGATATCACGCTCCATTTAACACTGCGAAGCTCGGCACGCAACTTTTGAGGAATAACTGTGTTGCGTTGATGTAGTGGCCGCTTTGACCACTCCTGCAGCTCCTTGAAGCATGCTTCGCTGAATCGGAGGGGTACCTTCTAGAGCCCGCACTGGCAGACCTCATTCGAAGTGCGCTCCGCCCCAACGTTCGGCTCCCACCGGTTTCTGGATCCCCGGGCCAGCAACAGGTCAGAGTCTCGCTGGTTGTGCTGCAGGAAGCTAAGGCTAGATCCCGTAAATGAGGCAGCATGGGACCCGAGATCGCGATCACTTAGCTGCCGCGGTAAAATTGATATCACGCTCCATTTAACACTGCGAAGCTCGGCACGCAACTTTTGAGGAATAACTGTGTTGCGTTGATGTAGTGGCCGCTTTGACCACTCCTGCAGCTCCTTGAAGCATGCTTCGCTGAATCGGAGGGGGTACCTTCTAGAGCCCGCACTGGCAGACCTCATTCGAAGTGCGCTCCGCCCGAACGTTCAGCTGCCACAGGTTTCTGGATCCCCGGGCCAGCAACAGGTCAGAGTCTCGCTAGTTGTGCTGCAGGAAGCGAAGGCTAGATCCCGTAAATGAGGCAGCATGGGACCCAAGATCGGGATCACATAGCTGCCGCGGTAAAATTGATATCACGCTCCATTTAACACTGCGAAGCTCGGCACGCAACTTTTGAGGAATAACTGTGTTGCGTTGATGTAGTGGCCGCTTTGACCACTCCTGCAGCTCCTTGAAGCATGCTTCGCTCAATCGGAGGGGGTACCTTCTAGAGCCCGCACTGGCAGACCTCGTTCGAAGTGCGCTCCGCCCGAACGTTCGGCTCCCACCGGTTTCTGGATGCCCGGGCCAGCAACAGGTCAGAGTCTCGCTAGTTGTGCTGCAGGAAGCGAAGGCTAGATCCCGTAAATGAGGCAGCATGGGACCCGAGATCGCGATCACATAGCTGCCGCGGTTAAATTGATATCACGCTCCATTTAACACTGCGAAGCTCGGCACGCAACTTTTGAGGAATAACTGTGTTGCGTTTTATGTAGTGGCCGCTTTGACCACTCCTGCAGCTCCCTGAAGCACGCTTCGCCGAATCGGAGGGGTACCTTCCAGAGCCCGCGCTGGCAGACCTCATTCAGAGTGCGCTCCGCCCGAACGTTCGGCTCCCACCGGTTTCTGGATCCCCGGGCCAGCAACAGGTCAGAGTCTCGCTGGTTGTGCTGCAGGAAACTAAGGCTAGATCCCGGAAATGAGGCAGCATGGGACCCAAGATCGCGATCACATAGCTGCCGCGGTGAAATTGATATCACGCTCCATTTAACACTGCGATGCTCGGCGCGCAACGTTTGAGGAATAACTGTGTTGTGTTGATGTAGTGGCCGCTTTGACCACTCCTGCAGCTCCCTGAAGCACGCTTCGCTGAATCGGCGGGGGTACCTTCCAGAGCCCGCGCTGGCAGACCTCATTCGAAGTGCGCTCCGCCCGAACGTTCGTCTGCCACAGGTTTCTGGATCCCCGGGCCAGCAACAGGTCAGAGTCTCGCTGGTTGTGCTGCAGGAAGCGAAGGCTAGATCCCGGAAATGAGGCAGCATGGGACCCAAGATCGCGATCACATAGCTGCCGCGGTAAAATTGATATCACGCTCCATTTAACACTGCGATGCTCAGCACGCAACTTTTGAGGAATAACTGTGTTGCGTTGATGTAGTGGCCGCTTTGACCACTCGTGCGGCTCCCTGAAGCACGCTTCGCTGAATCGGAGGGGTACCTTCCAGAGTCCGCGCTGGCAGTCCTCATTCGAAGTGCGCTCCGCCCTAACGTTCGGCTCCCACCGGTTTCTGGATCCCCGGGCCAGCAACAGGTCAGAGTCTCGCTGGTTGTGCTGCAGGAAACTAAGGCTAGATCCCGGAAATGAGGCAGCATGGGACCCAAGATCGCGATCACATAGCTGCCGCGGTGAAATTGATATCACGCTCCATTTAACACTGCGATGCTCGGCGCGCAACGTTTGAGGAATAACTGTGTTGTGTTGATGTAGTGGCCGCTTTGACCACTCCTGCAGCTCCCTGAAGCACGCTTCGCTGAATCGGCGGGGGTACCTTCCAGAGTCCGCGCTGGCAGTCCTCATTCGAAGTGCGCTCCGCCCTAACGTTCGTCTGCCACAGGTTTCTGGATCCCCGGGCCAGCAACAGGTCAGAGTCTCGCTGGTTGTGCTGCAGGAAGCTAAGGCTAGATCCCGTAAATGAGGCAGCATGGGACCCGAGATCGCGATCACTTAGCTGCCGCGGTAAAATTGATATCACGCTCCATTTAACACTGCGAAGCTCGGCACGCAACTTTTGAGGAATAACTGTGTTGCGTTGATGTAGTGGCCGCTTTGACCACTCCTGCAGCTCCTTGAAGCATGCTTCGCTGAATCGGAGGGGGTACCTTCTAGAGCCCGCACTGGCAGACCTCATTCGAAGTGCGCTCCGCCCGAACGTTCAGCTGCCACAGGTTTCTGGATCCCCGGGCCAGCAACAGGTCAGAGTCTCGCTAGTTGTGCTGCAGGAAGCGAAGGCTAGATCCCATAAATGAGGCAGCATGGGACCCAAGATCGCGATCACATAGCTGCCGCGGTAAAATTGATATCACGCTCCATTTAACACTGCGAAGCTCGGCACGCAACTTTTGAGGAATAACTGTGTTGCGTTGATGTAGTGGCCGCTTTGACCACTCCTGCAGCTCCTTGAAGCATGCTTCGCTGAATCGGAGGGGTACCTTCCAGAGTCCGCGCTGGCAGTCCTCATTCGAAGTGCGCTCCGCCCTAACGTTCGTCTGCCATAGGTTTCTGGATCCCCGGGCCAGCAACAGGTCAGAGTCTCGCTGGTTGTGCTGCAGGAAGCTAAGGCTAGATCCCGTAAATGAGGCAGCATGGGACCCGAGATCGCAATCACTTAGCTGCCGCGGTAAAATTGATATCACGCTCCATTTAACACTGCGAAGCTCGGCACGCAACTTTTGAGGAATAACTGTGTTGCGTTGATGTAGTGGCCGCTTTGACCACTCCTGCAGCTCCTTGAAGCATGCTTCGCTCAATCGGAGGGGGTACCTTCTAGAGCCCGCACTGGCAGACCTCATTCGAAGTGCGCTCCGCCCGAACGTTCGGCTCCCACCGGTTTCTGGATGCCCGAGCCAGCAACAGGTCAGAGTCTCGCTGGTTGTGCTGCAGGAAGCGAAGGCTAGATCCCGGAAATGAGGTAGCATGGGACCCAAGATCGCGATCACATAGCTGCCGCGGTAAAATTGATATCACGCTCCATTTAACACTGCGATGCTCAGCACGCAACTTTTGAGGAATAACTGTGTTGCGTTGATGTAGTGGCCGCTTTGACCACTCGTGCGGCTCCCTGAAGCACGCTTCGCTGAATCGGAGGGGTACCTTCCAGAGTCCGCGCTGGCAGTCCTCATTCGAAGTGCGCTCCGCCCTAACGTTCGTCTGCCACAGGTTTCTGGATCCCCGGGCCAGCAACAGGTCAGAGTCTCGCTGGTTGTGCTGCAGGAAGCTAAGGCTAGATCCCGTAAATGAGGCAGCATGGGACCCGAGATCGCGATCACATAGCTGCCGCGGTTAAATTGATATCACGCTCCATTTAACACTGCGAAGCTCGGCACGCAACTTTTGAGGAATAACTGTGTTGCGTTGATGTAGTGGCCGCTTTGACCACTCCTGCAGCTCCCTGAAGCACGCTTCGCTGAATCGGCGGGGGTACCTTCCAGAGCCCGCGCTGGCAGACCTCATTCGAAGTGCGCTCCGCCCGAACGTTCGTCTGCCACAGGTTTCTGGATCCCCGGGCCAGCAACAGGTCAGAGTCTCGCTGGTTGTGCTGCAGGAAGCGAAGGCTAGATCCCGGAAATGAGGCAGCATGGGACCCAAGATCGCGATCACATAGCTGCCGCGGTAAAATTGATATCACGCTCCATTTAACACTGCGATGCTCTGCACGCAACTTTTGAGGAATAACTGTGTTGCGTTGATGTAGTGGCCGCTTTGACCACTCGTGCGGCTCCCTGAAGCACGCTTCGCTGAATCGGAGGGGTACCTTCCAGAGTCCGCGCTGGCAGTCCTCATTCGAAGTGCGCTCCGCCCTAACGTTTGTCTGCCACAGGTTTCTGGATCCCCGGGCCAGCAACAGGTCAGAGTCTCGCTGGTTGTGCTGCAGGAAGCTAAGGCTAGATCCCGTAAATGAGGCAGCATGGGACCCGAGATCGCGATCACTTAGCTGCCGCGGTAAAATTGATATCACGCTCCATTTAACACTGCGAAGCTCGGCACGCAACTTTTGAGGAATAACTGTGTTGCGTTGATGTAGTGGCCGCTTTGACCACTCCTGCAGCTCCTTGAAGCATGCTTCGCTGAATCGGAGGGGGTACCTTCTAGAGCCCGCACTGGCAGACCTCATTCGAAGTGCGCTCCGCCCGAACGTTCAGCTGCCACAGGTTTCTGGATCCCCGGGCCAGCAACAGGTCAGAGTCTCGCTAGTTGTGCTGCAGGAAGCGAAGGCTAGATCCCGTAAATGAGGCAGCATGGGACCCAAGATCGCGATCACATAGCTGCCGCGGTAAAATTGATATCACGCTCCATTTAACACTGCGAAGCTCGGCACGCAACTTTTGAGGAATAACTGTGTTGCGTTGATGTAGTGGCCGCTTTGACCACTCCTGCAGCTCCTTGAAGCATGCTTCGCTGAATCGGAGGGGTACCTTCCAGAGTCCGCGCTGGCAGTCCTCATTCGAAGTGCGCTCCGCCCTAACGTTCGTCTGCCATAGGTTTCTGGATCCCCGGGCCAGCAACAGGTCAGAGTCTCGCTGGTTGTGCTGCAGGAAGCTAAGGCTAGATCCCGTAAATGAGGCAGCATGGGACCCGAGATCGCAATCACTTAGCTGCCGCGGTAAAATTGATATCACGCTCCATTTAACACTGCGAAGCTCGGCACGCAACTTTTGAGGAATAACTGTGTTGCGTTGATGTAGTGGCCGCTTTGACCACTCCTGCAGCTCCTTGAAGCATGCTTCGCTCAATCGGAGGGGGTACCTTCTAGAGCCCGCACTGGCAGACCTCATTCGAAGTGCGCTCCGCCCGAACGTTCGGCTCCCACCGGTTTCTGGATGCCCGGGCCAGCAACAGGTCAGAGTCTCGCTGGTTGTGCTGCAGGAAGCGAAGGCTAGATCCCGGAAATGAGGTAGCATGGGACCCAAGATCGCGATCACATAGCTGCCGCGGTAAAATTGATATCACGCTCCATTTAACACTGCGATGCTCAGCACGCAACTTTTGAGGAATAACTGTGTTGCGTTGATGTAGTGGCCGCTTTGACCACTCGTGCGGCTCCCTGAAGCACGCTTCGCTGAATCGGAGGGGTACCTTCCAGAGTCCGCGCTGGCAGTCCTCATTCGAAGTGCGCTCCGCCCTAACGTTCGTCTGCCACAGGTTTCTGGATCCCCGGGCCAGCAACAGGTCAGAGTCTCGCTGGTTGTGCTGCAGGAAGCTAAGGCTAGATCCCGTAAATGAGGCAGCATGGGACCCGAGATCGCAATCACTTAGCTGCCGCGGTAAAATTGATATCACGCTCCATTTAACACTGCGAAGCTCGGCACGCAACTTTTGAGGAATAACTGTGTTGCGTTGATGTAGTGGCCGCTTTGACCACTCCTGCAGCTCCTTGAAGCATGCTTCGCTCAATCGGAGGGGGTACCTTCTAGAGCCCGCACTGGCAGACCTCATTCGAAGTGCGCTCCGCCCGAACGTTCGGCTCCCACCGGTTTCTGGATGCCCGGGCCAGCAACAGGTCAGAGTCTCGCTGGTTGTGCTGCAGGAAGCTAAGGCTAGATCCCGTAAATGAGGCAGCATGGGACCCGAGATCGCGATCACATAGCTGCCGCGGTTAAATTGATATCACGCTCCATTTAACACTGCGAAGCTCGGCACGCAACTTTTGAGGAATAACTGTGTTGCGTTGATGTAGTGGCCGCTTTGACCACTCCTGCAGCTCCCTGAAGCACGCTTCGCTGAATCGGCGGGGGTACCTTCCAGAGCCCGCGCTGGCAGACCTCATTCGAAGTGCGCTCCGCCCGAACGTTCGTCTGCCACAGGTTTCTGGATCCCCGGGCCAGCAACAGGTCAGAGTCTCGCTGGTTGTGCTGCAGGAAGCGAAGGCTAGATCCCGGAAATGAGGCAGCATGGGACCCAAGATCGCGATCACATAGCTGCCGCGGTAAAATTGATATCACGCTCCATTTAACACTGCGATGCTCTGCACGCAACTTTTGAGGAATAACTGTGTTGCGTTGATGTAGTGGCCGCTTTGACCACTCGTGCGGCTCCCTGAAGCACGCTTCGCTGAATCGGAGGGGTACCTTCCAGAGTCCGCGCTGGCAGTCCTCATTCGAAGTGCGCTCCGCCCTAACGTTTGTCTGCCACAGGTTTCTGGATCCCCGGGCCAGCAACAGGTCAGAGTCTCGCTGGTTGTGCTGCAGGAAGCTAAGGCTAGATCCCGTAAATGAGGCAGCATGGGACCCGAGATCGCGATCACTTAGCTGCCGCGGTAAAATTGATATCACGCTCCATTTAACACTGCGAAGCTCGGCACGCAACTTTTGAGGAATAACTGTGTTGCGTTGATGTAGTGGCCGCTTTGACCACTCCTGCAGCTCCTTGAAGCATGCTTCGCTGAATCGGAGGGGGTACCTTCTAGAGCCCGCGCTGGCAGACCTCATTCGAAGTGCGCTCCGCCCGAACGTTCAGCTGCCACAGGTTTCTGGATCCCCGGGCCAGCAACAGGTCAGAGTCTCGCTAGTTGTGCTGCAGGAAGCGAAGGCTAGATCCCGTAAATGAGGCAGCATGGGACCCAAGATCGCGATCACATAGCTGCCGCGGTAAAATTGATATCACGCTCCATTTAACACTGCGAAGCTCGGCACGCAACTTTTGAGGAATAACTGTGTTGCGTTGATGTAGTGGCCGCTTTGACCACTCCTGCAGCTCCTTGAAGCATGCTTCGCTGAATCGGAGGGGTACCTTCCAGAGTCCGCGCTGGCAGTCCTCATTCGAAGTGCGCTCCGCCCTAACGTTCGTCTGCCATAGGTTTCTGGATCCCCGGGCCAGCAACAGGTCAGAGTCTCGCTGGTTGTGCTGCAGGAAGCTAAGGCTAGATCCCGTAAATGAGGCAGCATGGGACCCGAGATCGCAATCACTTAGCTGCCGCGGTAAAATTGATATCACGTCCATTTAACACTGCGAAGCTCGGCACGCAACTTTTGAGGAATAACTGTGTTGCGTTGATGTAGTGGCCGCTTTGACCACTCCTGCAGCTCCTTGAAGCATGCTTCGCTCAATCGGAGGGGGTACCTTCTAGAGCCCGCACTGGCAGACCTCATTCGAAGTGCGCTCCGCCCGAACGTTCGGCTCCCACCGGTTTCTGGATGCCCGGGCCAGCAACAGGTCAGAGTCTCGCTGGTTGTGCTGCAGGAAGCGAAGGCTAGATCCCGGAAATGAGGTAGCATGGGACCCAAGATCGCGATCACATAGCTGCCGCGGTAAAATTGATATCACGCTCCATTTAACACTGCGATGCTCAGCACGCAACTTTTGAGGAATAAATGTTGCGTTGATGTAGTGGCCGCTTTGACCACTCGTGCGGCTCCCTGAAGCACGCTTCGCTGAATCGGAGGGGTACCTTCCAGAGTCCGCGCTGGCAGTCCTCATTCGAAGTGCGCTCCGCCCTAACGTTCGTCTGCCACAGGTTTCTGGATCCCCGGGCCAGCAACAGGTCAGAGTCTCGCTGGTTGTGCTGCAGGAAGCTAAGGCTAGATCCCGTAAATGAGGCAGCATGGGACCCGAGATCGCGATCACATAGCTGCCGCGGTTAAATTGATATCACGCTCCATTTAACACTGCGAAGCTCGGCACGCAACTTTTGAGGAATAACTGTGTTGCGTTGATGTAGTGGCCGCTTTGACCACTCCTGCAGCTCCCTGAAGCACGCTTCGCTGAATCGGCGGGGGTACCTTCCAGAGCCCGCGCTGGCAGACCTCATTCGAAGTGCGCTCCGCCCGAACGTTCGTCTGCCACAGGTTTCTGGATCCCCGGGCCAGCAACAGGTCAGAGTCTCGCTGGTTGTGCTGCAGGAAGCGAAGGCTAGATCCCGGAAATGAGGCAGCATGGGACCCAAGATCGCGATCACATAGCTGCCGCGGTAAAATTGATATCACGCTCCATTTAACACTGCGATGCTCTGCACGCAACTTTTGAGGAATAACTGTGTTGCGTTGATGTAGTGGCCGCTTTGACCACTCGTGCGGCTCCCTGAAGCACGCTTCGCTGAATCGGAGGGGTACCTTCCAGAGTCCGCGCTGGCAGTCCTCATTCGAAGTGCGCTCCGCCCTAACGTTCGTCTGCCACAGGTTTCTGGATCCCCGGGCCAGCAACAGGTCAGAGTCTCGCTGGTTCTGCTGCAGGAAGCTAAGGCTAGATCCCGTAAATGAGGCAGCATGGGACCCGAGATCGCGATCACTTAGCGGCCGCGGTAAAATTGATATCACGCTCCATTTAACACTGCGAAGCTCGGCACGCAACTTTTGAGGAATAACTGTGTTGCGTTGATGTAGTGGCCGCTTTGGCCACTCCTGCAGCTCCTTGAAGCATGCTTCGCTGAATCGGAGGGGGTACCTTCTAGAGCCCGCACTGGCAGACCTCATTCGAAGTGCGCTCCGCCCGAACGTTCAGCTGCCACAGGTTTCTGGATCCCCGGGCCAGCAACAGGTCAGAGTCTCGCTAGTTGTGCTGCAGGAAGCGAAGGCTAGATCCCGTAAATGAGGCAGCATGGGACCCAAGATCGCGATCACATAGCTGCCGCGGTAAAATTGATATCACGCTCCATTTAACACTGCGAAGCTCGGCACGCAACTTTTGAGGAATAACTGTGTTGCGTTGATGTAGTGGCCGCTTTGACCACTCCTGCAGCTCCTTGAAGCATGCTTCGCTGAATCGGAGGGGTACCTTCCAGAGTCCGCGCTGGCAGTCCTCATTCGAAGTGCGCTCCGCCCTAACGTTCGTCTGCCACAGGTTTCTGGATCCCCGGGCCAGCAACAGGTCAGAGTCTCGCTGGTTGTGCTGCAGGAAGCTAAGGCTAGATCCCGTAAATGAGGCAGCATGGGACCCGAGATCGCAATCACTTAGCTGCCGCGGTAAAATTGATATCACGCTCCATTTAACACTGCGAAGCTCGGCACGCAACTTTTGAGGAATAACTGTGTTGCGTTGATGTAGTGGCCGCTTTGACCACTCCTGCAGCTCCTTGAAGCATGCTTCGCTCAATCGGAGGGGGTACCTTCTAGAGCCCGCACTGGCAGACCTCATTCGAAGTGCGTTCCGCCCGAACGTTCGGCTCCCACCGGTTTCTGGATGCCCGGGCCAGCAACAGGTCAGAGTCTCGCTGGTTGTGCTGCAGGAAGCGAAGGCTAGATCCCGGAAATGAGGTAGCATGGGACCCATGATCGCGATCACATAGCTGCCGCGGTAAAATTGATATCACGCTCCATTTAACACTGCGATGCTCAGCACGCAACTTTTGAGGAATAACTGTGTTGCGTTGATGTAGTGGCCGCTTTGACCACTCGTGCGGCTCCCTGAAGCACGCTTCGCTGAATCGGAGGGGTACCTTCCAGAGTCCGCGCTGGCAGTCCTCATTCGAAGTGCGCTCCGCCCTAACGTTCGTCTGCCACAGGTTTCTGGATCCCCGGGCCAGCAACAGGTCAGAGTCTCGCTGGTTGTGCTGCAGGAAGCTAAGGCTAGATCCCGTAAATGAGGCAGCATGGGACCCGAGATCGCGATCACTTAGCTGCCGCGGTAAAATTGATATCACGCTCCATTTAACACTGCGAAGCTCGGCACGCAACTTTTGAGGAATAACTGTGTTGCGTTGATGTAGTGGCCGCTTTGACCACTCCTGCAGCTCCTTGAAGCATGCTTCGCTGAATCGGAGGGGGTACCTTCTAGAGCCCGCGCTGGCAGACCTCATTCGAAGTGCGCTCCGCCCGAACGTTCGGCTCCCACCGGTTTCTGGATCCCCGGGCCAGCAACAGGTCAGAGTCTCGCTGGTTGTGCTGCAGGAAGCTAAGGCTAGATCCCGTAAATGAGGCAGCATGGGACCCGAGATCGCGATCACTTAGCTGCCGCGGTGAAATTGATATCACGCTCCATTTAACACTGCGAAGCTCGGCACGCAAATTTTGAGGAATAACTGTGTTGCGTTGATGTAGTGGCCGCTTTGACCACTCCTGCAGCTCCCTGAAGCACGCTTCGCCGAATCGGAGGGGTACCTTCCAGAGCCCGCGCTGGCAGACCTCATTCAGAGTGCGCTCCGCCCGAACGTTCGGCTCCCACCGGTTTCTGGATCCCCGGGCCAGCAACAGGTCAGAGTCTCGCTGGTTGTGCTGCAGGAAACTAAGGCTAGATCCCGGAAATGAGGCAGCATGGGACCCAAGATCGCGATCACATAGCTGCCGCGGTAAAATTGATATCACGCTCCATTTAACACTGCGATGCTCGGCGCGCAACGTTTGAGGAATAACTGTGTTGTGTTGATGTAGTGGCCGCTTTGACCACTCCTGCAGCTCCCTGAAGCACGCTTCGCTGAATCGGCGGGGGTACCTTCCAGAGCCCGCGCTGGCAGACCTCATTCGAAGTGCGCTCCGCCCGAACGTTCGTCTGCCACAGGTTTCTGGATCCCCGGGCCAGCAACAGGTCAGAGTCTCGCTGGTTGTGCTGCAGGAAGCTAAGGCTAGATCCCGTAAATGAGGCAGCATGGGACCCGAGATCGCGATCACATAGCTGCCGCGGTTAAATTGATATCACGCTCCATTTAACACTGCGAAGCTCGGCACGCAACTTTTGAGGAATAACTGTGTTGCGTTGATGTAGTGGCCGCTTTGACCACTCCTGCAGCTCCCTGAAGCACGCTTCGCTGAATCGGCGGGGGTACCTTCCAGAGCCCGCGCTGGCAGACCTCATTCGAAGTGCGCTCCGCCCGAACGTTCGTCTGCCACAGGTTTCTGGATCCCCGGGCCAGCAACAGGTCAGAGTCTCGCTGGTTGTGCTGCAGGAAGCGAAGGCTAGATCCCGGAAATGAGGCAGCATGGGACCCAAGATCGCGATCACATAGCTGCCGCGGTAAAATTGATATCACGCTCCATTTAACACTGCGATGCTCAGCACGCAACTTTTGAGGAATAACTGTGTTGCGTTCATGTAGTGGCCGCTTTGACCACTCGTGCGGCTCCCTGAAGCACGCTTCGCTGAATCGGAGGGGTACCTTCCAGAGTCCGCGCTGGCAGTCCTCATTCGAAGTGCGCTCCGCCCTAACGTTCGTCTGCCACAGGTTTCTGGATCCCCGGGCCAGCAACAGGTCAGAGTCTCGCTGGTTGTGCTGCAGGAAGCTAAGGCTAGATCCCGTAAATGAGGCAGCATGGGACCCGAGATCGCGATCACTTAGCTGCCGCGGTAAAATTGATGTCACGCTCCATTTAACACTGCGAAGCTCGGCACGCAACTTTTGAGGAATAACTGTGTTGCGTTGATGTAGTGGCCGCTTTGACCACTCCTGCAGCTCCTTGAAGCATGCTTCGCTGAATCGGAGGGGGTACCTTCTAGAGCCCGCGCTGGCAGACCTCATTCGAAGTGCGCTCCGCCCGAACGTTCGGCTCCCACCGGTTTCTGGATCCCCGGGCCAGCAACAGGTCAGAGTCTCGCTGGTTGTGCTGCAGGAAGCTAAGGCTAGATCCCGTAAATGAGGCAGCGTGGGACCCGAGATCGCGATCACTTAGCTGCCGCGGTAAAATTGATATCACGCTCCATTTAACACTGCGAAGCTCGGCACGCAACCTTTGAGGAATAACTGTGTTGCGTTGATGTAGTGGCCGCTTTGACCACTCCTGCAGCTCCTTGAAGCATGCTTCGCTGAATCGGAGGGGGTACCTTCTAGAGCCCGCACTGGCAGACCTCATTCGAAGTGCGCTCCGCCCGAACGTTCAGCTGCCACAGGTTTCTGGATCCCCGGGCCAGCAACAGGTCAGAGTCTCGCTAGTTGTGCTGCAGGAAGCGAAGGCTAGATCCCGTAAATGAGGCAGCATGGGACCCAAGATCGCGATCACATAGCTGCCGCGGTAAAATTGATATCACGCTCCATTTAACACTGCGAAGCTCGGCACGCAACTTTTGAGGAATAACTGTGTTGCGTTGATGTAGTGGCCGCTTTGACCACTCGTGCGGCTCCCTGAAGCACGCTTCGCTGAATCGGAGGGGTACCTTCCAGAGTCCGCGCTGGCAGTCCTCATTTGAAGTGCGCTCCGCCCTAACGTTCGTCTGCCACAGGTTTCTGGATCCCCGGGCCAGCAACAGGTCAGAGTCTCGCTGGTTGTGCTGCAGGAAGCGAAGGCTAGATCCCGGAAATGAGGCAGCATGGGACCCAAGATCGCGATCACATAGCTGCCGCGGTAAAATATATATCACGCTCCATTTAACACTGCGATGCTCAGCACGCAACTTTTGAGGAATAACTGTGTTGCGTTGATGTAGTGGCCGCTTTGACCACTCGTGCGGCTCCCTGAAGCACGCTTCGCTGAATCGGAGGGGTACCTTCCAGAGCCCGCGCTGGCAGACCTCATTCGAAGTGCGCTCCGCCCGAACGTTCAGCTGCCACAGGTTTCTGGATCCCCGGGCCAGCAACAGGTCAGAGTCTCGCTGGTTGTGCTGCAGGAAGCGAAGGCTAGATCCCGGAAATGAGGCAGCATGGGACCCAAGATCGCGATCACATAGCTGCCGCGGTAAAATTGATATCACGCTCCATTTAACACTGCGATGCTCGGCACGCAACTTTTGAGGAATTACTGTGTTGCGGTGATGTAGTGGCCGCTTTGACCCTCGTGCAACTCCCTGAAGCACGCTTCGCTGAATCGGAGGGGTACCTTCTAGAGCCCGCGCTGGCAGTCCTCATTCGAACTGCGGTCCGCCCGAACGTCCAGCCACCGCAGGTTTCTGGATCCCCGGGCCACCAGCAGATCAGAGTGTAGCTGGTTGTGCTGTAGGAAGCTAAGGCTAGATCCCGTAAATGAGGCAGCATGGGACCCGAGATCGCGATCACTTAGCTGCCGCGGTAAAATTGATATCACGCTCCATTTAACACTGCGAAGCTCGGCACGCAACTTTTGAGGAATAACTGTGTTGCGTTGATGTAGTGGCCGCTTTGACCACTCCTGCAGCTCCTTGAAGCATGCTTCGCTGAATCGGAGGGGGTGCCTTCTAGAGCCCGCGCTGGCAGACCTCATTCGAAGTGCGCTCCGCCCGAACGTTCGGCTCCCACCGGTTTCTGGATCCCCGGGCCAGCAACAGGTCAGAGTCTCGCTGGTTGTGCTGCAGGAAGCTAAGGCTAGATCCCGTAAATGAGGCAGCATGGGACCCGAGATCGCGATCACTTAGCTGCCGCGGTAAAATTGATATCACGCTCCATTTAACACTGCGAAGCTCGGCACGCAACTTTTGAGGAATAACTGTGTTGCGTTGATGTAGTGGCCGCTTTGACCACTCCTGCAGCTCCTTGAAGCATGCTTCGCTGAATCGGAGGGGGTACCTTCTAGAGCCCGCACTGGCAGACCTCATTCGAAGTGCGCTCCGCCCGAACGTTCAGCTGCCACAGGTTTCTGGATCCCCGGGCCACCAACAGGTCAGAGTCTCGCTAGTTGTGCTGCAGGAAGCGAAGGCTAGATCCCGTAAATGAGGCAGCATGGGACCCAAGATCGCGATCACATAGCTGCCGCGGTAAAATTGATATCACGCTCCATTTAACACTGCGAAGCTCGGCACGCAACTTTTGAGGAATAACTGTGTTGCGTTGATGTAGTGGCCGCTTTGACCACTCCTGCAGCTCCTTGAAGCATGCTTCGCTCAATCGGAGGGGGTACCTTCTAGAGCCCGCACTGGCAGACCTCATTCGAAGTGCGCTCCGCCCGAACGTTCGGCTCCCACCGGTTTCTGGATGCCCGGGCCAGCAACAGGTCAGAGTCTCGCTAGTTGTGCTGCAGGAAGCGAAGGCTAGATCCCGTAAATGAGGCAGCATGGGACCCGAGATCGCGATCACATAGCTGCCGCGGTTAAATTGATATCACGCTCCATTTAACACTGCGAAGCTCGGCACGCAACTTTTGAGGAATAACTGTGTTGCGTTGATGTAGTGGCCGCTTTGACCACTCCTGCAGCTCCCTGAAGCACGCTTCGCTGAATCGGAGGGGTACCTTCCAGAGCCCGCGCTGGCAGACCTCATTCAGAGTGCGCTCCGCCCGAACGTTCGGCTCCCACCGGTTTCTGGATCCCCGGGCCAGCAACAGGTCAGAGTCTCGCTGGTTGTGCTGCAGGAAACTAAGGCTAGATCCCGGAAATGAGGCAGCATGGGACCCAAGATCGCGATCACATAGCTGCCGCGGTAAAATTGATATCACGCTCCATTTAACACTGCGATGCTCGGCGCGCAACGTTTGAGGAATAACTGTGTTGTGTTGATGTAGTGGCCACTTTGACCACTCCTGCAGCTCCCTGAAGCCCGCTTCGCTGAATCGGCGGGGGTACCTTCCAGAGCCCGCGCTGGCAGACCTCATTCGAAGTGCGCTCCGCCCTAACGTTCGTCTGCCACAGGTTTCTGGATCCCCGGGCCAGCAACAGGTCAGAGTCTCGCTGGTTGTGCTGCAGGAAGCGAAGGCTAGATCCCGGAAATGAGGCAGCATGGGACCCAAGATCGCGATCACATAGCTGCCGCGGTAAAATTGATATCACGCTCCATTTAACACTGCGATGCTCAGCACGCAACTTTTGAGGAATAACTGTGTTGCGTTGATGTAGTGGCCGCTTTGACCACTCGTGCGGCTCCCTGAAGCACGCTTCGCTGAATCGGAGGGGTACGTTCCAGAGTCCGCGCTGGCAGTCCTCATTCGAAGTGCGCTCCGCCCTAACGTTCGTCTGCCACAGGTTTCTGGATCCCCGGGCCAGCAACAGGTCAGAGTCTCGCTGGGTGTGCTGCAGGAAGCGAAGGCTAGATCCCGGAAATGAGGCAGCATGGGACCCAAGATCGCGATCACATAGCTGCCGCGGTAAAATTGATATCACGCTCCATTTAACACTGCGATGCTCGGCGCGCAACGTTTGAGGAATAACTGTGTTGTGTTGATGTAGTGGCCGCTTTGACCACTCCTGCAGCTCCCTGAAGCACGCTTCGCTGAATCGGCGGGGGTACCTTCCAGAGCCCGCGCTGGCAGACCTCATTCGAAGTGCGCTCCGCCCGAACGTTCGTCTGCCACAGGTTTCTGGATCCCCGGGCCAGCAACAGGTCAGAGTCTCGCTGGTTGTGCTGCAGGAAGCGAAGGCTAGATCCCGGAAATGAGGCAGCATGGGACCCAAGATCGCGATCACATAGCTGCCGCGGTAAAATTGATATCACGCTCCATTTAACACTGCGATGCTCGGCGCGCAACGTTTGAGGAATAACTGTGTTGTGTTGATGTAGTGGCCGCTTTGACCACTCCTGCAGCTCCCTGAAGCACGCTTCGCTGAATCGGCGGGGGTACCTTCCAGAGTCCGCGCTGGCAGTCCTCATTCGAAGTGCGCTCCGCCCTAACGTTCGGCTCCCACCGGTTTCTGGATCCCCGGGCCAGCAACAGGTCAGAGTCTCGCTGGTTGTGCTGCAGGAAACTAAGGCTAGATCCCGGAAATGAGGCAGCATGGGACCCAAGATCGCGATCACATAGCTGCCGCGGTAAAATTGATATCACGCTCCATTTAACACTGCGATGCTCGGCGCGCAACGTTTGAGGAATAACTGTGTTGTGTTGATGTAGTGGCCGCTTTGACCACTCCTGCAGCTCCCTGAAGCACGCTTCGCTGAATCGGCGGGGGTACCTTCCAGAGCCCGCGCTGGCAGACCTCATTCGAAGTGCGCTCTGCCCGAACGTTCGTCTGCCACAGGTTTCTGGATCCCCGGGCCAGCAACAGGTCAGAGTCTCGCTGGTTGTGCTGCAGGAAGCGAAGGCTAGATCCCGGAAATGAGGCAGCATGGGACCCAAGATCGCGATCACATAGCTGCCGCGGTAAAATTGATATCACGCTCCATTTAACACTGCGATGCTCAGCACGCAACTTTTGAGGAATAACTGTGTTGCGTTGATGTAGTGGCCGCTTTGACCACGCGTGCGGCTCCCTGAAGCACGCTTCGCTGAATCGGAGGGGTACCTTCCAGAGTCCGCGCTGGCAGTCCTCATTCGAAGTGCGCTCCGCCCTAACGTTCGTCTGCCACAGGTTTCTGGATCCCCGGTCCAGCAACAGGTCAGAGTCTCGCTGGTTGTGCTGCAGGAAGCGAAGGCTAGATCCCGGAAATGAGGCAGCATGGGACCCAAGATCGCGATCACATAGCTGCCGCGGTAAAATTGATATCACGCTCCATTTAACACTGCGATGCTCAGCACGCAACTTTTGAGGAATAACTGTGTTGCGTTGATGTAGTGGCCGCTTTGACCACTCGTGCGGCTCCCTGAAGCACGCTTCGCTGAATCGGAGGGGTACCTTCCAGAGCCCGCGCTGGCAGACCTCATTCGAAGTGCGCTCCGCCCTAACGTCCAGCCACCGCAGGTTTCTGGATCCCCGGACCACCAACAGATCAGTCTCGCTGGTTGTGCTGCAGGAAGCGAAGGCTAGATCCCGTAAATGAGGCAGCATGGGACCCAAGATCGCGATCACATTGCTGCCGCGGTAAAATTGATATCACGCTCCATTTAACACTGCGATGCTCGGCTCGCAACTTTTGAGGAATAACTGTGTTGCGTTGATATAGTGGCCGCTTTGACCACTCGTGCAGCTCCCTGAAGCACGCTTCGCTGAATCGGAGGGGTACCTTCCAGAGCCCGCGCTGGCAGACCTCATTCGAAGTGCGCTCCGCCCGAACGTTCAGCTGCCACAGGTTTCTGGATCCCCGGGCCAGCAACAGGTCAGAGTCTCGCTGGTTGTGCTGCAGGAAGCGAAGGCTAGATCCCGGAAATGAGGCAGCATGGGACCCAAGATCGCGATCACATAGCTGCCGCGGTAAAATTGATATCACGCTCCATTTAACACTGCGATGCTCGGCACGCAACTTTTGAGGAATTACTGTGTTGCGGTGATGTAGTGGCCGCTTTGACCCTCGTGCAACTCCCTGAAGCACGCTTCGCTGAATCGGAGGGGTACCTTCTAGAGCCCGCGCTGGCAGTCCTCATTCGAACTGCGCTCCGCCCGAACGTCCAGCCACCGCAGGTTTCTGGATCCCCGGGCCACCAGCAGATCAGAGTGTAGCTGGTTGTGCTGTAGGAAGCTAAGGCTAGATCCCGTAAATGAGGCAGCATGGGACCCGAGATCGCGATCACTTAGCTGCCGCGGTAAAATTGATATCACGCTCCATTTAACACTGCGAAGCTCGGCACGCAACTTTTGAGGAATAACTGTGTTGCGTTGATGTAGTGGCCGCTTTGACCACTCCTGCAGCTCCTTGAAGCATGCTTCGCTGAATCGGAGGGGGTACCTTCTAGAGCCCGCGCTGGCAGACCTCATTCGAAGTGCGCTCCGCCCGAACGTTCGGCTCCCACCGGTTTCTGGATCCCCGGGCCAGCAACAGGTCAGAGTCTCGCTGGTTGTGCTGCAGGAAGCTAAGGCTAGATCCCGTAAATGAGGCAGCATGGGACCCGAGATCGCGATCACTTAGCTGCCGCGGTAAAATTGATATCACGCTCCATTTAACACTGCGAAGCTCGGCACGCAACTTTTGAGGAATAACTGTGTTGCGTTGATGTAGTGGCCGCTTTGACCACTCCTGCAGCTCCTTGAAGCATGCTTCGCTGAATCGGAGGGGGTACCTTCTAGAGCCCGCACTGGCAGACCTCATTCGAAGTGCGCTCCGCCCGAACGTTCAGCTGCCACAGGTTTCTGGATCCCCGGGCCAGCAACAGGTCAGAGTCTCGCTAGTTGTGCTGCAGGAAGCGAAGGCTAGATCCCGTAAATGAGGCAGCATGGGACCCAAGATCGCGATCACATAGCTGCCGCGGTAAAATTGATATCACGCTCCATTTAACACTGCGAAGCTCGGCACGCAACTTTTGAGGAATAACTGTGTTGCGTTGATGTAGTGGCCGCTTTGACCACTCCTGCAGCTCCTTGAAGCATGCTTCGCTGAATCGGAGGGGGTACCTTCTAGAGCCCGCACTGGCAGACCTCATTCGAAGTGCGCTCCGCCCGAACGTTCAGCTGCCACAGGTTTCTGGATCCCCGGGCCACCAACAGGTCAGAGTCTCGCTAGTTGTGCTGCAGGAAGCGAAGGCTAGATCCCGTAAATGAGGCAGCATGGGACCCAAGATCGCGATCACATAGCTGCCGCGGTAAAATTGATATCACGCTCCATTTAACACTGCGAAGCTCGGCACGCAACTTTTGAGGAATAACTGTGTTGCGTTGATGTAGTGGCCGCTGTGACCACTACTGCAGCTCCTTGAAGCATGCTTCGCTCAATCGGAGGGGGTACCTTCTAGAGCCCGCACTGGCAGACCTCATTCGAAGTGCGCTCCGCCCGAACGTTCGGCTCCCACCGGTTTCTGGATGCCCGGGCCAGCAACAGGTCAGAGTCTCGCTAGTTGTGCTGCAGGAAGCGAAGGCTAGATCCCGTAAATGAGGCAGCATGGGACCCGAGATCGCGATCACATAGCTGCCGCGGTTAAATTGATATCACGCTCCATTTAACACTGCGAAGCTCGGCACGCAACTTTTGAGGAATAACTGTGTTGCGTTGATGTAGTGGCCGCTTTGACCACTCCTGCAGCTCCCTGAAGCACGCTTCGCTGAATCGGAGGGGTACCTTCCAGAGCCCGCGCTGGCAGACCTCATTCAGAGTGCGCTCCGCCCGAACGTTCGGCTCCCACCGGTTTTTGGATCCCCGGGCCAGCAACAGGTCAGAGTCTCGCTGGTTGTGCTGCAGGAAACTAAGGCTAGATCCCGGAAATGAGGCAGCATGGGACCCAAGATCGCGATCACATAGCTGCCGCGGTAAAATTGATATCACGCTCCATTTAACACTGCGATGCTCGGCGCGCAACGTTTGAGGAATAACTGTGTTGTGTTGATGTAGTGGCCGCTTTGACCACTCCTGCAGCTCCCTGAAGCACGCTTCGCTGAATCGGCGGGGGTACCTTCCAGAGCCCGCGCTGGCAGACCTCATTCGAAGTGCGCTCCGCCCTAACGTTCGTCTGCCACAGGTTTCTGGATCCCCGGGCCAGCAACAGGTCAGAGTCTCGCTGGTTGTGCTGCAGGAAGCGAAGGCTAGATCCCGGAAATGAGGCAGCATGGGACCCAAGATCGCGATCACATAGCTGCCGCGGTAAAATTGATATCACGCTCCATTTAACACTGCGATGCTCAGCACGCAACTTTTGAGGAATAACTGTGTTGCGTTGATGTAGTGGCCGCTTTGACCACTCGTGCGGCTCCCTGAAGCACGCTTTGCTGAATCGGAGGGGTACCTTCCAGAGTCCGCGCTGGCAGTCCTCATTCGAAGTGCGCTCCGCCCTAACGTTCGTCTGCCACAGGTTTCTGGATCCCCGGGCCAGCAACAGGTCAGAGTCTCGCTGGTTGTGCTGCAGGAAGCGAAGGCTAGATCCCGGAAATGAGGCAGCATGGGACCCAAGATCGCGATCACATAGCTGCCGCGGTAAAATTGATATCACGCTCCATTTAACACTGCGATGCTCGGCGCGCAACGTATGAGGAATAACTGTGTTGTGTTGATGTAGTGGCCGCTTTGACCACTCCTGCAGCTCCCTGAAGCACGCTTCGCTGAATCGGCGGGGGTACCTTCCAGAGCCCGCGCTGGCAGACCTCATTCGAAGTGCGCTCCGCCCGAACGTTCGTCTGCCACAGGTTTCTGTATCCCCGGGCCAGCAACAGGTCAGAGTCTCGCTGGTTGTGCTGCAGGAAGCGAAGGCTAGATCCCGGAAATGAGGCAGCATGGGACCCAAGATCGCGATCACATAGCTGCCGCGGTAAAATTGATATCACGCTCCATTTAACACTGCGATGCTCGGCGCGCAACGTTTGAGGAATAACTGTGTTGTGTTGATGTAGTGGCCGCTTTGACCACTCCTGCAGCTCCCTGAAGCACGCTTCGCTGAATCGGCGGGGGTACCTTCCAGAGCCCGCGCTGGCAGACCTCATTCGAAGTGCGCTCCGCCCGAACTTTCGTCTGCCACAGGTTTCTGGATCCCCGGGCCAGCAACAGGTCAGAGTCTCGCTGGTTGTGCTGCAGGACGCGAAGGCTAGATCCCGGAAATGAGGCAGCATGGGACCCAAGATCGCGATCACATAGCTGCCGCGGTAAAATTGATATCACGCTCCATTTAACACTGCGATGCTCGGCGCGCAACGTTTGAGGAATAACTGTGTTGTGTTGATGTAGTGGCCGCTTTGACCACTCCTGCAGCTCCCTGAAGCACGCTTCGCTGAATCGGCGGGGGTACCTTCCAGAGCCCGCGCTGGCAGACCTCATTCGAAGTGCGCTCCGCCCGAACGTTCGTCTGCCACAGGTTTCTGGATCCCCGGGCCAGCAACAGGTCAGAGTCTCGCTGGTTGTGCTGCAGGAAGGGAAGGCTAGATCCCGGAAATGAGGCAGCATGGGACCCAAGATCGCGATCACATAGCTGCCGCGGTAAAATTGATATCACGCTCCGTTTAACACTGCGAAGCTCGGCACGCAACTTTTGAGGAATAACTGTGTTGCGTTGATGTAGTGGCCGCTTTGACCACTCCTGCAGCTCCTTGAAGCATGCTTCGCTGAATCGGAGGGGGTACCTTCTAGAGCCCGCACTGGCAGACCTCATTCGAAGTGCGCTCCGCCCGAACGTTCGTCTGCCACAGGTTTCTGGATCCCCGGGCCAGCAACAGGTCAGAGTCTCGCTGGTTGTGCTGCAGGAAGCAAAGGCTAGATCCCGGAAATGAGGCAGCATGGGACCCAAGATCGCGATCACATAGCTGCCGCGGTAAAATTGATATCACGCTCCATTTAACACTGCGATGCTCAGCACGCAACTTTTGAGGAATAACTGTGTTGCGTTGATGTAGTGGCCGCTTTGACCACTCGTGCGGCTCCCTGAAGCACGCTTCGCTGAATCGGAGGGGTACCTTCCAGAGCCCGCGCTGGCAGACCTCATTCGAAGTGCGCTCCGCCCTAATGTCCAGCCACCGCAGGTTTCTGGATCCCCGGACCACCAACAGATCAGTCTCGCTGGTTGTGCTGCAGGAAGCGAAGGCTAGATCCCGTAAATGAGGTAGCATGGGATCCAAGATCGCGATCACATTGCTGCCGCGGTAAAATTGATATCACGCTCCATTTAACACTGCGATGCTCGGCTCGCAACTTTTGAGGAATAACTGTGTTGCGTTGATATAGTGGCCGCTTTGACCACTCGTGCAGCTCCCTGAAGCACGCTTCGCTGAATCGGAGGGGTACCTTCCAGAGCCCGCGCTGGCAGACCTCATTCGAAGTGCGCTCCGCCCGAACGTTCAGCTGCCACAGGTTTCTGGATCCCCGGGCCAGCAACAGGTCAGAGTCTCGCTGGTTGTGCTGCAGGAAGCGAAGGCTAGATCCCGGAAATGAGGCAGCATGGGACCCAAGATCGCGATCACATAGCTGCCGCGGTAAAATTGATATCACGCTCCATTTAACACTGCGATGCTCGGCACGCAACTTTTGAGGAATTACTGTGTTGCGGTGATGTAGTGGCCGCTTTGACCCTCGTGCAACTCCCTGAAGCACGCTTCGCTGAATCGGAGGGGTACCTTCTAGAGCCCGCGCTGGCAGTCCTCATTCGAACTGCGCTCCGCACGAACGTCCAGCCACCGCAGGTTTCTGGATCCCCGGGCCACCAGCAGATCAGAGTGTAGCTGGTTGTGCTGTAGGAAGCTAAGGCTAGATCCCGTAAATGAGGCAGCATGGGACCCGAGATCGCGATCACTTAGCTGCCGCGGTAAAATTGATATCACGCTCCATTTAACACTGCGATGCTCGGCACGCAACTTTTGAGGAATAACTGTGTTGCGGTGATGTAGTGGCCGCTTTGACCACTCGTGCAGCTCCCTGAAGCACGCTTCGCTGAATCGGAGGTGTACCTTCCAGAGTACGCGCTGGCAGTCCTCATTCGAACTGCGCTCCACCCGAACGTTCGGCTGCCACAGGTTTCTGCATCCCCGGGCCAGCAACAGGTCAGTCTCGCTTTTTGTGCTGCAGGAAGCGAAGGCTAGGTCCCGTAAATGAGGCAGCATGGGACCTAAGATCGCGATCACATAGCTGCCGCGGTAAAATTGATATCACGCTCCGTTTAACAGTGCGATGCTCGGCACGCAACTTTTGATGAAGAATTGTGTTGCGTCAGTGTAGTAGCTGCTGGCAGTCACTGTCCCTGACGACTGCTTTCCATGCGGAGTGGTGTCTACGAAGCACAGTGATGAGATGTGGTCCAACGTTCGTGGTTCGGGGACTTCGGAGAGGTGGTAACGATCTATGTGGCTGTTGTATTCCATGGCCAGGATTTCTTGCTCGGCCCTTTTTGGCTGGTCGTGCTGCACACCGTCCTTGAAAATGGCCGGATTGCTTGAGTTTACCGGCTCATCTTATAACTTAAGACGCAAAGCGTATGGTCTACAGCTGGAACACTGCGCGGTTACCGACGACACGGCCAAGTTATATTTCTTGGGTAAAGATGAGTTCACAGATGTATTTAAATGTGTTCAAGCTGGAGAGCACGCAGAGCACATGTGCAGGTCGGCGCACGTGCTCCTCCCTTCTAGCCAACGCGGAAGTGCAGGTTTCGCAGTCTGTGCACTGCTGCAGGATGAGTTCGAAAAAGACAAATATTCTGTTGCGCAGCAGCCAGCTCCATGTACATGCTCTCCAGTTTCATGTTCGGCGATTGGACGTCGAATACCACCCACATCTTGTGGCACCAGCATTCCTTTAGCGACGAATCAAGCCTTCGTACTTGATTCAACCTAGCAGTTAGCCGGTCAAATAGGTTCCTTGGTTGCATGACGCAGTTGACAAAGTCGAGTTCTTGCATGGTACTGCAGCTGGAATTGCGGCTTCGCAGTGCTGCGGAGCAAAATGCAGTGCAAAACATTTAGGTTGTTTTGTTTTCGGGTTTGCATTCTCGCTCCGTTAAAGACTTCTATGGTGCTCCTGTAGGTGTCGAGAGTGAATTTGATACCTTGAACAATGCACGCCAGGAAAGCGATATATTTAAAGTAGGAAACAGTTTCTGCGAATGCTATCAGGGACGCTGCGTTGAGCAGTAATTGTATGACATCCTATGGTGGAGGTTGCATGGAGTCAGTGTACGTTAACATGTCGATACCCGCCATCATGCTTAAAAGTTCATGGTAATGAAGTCTGTGTCAGGGGTCAACGAGATCTGTAATTTGGTAAGAAGCAGGATCGGCGCCTTTGCACTCAAAAGCAGGCAGCGGAGTGTCAAATAATGACGAGGATTCTACTCACATCAAAGAGCACTGTCCATACTTGACGGATCCTCACGAATGAAGGCCCGAAGCGCGTGTGGAGATTTCAGCCGGACGCAGTGCTGATGTGACCGTTGAAGAACCCCTCCAGAAGCGGAATCAGAGCCACTGTGAGAGGAGAGGAATTGGACGTGGCGAGAAAGAAGGCAAGCTTCAACAAAACTTCCCAAAGCTGCGCTGCCAGATGTCCTCAAGCGTGACTCAACAGTTAACCCTCTCTCTCGTCCACTGTCGGATTTCTCACATTTGTTCCCGAAGTGGAAGGAGGAGATGGCTCTTAATGTTCCTGAGTGATAGGTTGTTGAATCACCGCAATAATCACAGAGAAACCCTTCCACTGAATTCAAAACTGCCTTTAGGTACAAAATCATATTGCTTCAAGTGCACTGGCCTCTAGTTTGTGCATAATAAAAAAATGTAGAGTGACAGCCGCGTGACAGCTCGCGCTTTTCCTTTTGTGTTCAGAGCAGGGGTGCGAACACGAGCACCAAGAAGAGGTAGGTACTGCTTAAGGAAAAGGCACGAGTTTATATAGATCACATAGTGCCTGTAGTAAATGTTTGCAGTCCTCCGCACCGTTGCTTCTAATGGCGCAGCGGACTGAAAACTGTGGCGACCCGACGGTGCATGGGAAAAAAATGTTTCTTGCACAAGATCAATGCATGCATTGAGTTCATCTATAGTAAAGAGCAAGTAACATAAGAAAAGACTGGTTCAAGACGGAGATTGCGCATGCATTTGTGTGAGTAAAATCCACTTGTACCTTTTATTAGTTGAATATTTTAAGAGTGTCACATAATCACATAGATCATAAAAATAAAGAGGAGCATAAATTCTAGGCACTTCAGTATTCCTATGTTAGCCATTTAAGCGCAGAACCATTTCTACTTTTAAGGGCAGTCACGTCGCCGCATTGACTCAATGGTTATGTCGCCAGACTGTTGACACAAAGGTGCACGTTCCATCCGTGCCTACACTATGACGTCCCTCATAGCCTGAGTTGCTTTGGGACGTTAAAAGCCAGAAACCTCGACAGTAATATTTCAACAATTCTACAGCCAACCTTACACAAAGGGTGACTGCTTTGAGGGTATTTGTGGTTTAACTTCCCAAAGCGACTCGGGCTTTGAGGGTCCGGGATCAAAAATATCGCAGTTCAGCCATATCATGTAAGACAGGGCAAAAAACGGGAACTTCTGGGGTTCACTACAATAAAACCTTGATTAACATATGTTAACTTTAGCATATGAATAAGAGCGCATTGTAACACAAAAATGAACCTTGAAAATGACTCAGTAGATGTGGCACATTAATTTGTATAAAATTTGTAGTTCATGAAAAATAAAAGCATAATAACAATGTTTCAATTATTCAGTTCTACTGTGCACCTGAAGGTGATATGTTATGATCTGAATGTTGTGCATCAAACCGTCGGCCAAGTTGCGTTGCAGGCATTGCTGGCGAGAATCCAAAAGCATGCACAACAGCCAGATGTCTTTTCATTCATTCCCCCCCCCCCCCCCCCGCAGGGAGGCGTCTGCAGCATGCAGACGTTGGTGAGTGGCGACACCACGGGGTTAACCCGAGCATCCGCAGGGACATCCCCGCAGGGGCATTATGGTGAACAATGCATCACCACGGACCCGAGCATCCGCGCTTAGCCGTGCGTGGCATCGCCGTGTCCGGGGAAAAGGGGATCCTGGTGGTGTAGCCGATGCCGAGCGTTTGGACCCTTAAGGCCCCTCGGCGGAGGCAACACACCACTTTGGCCCCAGCTTCCTGCAGACGGCACCTCCGGCCTGACCCAACCGGAGGAAATCGGCAGTCGCCTTTTCCTGTCCTCCCCTCTATATTTCACTTTCCTATTCCCTTTCTTACAACTTTCCTGTATCCTCCTCTCTTCTTCGTTTTTTCCTCTTTTTCCTGGCGGCGAGGGTTAACCGTGTGTGACCAACTACCCTGAGTTGAGTCATATTAGGTTATAGTTAAGGTGTACAGCTGGCGTAGGCAGGACTTGCTTTCAAGTTCCTGTCGCGTCCCCTTGTTGGACTCCATGGTGGGTGGCTGGCACCATGACCGAAAAACATCAATTTTTTATGGCTCCCCCCCTTTCAAAACCTGATAGCTCTCTGAAAAGAGGGCGGACCGATGCAAGCGACTTTTTCCAAAAAAGAAAGATAACTTTCCCGAAATTCCATGTTGTACATAGCAATGCAGAAGAAAAACAAGCAAGACTGATATTCCCGTTCCTGGTAGCAAAGTGCTTGACAGATACCTTGGGCCTTGGGTACAAGGTATCAAAAATGGCCAGTGGTGACTTACTACTCGAATTGCATGACACCGTCCAGTACTCTAAACTCTCAAACCTCGTGTCCATAGGGGAGATTCCGATCTCCGTTACTTCACATCGATCTCTAAACACTGTCCGAGGCGTCATATCTGAAATCGACTTTGTCCACCTATCTGAAAAAGAAATGCTTGAGGGCCTTACTGATCAAGATGTCATAAATGTTCAGCGAATAAAGATCAGGAAGGACAACAAAGAAATTGACACGAAACACCTCATCCTCACTTTCAACACCAGCATACTGCCTGAAAGCATAGAAGTCGGATATCTGAAAATAAATGTAAGACCGTATATTCCCAACCCACGCAGATGTTTCAACTGCCAGAGATTTGGCCACGGCTCACAGAGTTGTCGCGGCCGCAAAACTTGCGCAAAATGCTCTTCGAAGGAACACCAATCCGAAGAATGTGTTGCTAACCCACGGTGTGCAAACTGTGGAGACCATGCTGCCAACTGCAGAGCTTGTCCTTCATGGAAAAAAGAAAAAGAAATTATTACTCTCAAGACTACACAAAACATTTCTTTCAAAGAAGCACGAAGGCAATACGCTCAGACAAACAAATTCACCTTCACTGCAAAAACAAACTTCGCCGATGTGGTGCGTGGGCGCGGCACACCACACCAGGCTACGGCACCTGTCCAGGCCACACGCAGTGAGCCTGTGGCGGGGCCACCCGTGCCCCCGTGTGGAGTAGCTGGCGCTACTCCGCAAACCCCAAAGGAGGCAACGCAGACCCCCGGGTCGGCGGGCCTCAAGACCTCTTCCCACAGGTCGAGGTCAAACTCGAACGCGAACGTGCCTTCTGCACGGTCGTCCAGCGCCTCCGCAGAGGCGATGGACACGACCCCGGGCAGCCCCGCGCCGTCCACGTCGGACGGTCGGCGGAGCTCTCTGGATCGATCAAAAAAAGACAGGCCCCGAGTCACAGGGCCATCAAAAACTTGATCTAGTTTTTCACCCTATACAAACACAAAAATAAGATGGCTTTCATAATACAATGGAATTGTAGAGGACTTTTAAACAATTACAGTGACATAAAAGACATACTAGGAGCACACACTCCTGTCGCCTTATGTCTACAAGAAACAAATTTAGGTCCCCAAAAAAATAACTTTCTTAAGAATTACACTGTTTTCCGCCGCGATCGGGAACAGGCGAGCCGACTATCGGGAGGCGTAGCCATCATAGTGAAAAGCGGCGTCCCTGCTCAAGAGATCAGACTCAAAACAAAACTTGAGGCAGTTGCAGTCAGCATTGTCAGCTACAAAACAATTACAATCTGCTCTGTATATATTCCTCCACATCTCACACTAACAGTCCACGATCTACAAGGCCTCATTGATGAACTTCCAGAACCATATCTAGTAGTCGGGGATTTTAACGCTCACTCCCCTTTTTGGGGAAGCGAGCACTGTGACTCTAGGGGTCAAATAATTGAAGATTTTATCCTCACAAGTAATGTATGTCTTTTAAATACAGAAAAAGCCACATACTGCTCCCCTTCCTCAGGGAAAATGACCTTTTTAGATTTGTCGTTTAGTTCACCTTCTGTTTTTAACAATTTTAACTGGGACGTCATTGACAATCCATATGGCAGCGATCACCTCCCTGTACTAATCACTTTAACATCCCCACCGGAAATAATCCCCACAAGGCCACGGCGTTGGAAGCTTCACCTCGCCGACTGGTCAATTTTTAGAGCAAAGGCAACTTTAGAAGATATAGTTTTAGGAAATCTTACCGTTGACCAGATAAACGAAAAGTTCACTAATTGTATCATAACTGCCGCACTCACAGCTATTCCCCAGTCATCAGGAGTGGCGCGACAAAACCATAAAGTATGGTGGACAAAAGACTGTAAAGAAGCGAAAAAATAACAAAACAGAGCTTGGGGTAAATTCCGTAGGTATCCGACGCATGAAAATTTCCTAAATTTTAAAAAAGCAAAAGCTAAAGCTCGGTATGTTCGTCGCAGTGCCGAAAAAGCTTCATGGCAGAATTATGTTTCAACTATCAACAGTCAGATCCCATCTAAAAAAATGTGGGAGCAGGTTCGAAAAATAAATGACAACTTTACACCATTCACAATTCCTTTTTTAACAACACCCGGAACACAAACAAGCATAGACGAACAGGCAGACATCTTAGGAGAACATTCACTGCAGTTTCAAGTTCATCACACTACACGCAGTCCTTTTTAAAATACAAAAATACAGCTGAAAAACAGAGGCTCCCAACAACTGGAGGTGCAAATGAAAAATACAATAGTCTAATTACCCGCCAAGAAATCAACAGAGTACTGTCTGCCGGGAAAAAAACTGCTCCAGGACCCGACCATATACATTATGAAATGCTTGCACATCTTTCTGAGCCTGCCATAGAAGCACTTTTGAGATTCTTCAACACAGTTTGGATGTCAGGGAAAATACCTGAAGCCTGGAAGAAAGCTATTATTGTACCGTTCCTTAAACCTGGTAAACCCCCAACCTCTCCAAGCAATTATAGACCCATAGCCTTAAACAGTTGCCTCGCCAAATCCTTCGAAAGTGTCCTAAATATCAGACTAACCTTTGTTCTTCAATCCTGTGAACTGCTTGATATCCATCAGTGTGGATTTAATAAAGGATGCTCCACTACAGATCACCTAGTCCGTCTCGAAAATACAGTCAGAGAAGCTTTTATACACAAACAGCACTGTCTTAGCGTCTTTTTTGATTTAGAAAAAGCATATGATACAACCTGGAGGTTCGGGATTCTCCAGGACTTAGGTGAGCTCGGCATCCGTGGCAGAATGCTCAACTGCATTAAAGACTTTTTGTCTAACCGCTCATTTAATGTCCGCCTAGGCTCGACCCTTTCGAGGGACTTCATTCAGGAAAATGGAGTTCCTCAAGGGTGCATTTTAAGCACAACTCTCTTCGTTGTAAAAATGAATTCTATTAGAAAAATAATCCCAAGGTCCATTATGTATTCAATGTATGTTGATGATCTTCAGATAGCATGTACATCTTCCAATATATCCACATGCGAACGACAAGTACAGCTTACAATCAACAAAATGGCAACATGGGCAGACAAGAATGGTTTCCAGTTCTCAACACAAAAAACAGTGGCCT
Organism: Amblyomma mixtum; assembly: GCF_055824585.1. NCBI lineage: Eukaryota > Metazoa > Arthropoda > Arachnida > Ixodida > Ixodidae > Amblyomma > Amblyomma mixtum. The sequence goes on along the minus strand of NC_143016.1, from coordinate 165,635,145 downwards.
TACTTTTTTCACTCAAACGAGGCTTGTACACAAATCCAACATTACACCTCAACCAAACCGAGCTGCCTTTCAAAAAGGAACACAAATTTCTAGGCATCACCTTCGATAAAAATCTTACTTTCCTGCCTCACATAAACGCACTGAAAAAGAAGGCGTCGCTAGCACTGAACATACTGAAAGTCCTTTCACGCAAACACTGGGGTTCTGATCGGGTATGTCTTCTACACATCGCTCTGTAGTACGTTCCATTCTAGATTATGGTTGCATAGTGTATGGATCAGCAAGGCCATCGTACTTGAAGCGACTGGATCCTGTGCACAATTTGGGATTGCGCCTTTCAACTGGTGCATACAGGACGTCACCAATAAAAAGCCTGTACGTAGAGACAAATGAACAACCACTCGCAGACAGACGAACTATGCTCACATGCTCATACATTTTAAAGATCCGTTCCCAGCCTAAACACATCTGTTACCCACTCGTTACAAAGTGCCCATCCCGAACACTATTTACCAACAAACCTCTAGCAATCAGACCACTTCTTCTCCGCTTTGAAGAGAAATGCCAAGAACTAGACATAATGAACATATTACCTAATATTGCCCGCAAACCTGATCCACTCCCGCCTTGGTACTGCCTACCATCTGTGTGCGACTTCACATTAACACAATTTCGGAAAAAACATACACCACATGAACAGATATTACAAGAATATTTAGCACTCAACGAAAAGTACGGAGAATACGAAGCATTTTATACCGATGGATCAAAATCGGTGCACTACGTGGGAAGTGCTGTAGTTCAGAATAATTGGGAAAAAATAGTACGGCTACCTGAGTGTACATCCATTTTCACCGCCGAGTGTTACGAAGTCTTGGTGGCTGTAGAAAAAATAATAAATGAGAACATTCAGAACAGTATCATTTACACTGATTCTCTGAGCATACTAACCTCACTTCACCATAGCAATGCAGTGACACCACTAATCGGGGATATCATACATAACATAACAAGCGCCACAATACAGGGACAAGACATAAAATTGCTGGGTTCCCAGCCACATTGGAATCGCTGGCAATGAGAAAGCAGATGAATGTGCTGGAAAAGCTCGAAACAAAGAAATAAAGAAAGTGTACATTCCCTACAAAGATGGTATGAAGTTGGTGCAGTGGAAATTAAGAAATAAATGGCAGTCGCAATGGAATATCGAAAGAAAAAAGTAAGCTACATTTAGTAAAACCCATCCTAGGCGAATGGAAATCATGCTCACACCAAAAACGATTCATCGAAGTTATTTTATGCCGTCTCCGTATAGGACACACACATCTCACACACAACTTCCTGCTAACAAAGAAAGACAAACCTGTTTGCGAGCAATGCGGACATGAACTTACCATAAACCACATACTACTATCATGCACAAAACTTGAATCATTAAGAAAAAAATATTTTGCAACATTTTACAAAGAACATATCCCATTTCATCCAGCGTTGATTTTAGCTGAAGATGCACCCGTTAGTATGCTTGATGTTTTTAGCTTTTTAAGGGAAGCCGGTGTTCTTCAAAACCTGTAATGTTCCGACCCTGTGCTTCTTTACTTAGAACGATACACCTCAGCCACTTTCTCAGTCCTGAGAAGGAGGCTGAGGTTTTTATGAGTAGTTGGGGGGCCTCGAGATCCTTGGCAAGCCAAGGATGTCCACGGAGGTGCACCAACTTTTAAAAGCTTCTGCAAACAGCCATTTCTAAAAAGTTTGTATTTAATCAGCCAAGTAATAAAAATAACTTTTAGGCCCTTTACACCACCGTTTTTATCAACTTTGTTTTCACACTCTGCTCAAGCCAACCTTTCCATACCTTGTTCTTGGCGCATGATAGCCTTAGCTGCTTATGCGCCAATAAACCCAACACAACAGCAACATTTTCCCCCTGCTCCCGAATTTCCGCGAGGTGACTAATACACTTCTGCATCATTTTTCTGTCGCCTTCATTCCTGTTGACCAAGCATTTTAGAGGAGTGCTAATTGATGAGTCAGTTCACCAAACTTCTTTGCAAGAAATCTTTAGCAAAAGATATGGGACAAGGGAAGGCAGCAAAGTCTCACAATTAACCTCACAAAAAAGGGCAAAACAGTCTCACAATTAACCTTACTGTAAATGCTTTGGAGTGTGGGAACAAAACGTGTACACTCTCAGCAAAGAACAGACTTTGAGGTCTGTTTTTTTCTGCGACGTCTTTGTCCTACATTGCAACACACACTTTTCTGCATTATACTAAAGAACTTTTCTTGGTACACCTGTTTCACCAACTAACCATTCTGCCAGAAACTCTGCCCACGTACTGCACCTGCAAGACGAGTATCATTAAAGCACTTTCCTTGTACGTGTAATTTACAGCGAAACAAAGCCTACTGCGAAGTATGTGGCTTACAAGATTGCAAAAACCTACTAGAGAATTTCAAATTTTTCGTACTGTTGTTCCCAGGCTTCTTTCTCAACATTACTGCCAGTGGCCTGAGGCAGTGGCTCCACAAGCCCCTGCATTGCCTGAGTAGAGCTGCGATGCCATTGATCAAGGATCAGTATGCAGCAGGATGATAACAGACTATGCAAAGACCACGATTTTTTTCCCTAAATCCTAGCTATATTACTGATTGTGAAGGTTTACGCTTCATGAGTACTACCGCAGAATTTCTTTTTTTTTCGAAAACTGCGACCTTAAGCCCCCTGTTCTAGTGTAACCTAATAGAGGCCGCTTAAACAAGGCCACTTAAAAAGGACTGGTTTTATAGTTCAGCTCCTGCTGAACTTTTGGGCCTAAATTGTCCAGCTTTCCCCTGAATTCTTCGATCGTTGGTTCACCTCAAGATGATTCGGAGGTGAAAGGCGAGGACTTGAGCAGGGCGATGAGAGCGCAGTTCGTGCCCCAGGAACTGCGGCTGCTAGTTTTACGAACCGGCGGTGATGGTGCGACGCCTCATAGGCGACAAAGAGCGGCGGCGAGGGGAGGGCGATCGGTGGGAAACGTAGGGCTGGCGACCAAGCGCGAGATCAGGTGAGGTGCCCCAATGGGGTCGTTCGAAAGGTGCGGAAAGGTGCGATCCGTACCGGGGTAATCCGGCAGGGGGTGCAGAGGCGCAGGCAGAGTACATCGAGAGAGGCGCGCGACGTGGCCGGGAAAGCCGCAGGCGTAGCAGATAGGTCTGTTGTCAGCCGTGCGCCAAGGATTGTAGGCAGCGGGCGCGAAACGGTGCCGGGGAGCAGCAGGCGCAGGCACCACAGGATGAGCGTACGCATAGGGCTGCGGCAGAGGTGGTCTTCTGACAACGTCGGCATATGTGAGAGGCACGGGTGCGGGCGCAGGCGGCACGGTGACTGCAGGATCGTAGCTCAACGGGGCGGCAATAGGAGTGGGCTGGATTGGGAAAAGACCTGCCTGGAGAGCCAAGGTTGCTGGTTGCCGAAGACAAGGAAGTGCATCGGCGACCTTCTGCATGATGGCGTGCCGGATCTCGACTGAGGACGGGCGGTGACGGATGTTGGTGAGACAGGAGCGAGAGTTGCCTGGCGACCTCGCCCCGCTCAAAGTCTTTGATTGTAGCGATTAAGTCATTGTTGATGCCGAGGCCGAAGATGAAGTCGGAAGGTGGGGGAGAGCGACGAGCGCAAAGGCGTTGTTTGCGCAACTCGTCGAAACCTTGGCACAGGGTGTACACCGAGGCAACGGTGGTGGGGCTCTTCGCCAACAACATCTGAAAGGCGTCGTCGTCGATGCCTTTCAGGACGTGCTTGATCTTGTCAGCCTCGGCCATAGCCGAGTCAACACGCTTGCAAAGGTCAACTACATCGTAAATGTAGCTCGTGAAAGTCTCATTCGTGTGCTGAGCTCGGACACGCAGGCTTTGCTCAGCGCGCAGTTTCCACACGGCGGGACGACCGAAAATCTCCGCGAGTGTGGTCTTTAGAAAGGCCCAGGTGGGAATGTCGACCTCGTGGTTCCGGAACCACAGGTTCGCGACGTCGCTCAGGTAGAATATCACATTGGTGAGTTTGACACGGTCGTCTTAGTTGTTATGGCGGCTAACCCGTTCATAAGACTCCAGCCAGTCTTCCACATCTTGGTTGCTGTGGCCGCTGAAAACAGCGGGGTCCCGCTGCCGGACGGCACCGGAGCAGATGACTGGCTCCGGCGGGGGGGCTGACTGTTGCCTGGGGGGGGGGGGCTGCTGACCGGCCTTGGACATCGGGATGGTGCGACTGCGAAGGTCCACGGTGATGGGGGAAGGTGAACGCAGCAACCTCCACCAAATATAGAGCGGTTTATAGGCACGTTGAAGCGCCGGCGACGAAGGCCCTGGAGCAAGAAGTCTAGGAACCACCGAGGCGAGGGACGGCACCCAAGCGGCAGTTCTCCATCACGAGCCTTCTACAGGCGGCGCTATCTCTTCGTCGTCGTTGGTGGCGGTGCTGTATCATCTTCTCCATTCCAGTTCTTTTGTCATGCTTGTTTCCATGTTCTCTTGGAAGGCCCATACCATGCGGTTTAGGTCTGAGGTTGTTGTTGTCTTAGTGGCAGGGCACAGACCCTCGACGGGGAATAGGTTATGCCTAACAAGCCTCCTCTGTGTCATTAACCTTTCACCAAAAAGAAATAACGTACATATTTTGCACCAGGATAAACGGAACGAACTTTTTCAATAATGTTGCTTGTGAAATTTGTTTGCGCAAAATTTTATGTTCTTGTAATGCCCTATTGTTTCGCACCTTGTTTGTTTGATTAGTTTTATGGCACATAGGCAACTATGGTCATCATGCACCAAGCTCAGGGTATAAGGAAATTGTCCTGTGCAGAGTTCTATAGGAATATTGAAATCATTGTCTGTGTAGAGAGGCTGTAACATTGGTATGTGTTACGTAGTGATGACAGTGGAAAGAAATTTTATAAATGGCTAATGGTAAAAGCTTTAAAGGCCAAATAGGTTCAGCGGTCATCCTTGGCTGGGCAAGGACGTTGAGCCTCCCAACCAACCAAATGAACACTTCAGTCCCCTTCTCAGGAATTAGAAGGCCGCTGAAGTGCATCTAAAAGTAAATTGAGGCAATGGGTGAAAATTTAAAGTGAGTTCGTCGAGCAAACCTGCTTCTCTTAAAAAGCCAAACACACAAGATGTGTTAACAATTGCATTTGCTCCCAACAATAACATCGGGTGAAAAGGAATGTGGTGATGATAAAACTGCGTAAAATACTTTTTTCTTAGTTTTTCGACTTTCGTGCATGAGAGTAAAATGTGATTGGCTGCTAATTCTTCTTCGCACTTTTCACAGAGAGGTTTATCTTGTTTTGTCAATAGAAAGTTATGAGTGAGGTGTGTATCTTCTATACGAAGCCGGCCGAGAATTACTTCCTTAAAACGTTCCTCGTGCGCGCAAGACTTCCGTTCATCGAAAACTGGCTTTATCAAATGTTGTTCATTACTTACTTCATTGTTCCAAGTTAACTGCCATTATTCTCTTATTTTACGGTGTACTAAGTGCATCCAATCATTAAAGAGTATGTTTACTTTGCTTATTTACTTGCAACGGGCTTTAGCAGCAGACAAGTCTGCTCTCCCGTTGCCTTTAATTCCTATATGACTTGGTACTCAGCACTGTTTCTCACCTTGTATCGTTGTCCTCTGTGCGAATAGGACACTGGAAAAACAAATTATATAGTTGACCTCTATGATCCACTCTCATGAGAGGAAATATAGCTGCTTGATTCTGCACAGATTTGAGAACAACTGGTCATTGCACCAAGCCACAAAATAGAATGGGGTCACTTGACAGTGCAAACATTTGACTTGACATTAATGGCTCAAATAGTTAAAAAATATCCAAGCGTTCACATCACAGCTGCTGGCAGTGTAGATATGCTACAAGAATACTGTTAGAGGCACTTAGCATATAGTCTGACAGCACTAAACTAGCCTTTCTGCAGTCCTCGTTACACTAATCAAGCAGTCAGTGAATCACTTTCATGTTATGGGGTAATGGGAAGCTCTATAGGATGCTCATGTTGTTCCACTACAATATTTTTGGACTTGCCAATTAAGCTTGCTTGGCTGTGTTCTCCTAGTTACGTGTATTTTTACAACAGGTTTTGCAAACTTTATCAGCAGGATACACAGTTTAAGGCGTTTTACACTTTGCACTCAGACGATATCAGCGATTGCAACACAAACTACTTAATTTAAACATACAGTAAAGAAGCACTACGCACATCCTATGAATAAGTTTTTCCCTCCAAGGAGTCCTTGTGAGGGAACTGAACAATATACATATATACTTTCGTACTAGGTGCCATCCGCACCGAATTGAAAACAAGGTTATTCTCTAGATTTTTGGAGGAGAAAATGTAATGAATTTATAAATATCAAGTAATAGTCGCATGGATACATTTTCACAATATGTCTTGGGCAGCAAATCAAGGCTGTATATCAGCAAACAGCCGTGGTCATTATTATTGCCGACAGTAATGATGCTTGCCACAGTGTTTAAACAGGCATTTGGAGGTATGCCTGCTCTTAATATGAAACCAATTTGTATATTACCGAGGAATTACCCGCGTATATCGGGCAAGGAGGCGAGCACCATCGGCTTGTAAAAGTTCGAATATCTGAGAGGTTCCACCAAATGACGCTCATTCAAGTGTTGTTAGTTTGATTCTAAAGCATAAGCCTCATGAACTGCTGACAAAGCGGTCTTCTGAGAAGAGCCCTGCACAATGCACTTTTTCACATGTAATGCACGGACAAGAGAATGCTCATTCGTTTGTTCAAAAAACACTGAACTGAATTGCACCCGAATACACGCTCTAAAAAGAGGCCTAGTACACTTAGTTTATAATTTTGAACAGTACTTGATTGTTGCTAGGCAAACGTTTATGATTGAGTGCAACAATCTTTATTACCCGCCCGTATGTATTTTCATTAGCCAGAACGTAACAGTTCTTCCTTCGAGATTTGTCTACGGAACTTACGCAGTACTTGAAAGCGCCAACAGACGCTTGCTTGTAGTTTGTTCCACCTGCGTCGAGATTCACTTTTTCGTAGAGCACCACCGTGCCATTCTGGGAGAAATTCTTTCTTAAATTATAGCCTTTAATCAAAGAACCCACAAAAACACTGACATCGTCATGCTTCGATTGTATTGCAGGCAAAACATGTGGGAGGCTTTGAAGGATGCAGAATTTCCGCATACCGCATTCCATTCACAAAGCGCACCACTCTACCATTCATTGATTCAAAAGGGAAAGCCGAAATCCCCACAGGTATCCCCACTGGTTTACATGATCCACCATGTATAAAAGAAGGTGTGCATTGTATGACATGTATTGCTTTTCGTACCTATCTTGGTATTCTGAGGAGAATGGCACCATTTGTTTTTTCACGTGTTCTATTTTGTCCATTGGAATCGAAGACTGCAAGCAAAAATGCATGATTTTAACAAACTTTATCCCATTCTTATAATATTTTCGTGGCAGAAACTCCCTTAAAACAGCGGGAGAATAATACAAGAGCCAATCTCTTCATTCCGGTGCTTTCCAAAATATGAATTCTGACGATGGTCGCGCAAGTATACTCATTTCCGAAATTTGAGTGAGCTGCCTCAGCCTGTCATTTATCTGAGGTATATGACGAAGAGACTATTCAGAGCGTGTTTTGTGACTTATCCGCATAGATGTTGTCGTTCTAACCAAGCCATTGCACACAGCATGCAAGTAATCTGCGACAAAAAAAAAAATGGAAAGCTTAAGTATGCTAGAAAAAAAGGATACTAGCCCCTTCTATGCCTCGGCGAGGCTGTCCTGTCCTCTCCGCTTCTGCACCATGCTTAACAAAGCTATCCTGCGTCCTCAGCTTTGCCGCAGGCTCCTCATACGGGTACACCCTAATGTGCCCTCTTACTTTTTGCACCACTTCACCACTGTGCTCACATAATGCACATCCAGATGCTCCATTAAACTGCCCCATGTTCGTTAACATGCATACTGCAACGCTGTCGACAGTGCATGGGCCTGGAAAGACGCGAAACGCGTTAGTAACCCCATTTCCCTTTGTCCATGTAATTCCTGCTGAAGAAAGCGGGTTCGTAGTTTTCGTGAAGGGCTTCAAAAACGTATTGTTCGGTTTTCAAAACCAGAAAGAATTAGGTTGTGAAGCCTATCTTTATACGGAAACTCATTAACTTGCACCAACATATGCCACATACAATCCCCCTGAAGATTTAAACAAAGGAACGCCATCTGTGTTCCATATACATCGTTCTCAGTTAAAGGCAAGCTTCTGTAAAATGCACTGTGTGTAATGCCGTCTACATCGTAGGAAGCCGCTGGACGGCGCTTGAACAGTTTTTTACCTAAAAGCAAGTCCTTGATTACTACTGCAATATCCACGGTGTGAAAAAATATTCTCGTTTCCAATAGAAGTGTGTGTGACACTTTGAAGGGGAGCACACTGCTGCAAAGAACAGCAGTATCTTTACACGGGAGTGTGAGAAGGTACTCGAAGCACTCAGGACAACAGACATGTGTAGGTGTGTTTGCTCTCATACAACACAGAAAACTTTGCGAAAAACAGGTACTTCGTCTTCTGAAAACTTCTGTTTCGTGATATGTGGGCATCAATTACATTAAAGAGGCTTTCTGTTACTACTCCAAGAATGATGCCTCAAGCTGTGGGCCGTGACCATGACGAGGCTCTGGGCTTTAGCAAGTTTGGCCTCATGATACAGCAGCTGCTCCTTTATAAAATGATATTGAGGAGACTTTATAAGCACAAAGGTGGCTAAGCGCCGCTATCGGACAGCTGGAGCACTGCCTGACGAGAAAAATCTGCACAAAATCAATAAATTGAAGCGCCGGCGGAAACTATGCAGTAAAATACTGCATTATAGTTATGTTACGAAAAATACAGGACTGATATTAGGCTAGCACTAAGGCTAGCACCAGCAGATTACAGGTACAAGTGTGCTGCTCACCTTATCGCCAGGCTCTGAACTGTCGACCTCTGCGTCTCTGTCGTCGTCGTCAGAGGATGTCTAGGCTTTCTTCGGACGTGAAGATTTCCATGCTCTCGTTCTGAGGTGTCAAAACATCGACGGCACTGTCTTTTGAATTGGTTCCTTCTTCTTGTCCATCCCTTTGCTAGGTTTCTTTCCTGCGGTAAAATGGCGGCGTGTCCGCAGCATTTTACCATTCGCCAGTGTTGTCAAAGTCGTTCTGCTCTGGCGCCGTAACAAAGTTACTCAGCTTTTGCTCAGCATTCTTTCGAAGTGCTCGTTTTGTACGAGCTGGAACCTTGCAGGCGCTGTCATAGAGATATTGCTGAATTTTTTTCGGCCTCAGCATTTGTTCATTTCGCAGCTGCTGTTCAGTGCTGTCAAGTTCACGGCTTCTGCAGACTGAACGCGCACTCGCCACCAGCTGAAGTAGCTGAAAGGCGAGGAAGTAACGCCTACCGCAGAAGGTCTCGGCATCTCGGTACACGGATTTTTCTACATGCTGCTGCCGCTTATGGGGAGTCACCGCAAGGAGAAATCTAAGGCCGTGAGCGCGCACTGTTTTGTAGCTGACCCCACCTCGAGTCTTTTGAAGCAGCCTGTGCCGTGATAAAGGTCGCCCCTTCAAGGTGGAAAACCTTCGCACCGATAACTTCGAATTACTATTCCCAGCTCAAATGTACGCGTAGAGCCCTACTTCTGTTTTAATTAAATACCTATAATAAAGTCGTTGCTGGTAGCTTCAACGTAAAAGCACGATTTTTAGGTATCCCATGTCATGACCGCTTTAATTATTTTTGAATGCCATCTTACTCACACCCCACTGACCCCCTAAAAGTGTTCATGACGGTAACTTGAGCCATGTCTTAATTACCGAATGTGGGACCTGAGTCATTTTTCAATCGGTGATGAGAACCACGTTTTCCTGCTACACGAACCGAAAGGCGTACTTCAACGAGCGATTTTCACTCAAATTCTCAGCTGTAATAGGCCGAGACAGATTTGAGCTTGATTCAGGTGTCTGCCACAGATCGCCGGTTGCAATACGTACGCCCTGAGAAAGGCATAGTACGCGCGCACTCGGAGGTGACGTGGTTGAAGCACTTGGCATTTTCTATTCACCCGTGTCGGCGCTTCTTGAAATTATGTGCCTATGATCATATCTATTTTTTAGAGCGTAGATCATAGGCACCCGTTTCTGCGTTTCGCGGTGTCGCCGTTGTCCGTAGTAACCACCGGTGGACACACTTTAAGCTGCGAAAGCAATAAAGCTGGAGCTTGGAAAGGAGAAAGGAAAAGCGCAGCCAATGGGGGGGGGGGGGGGCGCTACTGTGCATAGCAACTGTAAGCGCGCGCGCGCGCGCGTCGGCGGTGGCAGCTACACCACCGCTTCTTCGCCAGACGTCTCGTTGCAGTCGAGTGAGTCAGACGCATGGCTTCGAAGTGGCCCAGTGACTCCGCACCAAGCGGTTCGGAGAAGCGGCAGTGGGTAGACCATAAGGCTTTCGCCAAGCACACTTTAGAATTTCCAAAGTGTCTTGCATTTTTCTTGGAAGAAAGGAAATACGCAGTATCTGTCACACATCTCGATGGATACCTGGACCAGAGGGAAGGTGCATAACTGCTCTCTTGGAACAGTAGACACCTCAATCGTGCTTTAAGCTACGTGGTAGTAGTAACAGATGTGCGCTACATGCTTTGGCATTGACAACGTCGTGCCAGAAATACTGTCACCTGCCAGGGTGGCAGGGTGGGTGGGGACTTTAATGTAGATTGTTGAGACCCGCTTTACTCGTCCCCTGTGGTTCGCTTCCCCGCAGTTCATCCTCAACTCGTCCCCGGTGACTCGCTTCCCCGCAATGGACTCTCCTTAGTTGTGTTACTTTAACTAACAGGTGAAGGCGCTGGCGTCGCAGCGACACGAGCGCCACGGATGGCGTGTTTGCTGCACGAGCGCGGGGCAGAGACGGGCCCCTTCTGCTCGGGACCGGGGAAGCGCGCGGACGTTTGGCGCGAGGCTCGACTCTTCGTCGGCGGGCGGCTTCGTGGTGGGAACATCCTCCCGCCAGCCGCCTTGTCCGGCCTCGGAGTTACCCTCGTGCTCCGGCGCAGGCGGACTTTCGCTCGTAACTGTGCTGGTGAGTCGGACGTCCTCGATTCATCAGCCTTTTTTTTTTGCTTGCTGGCGCTATTATTGTTTTAGCAATAAATGCCTTGTTTTTCTCAGCCAATGTGTCGTTCCTTTGTTCCCATAGAGCAAGACCCGCCGTAGTTGGCGTGCGCTAGTGTTGTGTTGGGTTTAATGGCGCATAAGCGTCTAAGGCTATCATGCGCCAAGGTCAGGGTATAGAAAATTGTTTTATATAGGATGTCATACAAAAGTCTAAATGAACGGTGGCGTAATGGGCCTAAAAAGTTATTTCGTGAAACGTAGTAAAAATGTAAGACAAGATTTTACAAGTGACTTATGGTAAAAGCTTTAAAGAACTTCAGGTACCTTTGCAACCATAATTGGCGGCAAAAGTATGTCGAGGCTCCCGACAAATGGAATAAAGACCTCAGCTATCTTCTCAGGACGAGAGAGTGACTGAGGTGTGGTTCAAAAAAATGTGCTTGTTGTAAAATACTCATCAGTTAGTACATCTACAATCTGTCTAAAACACCTTCTATGTTTAAAAACTTAAAAAATTGTGAAATGTCAACAAGTGCATGTCCACCTAAGAGCAAAGTTGGGTGGAATGGTATGTCTTCATTATAAAAAAAAACTTTAAACTGCTTCTTCCTCAGTCTTTCTAGTTTTCTGCATGCGAATAAAATATGGTTTATTGTTAGCTCATCATGACATAATTCATATTGTGGCTTTCCCTGTTTTGTTAGTGGAAATTACGCGTGAGAGGTGTGTGTGCCCTATACGAAGACGACACAAAATGACTTCTTTGAAACGTTCCTGGTGGGTGCATGACTGCCGCTCACCTAAAACTGGCTTTAACAAGTGCAGGTTGCTGTTTACCTCACTGTTGTAATATTACTCTATTTTTCACTGAAATTATGCTCTATTAAGTTCACGCAATCCATAAAGGGCATATTTACTTTATTTCCTTGCCACGAGCTTGAGCAGTGCAGAAGTATGCTCTCTCATTTCCTTTTATTCCGACATGACTCGGGACCCAGCAGAGTTTAATGTTCTGTCTGTCGCTATTACTATGTTATGTATGATGTCGCCAAGTAACGGAGTGAATGCACTTCTAGAGTGGAGAGCAGTAAGTAAAGTTAGGGAGTCTGTGTAAATAATACTGTTTGTGAGTTTTTTTTTTACTATTCGCTTAGTGGCTACATAGATGGCATAACATTCGGCACTGGCGATTGATGCAGATTGCAGAAGCGTCACTATTTGATTCCAATTGCCCTGTACCACTGCGCTTCCAACGTAAACATTTGTTTTTGAGCCATCTGTATAAAAAGGTGTAAAAGTACTGTATTTTGCCTCGAGTGTAAAGAATTCTTGTATTATATGCTGATGCGGAGTATGTTTTTTACGGAACTTTGTAAGAGTGAAATCGCATATTGAAGGAAAAAGGTACCATGCAGGTAATGAATCTCGTCTTGGAGCAATGCCAGCTAATGTGTCTAGTATGCCGAGGTTTTCGCACATCTCGAAACGCAAGAGCAGTGGCCTAGTTGGTTTGTTATTAAATGGTGTTCTTGATGGCCACTTTGTGACTATTTGGTGACATGTTTTAAGGTGATGAACGGATTTTTAAAATATTTGCACACGTGAGCATCGTTCTTCTGTCTGTAAGTGATGGTTTGTTTGTTTCTGTATAAAGACTGCTTATAAGTGACGTCCTGTATGCACCACTGGAAAGACGCAAACCTAAATTATATACCGGGTCCAGTAGTTTCAGGTACGATGGCCTCGCTGACCCATACACTATGCATCCATAATCCAGCGAAGAGCGCACTACAGGGCGATAAATTTGCAAAACACATGTCCTATTAGAACCCCAGTGTTTTTGGGACAGTACTTTGAGTGTGTTAAGGGATCGAGAGGCTTTCTTTTTTAACGTGTTATGTGAAGCAGGAAAGTGAGTTTTCTGTCAAATGATGTGCCTAGAAATTGATGTTCATTTTTTACGGGTAACTTTATTTCGCTCAGGTGTAGGGTGGGATCTGCCTGTAAACCTCGTTTTAGCGAGAAAAAAATGGCCACTGTTATCTGTAGTGAAAACCGGAAGCCATTTCCATCCGCCCATGTTGCCAGTTTATTTATTGTTAACTGTATTTGTCTTTCAAATGTTGATGTTGCAGGCTATCTGGAGGTCATCTACGTACACTGAATACACAACGGATCTTGGGATTATTTTACTAAGAGAGTTCATTTTTACAACAAAGAGTGTAGTGCTTAAAATACACCCCTGTGGTACCCCATTCTCCGGGACGAAGTTCTTCGAAAGGGTTGCACCTAGGCCTACGTGGAATGAGTGGATGGACAAGAAGTCTTAGGCAGTTCAACATTCTGCCTCGGATGCCAAGCTCTGCAAGGTCTTGAAGAATACCGAATATCCAGGCCGTGTCATATGCCCCCTCCGAATCGAAAAACACAGCAAGACATTCCTGCTTGGGGACAAGCGCTCTTCGAACCGTATTTTCGAGACGAATTAAGTGATCTGTAGTGGAGCATCCATTTTTAAAACCACAATGATGGCTGTTGCGTTGTGTGTTGGGTTTAATGGAGCCTAAGCGGCTAAGGCTATCATGCGTCAAGCACAATGTGTAGAAAAAAGTCTTCTGCAGAATCTTATACGGAAGTGAAAAGCGATCGGTGGTGTTAAGGGCCTAGAATGTTACTTATTGCTGCTTAGTGACGATGAAGGAAGAAATTTTTGAAAGCATTAACTAGTAAAAGCTTTAAAAGGGGTTCGTAACCTCTGTGACCATCCTTGGCAGAGCAAGGATCTCGAGGCTCCCAGCCAATAAAATAAAGACCTCAGCCTTTTTCTCAGGAGTGAGAAATTGGCTGAGGTGTATTGTAAAATCAAGCGGGGCACTGGGTAAGAACTCACAATTTCTGAAGAAAACCTGTTTCTCTTAGAAAACTGAAATCATGAGACGCGTCAACAATTGAATTATCACTTAAGAGCAGGACTGGATTAAAAAGTATGTATTCATTGTAAAATTTAGTAAAATACTTCTTTCTTAGTTTTCCTAGTTTTGAGCATGTGAACAAAATATAGTTTAATGTGACTTCCTCTCCACATTATTCACAAACTGGTTTGTCATCTTTCGCCAGCAAGTAGTTGTGAGTCAAGTGTGTGTGTCCTATGCGAAGGCGACACAAGATTACTTCAATGAAACGTTGCTGGTGTGTGCATGACTTCCATTCCCTCAAGGTGGGCTTTATGAAGTGTAGCTTGTTACGTTCATTATCCCACTCTTTCTGCCATTTATTCTTAAATTTACTATGTATAAACTTCAGAAAGTCTTTATAAGGTATCGCATTTATTTCGCCATTTTGAGCTCGTACTGCTGCTGAGTCTACTCTCTCATTACCCCCGATACCGACGTGGCTCAGGACCCAGCAGAACCTTACCATATGTCCTTGTGTTGCGACTTTTTTTTTCTTTTTGATGTTTTGTATGATGCTGCCTACTAATGGTTCAGCTGCATTTCTTGACTGTAGAAGCTGTGTGAGTCAGTGTAGATTATAGTTTTTTCGATGTTCTCATGTACTATTTTGTCCAGAGCAATACACACTGCATAACATTCGGCAGTAAAAATTGATACATAACTTGGCCATCTGTGTAAAATTCCATGTAGTTAGCATATTTCTCTTTCAAGGCCTGGTATTTTCGTGGTAAGTGTTCATGTTGTGTTTTTTTTTTACCAACATGTGTTAATGTGAAGTCGCACGCAACGGAAAATTAGTGCCACAATTTCAGGTAGAGCATCTAGTATTCCTAGTTCATAACATGCATCTTCAAAGCGTAATAGCAAAGGTCTGATTGATTGTGGTTTATTGGCCGCCGCGGTGGATCAGTGGTTAGGTGCTCGGCTGCTGACCCGAAAGACGCGGGTTCGATCCCGGCCGCGGTGGTTGAATTTCTTTGGCGGAGAAATTCTAGAGGCCCGTGTATTGTGCGATGTCAGTGCACGTTAAAGAACCCCAGGTGGTCGAAATTTCCGGAGCCCTCCACTACGGCGGTTCTCATAGCCTTAGTCGTTTTGGGACGTTAAACCCCGTAAACCAACCATAAACCGATTGTGGTTTATTATTGAACAGTCTTCTAGATGTGGACTTCATAACAATGGGGTAACAAAGATGTTTTGTTAAGGATCTTATTTTCAGTACATATGCACGTGTAAGTCTTGCTCTTCTGTTTGCAAGAGATGTTTCATTTGTTTCTACATATAGACTGTTTATGGGGGATGTTCTCTATGCACCAGTTGATAGACGGAGACCTAGGGTTTGTACAGGATCTAGTTTTTTGAGGTATGATGGCCTTGCTGACCCATGCACAATGCATCCATAGTCCCAAGTGGACCGTAGTACGGAGCTTTAGATCTGTAAAAGGCATAACCTATCGGACCCCCAGTGTTTCCGTGAGAGTACCTTCAGAATATTTAGAGATCGGGAAGCTTTCTCTTTGAGGGTGTTTATGTGGGTTAAGGATGTGAACTTTCTGTCAAAAGTTATGGCTAGGAATTTATACTCTTGTCTTACTTCTAGAACAATTTCATTCATGTACCCGCAGGGAGGCGTCTGCAGCATGCAGACGTTGGTGAGTGGCGACACCACGGGGTTAACCCGAGCATCCGCAGGGACATCCCCGCAGGTGGATGATGTTGAACAATGCGTCACCACGGACCCGAGCATCCGCGCCTAGCCGTGCGTGGCATCGCCGTGTCCGGGGAAAAGGGGATCCTGGTGGTTGAGCCGATGCCGAGCGTTTGGACCCTTAAGGCTCCTCGGCGGAGGCAACACACCACTTTGGCCCCAGCTTCCTGTAGACGGCACATCCGGCCTGACCCGACCGGAGGAAATCGACAGTCGCCTTTTCCTGTCCACCCCTCTATCTTTCAATTTCCTATTTTCTTTCTTACAACTTTCCTGTATCCTCCTCTCTTCTTCGTTTTTTCGTCTCTTTCCTGGCGGCGAGGGTTAACCGTGTGTGACCAACTACCCTGAGTTGAGTCATATTAGGTTATAGTTAAGGTGTACAGCTGGAGTGGGCAGGACTTTCTTTCAAATTCCTGTCGCGTCCCCTTGTTGGACTCCATGGTGGGTGGCTGGCATCATGACCGAAAAACATCAATTTTTTACGGCTCCCCCCCTTTCAAAACCAGATCGCCCTCTCAAAAGAGGGCGGACCGATGCAACAGCTCAATTCCTCACCTGAAAAGAAACGTTCCCAAAGTACCATGTTATTCATAGCGAAATAACAGAGCAACCAGCCAGAAAGATATCCCCGTTCATAGTTACTAAGAGTCTGTCAGATGCCTTGGGCCCCGGCTACAGGGTAACAAAACTAGCAAGTGGTGACCTATTGCTCGAAATCAAAGATAACACGCAACATGAAAAACTGCCAAACATTGTCTTTTGGGGAGGTTGCAGTCTCTGTCACTGCACACCGATCCCTGAACACTGTCAGTGGTGTAATTTCTGAAAGTGATCTTCTTTTGCTCACCGAAAAGGAAATGTTGGAAGGTCTTAGTGACCAAGATGTTGTAAATGTGTACCGAATAAAAATCAGAAAAGATGACAAGGAAATAGTAATCAAACACTTAGTACTCACTTTTGCCTGTAGCACACTCCCTGAATCTATTCAAGTTGGCTACGAAAAAATCCGAGTTCGCGCCTACATTCCAAACCCCCGTCGGTGTTTTAATTGCCAGAGGTTTGGTCATGGCTCCCAGAGTTGCCGTGGCCATCAAACATGTGCAAAATGTGCATCAAGAGAACATAAATCCGAGAACTGTCAAGCATCACCACACTGCACGAACTGCGAAGGCGAACACCCAGCGTATTCTAGGTCTTGCCCATCATGGAAGATGGAAAAGGAAATCATAACATTGAAAACAAAAGAAAACATTTCATTCAAAGGAGCACGTAAACGATTTTCACAGTCTAATCCATTCGCCTTCACAGCTAGGACAAAGGTCGCGGATGTGGTGCGCAGGGGCGGTGCATCACACCGCAATCAGGCGCCTGCCCAAGTCTCGTTTACCGGGACACAGGCAGCGCCATCAACGCCCCAGGCAGGGACAGCGAAAGCTGCCCTGTCGTCTCCAAAAAGGTCCAGCCGTCCCTTGAGTCGGCGGACAACCACGCGACTCCCCGCCGTGGGAAGCCTGAAACCCGCACACGCACGGTTTCCTCGCGGGCTTCCAGCACCTCCTCCGAGGTGATGGATGTCACCCCTGGCACGTCCGTCCCGCTTGGGGGGCACAGCTCACTCGAGCGTTGCAAAGGACGGGCCAGAATAGCGGGACCCGAAAAGCCAGAAATTTAGGTTTCAGCTCAATCTTTCAAAAAAAAAACACAAGAAAAACAACAAAAATGGCTTTTTTAATCCAATGGAACTGTAGAGGACTTATAAAAAACTACAGTGATGTAACAGATCTTTTAATTTCACTTTCCCCAGTCATTTTTTGTTTACAAGAGACCAATTTAGGCCCGCAACACAAAAACATTCTGGAAAAATATCAAGTGTTTCGTTGCGACGGACAGCAAGCATGTCGGCTCTCTGGAGGCGCTGCTATCGTTGTTCAGAGTGGTGTTGCAGCTCGCGAAGTCAAACTTCAGACTAAATATGAACCTGTTGCAGTCACCGTTCTTCATTTTACAACGATCACAATATGTTCCATCTATCTTGAACCACATATAACAGTAACACTTGAGGACATGGAAGAACTTTTAAAACAACTACCAGAGCCATATCTTTTAGTCGGAGATTTTAATGCCCACTCCTCCTTCTGGGGAAGTGATCAAACTGATACTAGAGGTCGCATTTTAGAAGATTTTATACTGTGCAACAACGTGTGCCTACTCAATACAGGAAAGCACACCTATTGCTCTCCAAGTACTGGAAAAACTAGCCCCTTAGATTTATCTTTTAGTTCACCATCAGTTTTTACAGATTTTAAATGGGAAGTCCTGGACAACCCTTATAGAAGTGACCATTTGCCGGTAATTATCAGCATACCATCGTCACCTTTAATCATCCAAAGTAAACCTCGCCGTTGGAAACTACACTTAGCCGACTGGTCACTCTTTCGAGAAAAGGCCAGCCTGGATAATAGATACTCCGATAGCCTTAGCGTTGACGAACTGAATGAAATCTTCACAACCTGTATCATAGCTGCTGCGCGCCTAGCGATTCCTCAGTCCTCGGGAGTGGTAAGACAAAACCACAAGTTCTGGTATACACAAGAATGTAAAGAAGCTAAAAAGAAACAAAATAAAGCCTGGGGAATTTTTCGACGATACCCAACACAAGAAAACATTATCAATTTTAAAAAGGCGAGAGCAAAATCACGTCACGTACGTCGCGGTGCTGAGAAAACTTCCTGGCAGAATTATATATCATCCATAAATAGTACAATCACTTCCAAAAAAATGTGGGAGCAAGTTCGTAAACTAAATGGCAGCTTCTCCCCATTCACAATTCCTTTTCTGACACCCCCTGGTACCCAAACAAGCATCGGTGAACAGGCAGACATACTGGGAGAACATTTCTCTACAATTTCCAGTTCCTCGCATTATACACAGTCATTCTTGAAGTATAAAAACACAGCCGAAAAACAAAGACTCCCAACAAACAGCAGTACCAAGGAGCCTTACAATAACCCAATTACTCTTCAGGAAATCCATAAAGTACTGTCCGCCGGTAAAATGACTGCATCTGGCCCAGACGAAATACATTATGAAATGCTAGCTCATCTCTCGGAACCTGCCATAGAGGCACTTTTAAGATTTTTTAATAAAATATGGGTATCAGGAAAAACGCCGGACACCTGGAAAAAAGCAATAATTGTCCCTCTCCTGAAACATGGAAAACCGTCAACCTCCCCTGATAGTTACAGGCCTATAGCACTCACAAGTTGTCTTGCAAAATGTTTTGAAAGCGTATGGAATACTAGATTAATGTTCATTCTTGAATCCCGTGAACTTTTGGACGTCCACCAATGTGGATTTAAAAAAGCACGCTCAACAACTGACCATCTTGTCCGCCTTGAAAACACAGTACGAGAAGCTTTTATTCATAAACAACACTGTCTGACAGTCTTCTTTGATATGAAAAAAGCTTACGACACTACCTGGAGGTTTGACATTCTCCGCGACCTAGCAGATCTAGGTATCCGTGGAAGGATGCTGAACTGCCTGAAAGATTTTCTGTCCGACCGTTCATTTCAGGTACGCCTGGGTTCAACACTTTCGAGGAACTTCATTCAAGAAAATGGAGTACCGCAGGGATACATTCTAAGCACTACACTCTTCGTCATAAAAATGAATTCGCTAGCAAACTTCATTCCAAAGTCCATTATGCATTCAGTCTATGTCGATGACCTTCAGATTGCATGTACATCCTACAGCTTATCAACCTGTGGGAGGCAAATACAACTAACATTAAACAGACTAGCGATATGGGCAGATAGAAATGGTTTTAAGTTTTCCCCACAGAAAACAGAAGCGATTCTTTTCTCATTGAAAAGAGGCTTTCAGAATGACCCTACCCTACATTTGAACAGAACTATACTGCCAGTAAAAGAACAAATTTTTAGGCATAACATTCGACAAAAGACTTACATTCCTACCGCACATAAACACACTAAAAAAGAAAGCCTCGCAATCTTTAAACATACTGAAAGTGCTCTCAAGGAAACATTGGGGGTCTGATAGAACATGTCTTCTGCACATATATCGCTCGTTGGTACGTTGATCCTTGGATTATGGGTGCATTGTGTACGGCTCAGCAAGACCATCTTACGTAAAAAATTAGATTCAGTACATAACTAAGGCTTGCGCCTCTCATGCGGTGCATACAGGACATCCCCCATAGTAAGCCTCTATGTAGAAGCAAATGAACCCTCACTAGAAATTAGAAGAACCGCTCTAACGTGTGCATATGTCCTTAAAGTACGGTCACTACAAAAACACATCTGCTATCCGGTTGTAACAAAATGTCTTTCTAGAATAATATTTACAAACAAACCTCAAGCTACCAGGCCACTGCTCTTGCATTTTGAAGAGATGTGCCAAAATCTCGATATGCAGGACACACTACCTGACGTTGCCCAAAGACGAGACCCACTACCTCCATTGTACAATTTTCCTGTAATCTGCGACTTCACACTTACACAGTTCCGTAAAAAGAAAACTCCACAACAGCATATCATACAAGAATTTCTTGCACTGAAAGAAAAATACAGTAGCTTTTCAGAATTTTATACTGATGGTTCAAAAAGAGATAATTATGTAGGAAGCGCGGTAGTACGAGGGAATTGGGAGGAAACAGTAAGACTTCCACAGTGTGCATCTGTTTTCACTGCCGAATGTTACGCCGCATATGTTGCCATAGAAAAAATAGTAAACGAGAACGTCAAGAACAGTATCATTTACACAGACTCCTTAAGTGTGCTTACAGCTCTCCACTCTCGAAATGCTATCACTCCTCTACTCGGTGACATCATACACAACATAGTAATATCCACAGCTAAAGGACACAACATAAAACTATGTTGGGTCCCGAGTCATGTAGGAATAAAAGGCAATGAGAGAGCAGATTTATGCGCTGCCCAAGCACGTGACAAGCAAATAAAAAATGTAAATGTGCCGCATCGAGACTGCATAAACTTAGTAAATCTTAAAGCAAGGCAAAAATGGCAATCTGCTTGGAATAGTGAAATAAACAATAAACTACATTTGGTAAAACCTGTTTTAGGAGAATGGAAGTCATGTGTACACCAAGAACGTTTCAAAGAAGTGATTATCTGCCGTCTCCGTATAGGTCACACGCACCTTACACACAACTTTCTGCTCACGAAACAAGATAAACCAGTTTGTACATGTGGAGTTGAACTTACAGTTAACCACATTTTATTTTCATGTTCGAAACTCGAAAAACTAAGGAAAAAGTGCTTTTCTCTGTTCTACACGCAAACCATTCCTTTCCACCCAGCGCTACTTACAGGCGATAATGCAATTGTGGACATATCTTGTGTTTTTAAGTTTTTAACTGAAGCAGGTTTTCTCAACAAAATATATTTGTCATGATCTTACGTGGAATACGCATATTTCAAACATCATATCATTCGCCAACAGAACACTAGGATTCTTAAAGCGACACCTACGCTCTGCACCTCAGCATGTCAAGCTCCTCGCATACAAATCATTAGTCAGATCAAAATTAGAATACGCATCTCCCATCTGGTCTCCAAAGCAAGCATATCTCTGTAATTCAATTGAAGCAGTTCAAAACCGAGCAACTAGATCCATTCATTCATCATATTCTTTTGATATCAGCATATCATCCCTCAAATCACAGTCCAGCCTACCTACCCTTGCTCATCGCCGCTACATTGCTAGTTTATGTTTGTTTCACAAGTTTTTTTACTCTGAGCTACAACAGGAACCCTACATCTGCGCACCACCACCACGCATCTCCCTCCGCACCGGCCATCAGCAGCAAGTGTCACGACCTCGCGCCCGCACCACTACATTTTCTTCATCATTCTTCCCCCGGACCGCGAACGACTGGAATGGCCTTCCCCGAGAACTTGCTGCTATCACATACCAATCATTGTTCATCGAAGAAATCACGCGTGTACTTGCTCAGTGATAATCTTATATTTGTATAACTTTCAACTTATCTGTTATTCATTCTGTTTTTCATTTCTGTGTGCCCCACCCCTTATGTAATACCCTCTAACGAGGGTCTTTAAGGTATTAAAGTGAAGTGAAGTGAAATCATGACCCACAGCTTCACATGATGTCCATCAGCCATTTCCTCAATCGTGAAGAAAGGGCTCAGGCTTTTATTTGATTGGTCGGGTTCCTCGACATCCTCGCCCAGCCAAGGATGGCTGCTGAGGCTACCTGACCTTTTTAAAGCTTTTACCTTTAGCCATTCTTAAATCTCCTTTTCTCTTTTATTAGTAGATAGGTAAATTTTTAGGCCCTTTACACCACTGATCACCTTTACACATTTTTATTAAATCGCACAGAAATTATTTTGCCTTGTGTTTGGCGCATGATGGCCTTAGCTGCCTATGTGCCATTAAACCCAACACAACACAACACAATTTCATTCATGTGCAGGGTGGGATCAATCTGCACGCCTCTTTTCAGTGAGAAAAGCGCGGCAACTGTTTTTTGCTAAGAGAACTTAAATCCATTTTGGTCTGCCCAAGACGCTAGTTTGTTGAGTGTAAGCTGTATCTGTCTTTCGTGGGTTGATAAGCTGGATGATGTGCATGAAATTTGGGCAATAAAGAGTGTGGTACTCAGAATACACCGCTGCGGTACGCCATTTTCTTGGGTGAATTTTTTAGAGCGTGCAACTTAGACGCACACGAAATCAACGGTCAGAAAGAGTCTTAAGCAGTTCAGCATCCTGCCATGGATACCTAGATCCGTGGCAGATACTGCAGATACCTAGACACTGCCAGACAGTGCTGTTTGTGTATGAATGCTTCACGGACTGTGTTTTCAAGACGGTCCAGATGCTGATTTGTACAACATGCTTTTTTAAATCCACGTTGGTGGATGTCAAGAAGTTTGCGTGATTGAAGGATGAACATCAACCTAATATTTAGCACACGTTCAAAACCTTTAGCCAGACAACTCGTAAGTGCTATTGGTCTGTAACTACCCGCCGAAGTTGGTGGCTTCCCAGATTTGAGGGATGGCATAACCACGGCCTTTTTCCACGCCTGTGGCATTTTTCCAGACTGCCATATTTTATTAAAGAATTTCAGAAGAGCTTCTAGAGCATCTTCAGAGAGGAGAGCAAGCATTTCATAATGAATTTCATCTGGGCCTGGCGCTCTGTTTTTGCTGGCTGACAGCACTCTACGGATTTCCTGCAGTGTAATTAAAATATTTTAATGTTCATTTGTGCCGCCACTTGTCGGTAGTCTTTGTTTTCCAGCTTTATTTCTATATCTTAAGAATTGCTGCGTGTAATGTGAGGAACTGGAAATTGTAGAGAAATGTTCTGCTAGTATGTCTGCCTGTTCCTCAATACTTGTTTGTGTATACGGAGCTGTTAAAAAAGGAATTTTGAACGAAGAAATGCTTCCATTAAGTCTGCGGACTTGTTCCCGCATTTTTTTAGATGTGACTGAACTGTTTATCGATGATTAATGGTTTCTCCAGGATGTTTTTTTCAGCATTGGGAGGGATGTATCGTGCTTTCGCTCTCGAATTTTTAAAATTTTTGACGTTGTCGTCTGTGGGGTATCTTCGGAAAGTTTTCCAGGCTTTATTTTGCTTCTTTTCGCTTCTCTCCAAGAAATTTTTACGAGAAGGTCCCAAGTTGGTCCCCTGCGGACACAATGCTACAGGAGATAGAGAATTTAAGATATCTGTTGGGAGTCTCTGTCGGAATCTTTGTTTTCCTTTCGGATTTTGATTCTGTGTACATTAGTTACGTTGTGATCGGACAATTCTTCAAGCATTTCTTCCTCTGCCATCTCGAGAAAGTCGTCAGAGACGACACCACGTACAGTGTTCAAAGACCGGTGTGGTGTTACGGAAACAGGGATATCACCAAAGTAGAACGTGTTGTCGGGCTAGTTGGTTCAATACTTCAGACAAGGCAGTTGCGCGAAACATACACACATACAAGACAGCTTACGGGACGAGCGCAAACTTGCAACTGATTTTATTCAAAAACACAGCACATATTTAAAGGAAGAACCTGTCCCGCAACGTGTCTTGTGTGTGTGTGTTTCGCGCAACTGCCATGTCTGAAATATCGCCAAAGGTTTCATGCTTGCCAGCTTTGTGATCTGAATTGTCTACAGCAATTCTAGCAGGAGGTCACCGCTAGTAAATTTTGTCACTTTGTACTTAGGGCCCAAGGAATCTGTCAGAACGTTTTACACTACAAAGGCGGATATCACTCTAGCTGTCTTTTCTTTTTGTTCACTGTGAACAATATGATACTTAGGGAAAGTTGCTTTCTTTTTATTGATGAAGTTGTCACATCGGTCCGCCCTTGTTTTAGAGGGCGATAATTTGAAAGGAATGAGGTAGCCATAGAAAAAAAATGTTTTTTTGGCACTGCTCACCATCATCCCCCTGCGCGGGTGTCCCTGCGGATGCTCAGGAACCCGTGGTGTCGCAACTCACCAACGTCTGCATGAATCAGACGCCCCTGCGGGGGACGCTGATGGCTGTCAAGAAGTTTAGACGAATGAAGGAAAAAAGGTAATCTTATGTTAAGGACACTTTGGAAAGATTTCGCGTGACAACTGGTCAGGGCTGTGTCTATAACTGCTAGGAGAGGCTGGCGGTTTCCCAAGTTTAAGAAATGGTACTATAAAGCTCTCTTCCACTTCCTAGGTATTTTACCTTGTTAAAGAAATTTAAGAGCGCCTCTACGGCAGGCTGGGAAAGATGAGCAAGCATTTCGTAGTGTATCTCGTCGGGTCCCTGTGCAGTTTTTTTCCCGGCAGACAGTACTCTATCGGTTGCTTAAACTGTAGTTAGATTATTGTAATTTTGGTTATCTCCTCCACGTGTTGGATGTAATTTTTTCTCGTCTGTGTTTTTGTATTTTAATAAAGACTGCGTATAGTGTGATGTACTTGAAAGTGCAGCGAAATGTGTCCTCAATATGTCTGCCTGTTCCCCTATGCTCGTTTGTGTGCCAGGTGTTGTCGGAAGAGGAATTGTGAACGGTGAGAAGTTGCCATTTAATTTTCGCACCTGCTCCCAAATTTTTTAAATGTGATTTGACTTAATAGATCAAACATTACTCTGCCATGAGGCTTTCTCAGCACTGCGATGGACGTCCGACCTTTAAAAAAGCCTTTTTTAAGACTTAAGAGGTTCTCACGTGTCGGATACCTTCGAAACTTACCCGAGGCTCTATTTTGTTGTTTTTTTGCTTCCTTGCAGTCTTTTATCTACCGCACTTAGCCGTTTTGTTACGATAAAATTCGTGAACATTTTGTATATCTGATCGATGCTTAAATTTTCTAAAACTATATTTTCTAAAGTGGCTTTTCCTCTAAAAAGTTGCCAATCGGCTAAATGTAGATTCTGGCGTCGCGGCCTTGTGGGGATTATTTCCGGTGGAGATGATAAAGTGATCAGTATAGGGAGGTGATCGTTGCCATATGGATTTTTCAATGACATCCCATTTAAAATCGTTAAAAACAGAAGGTGAGCTAAATGACAAATATAAGCAGGTCATTCTCCTCGAGGTAGTGGAGCAGTATGTGGATTTTTCTCTATTTAAAAGACATACATTATTTTTAAGAATGAAATCTTCGATCATTTGACCCCTAGCGTCACAGCGTTCGCTTCCCCAAAAAGGGGACTGAGCGTTAAAATCGCCAACTACGAGATATGGCTCTGGAAGTTAATCGATAAGTTCCTGTGGATCACGGACTGTTAATGTTAAATGCGGAGGAAAATATACAGAACAGATTGTTATGGTCTTGTAGTTGGCAATGCTGACGGCAACTGCCTCTAGTTTTGTTTTGAGTCTGATCTCTTGAGCAGGAACGCCGCTTTGAACGACAATCGCGACGCCTCCTGGGAGTCTATTTGCCTGCTCGCGATCGCGTCTAAATGTTTTATAATGTTTCATGATATTCATGTGTTGTGGACCAACATTTGTTTCCTCTAGACATAAAGCCATGTTTAGGATTGGAAAGGGTGTTTCTGATCTGTGCCCATTATGAGGACCCTGTCCTTTTTCCGCTCAGGAGAGCTGTTCCGGCGCTGTAAAGCAGGCGGGTTGGGGGTTAGATCCATCACCTCGTCAGAGGTGCTGGAAGACTGCGGGGAAGTTGCGGGCATGTGGGTTTCAGGCCTCCTTCGACGGGGGGTAGCCCTGCTGGATGCTGACCCATGGAGCGGCGCTCCCTGCTTTGAAGATGGCAGGGCAGCTTTCGCTCTCCCTGCATGGGGCGTGGAGGGCCCTGTCTTAGGCTCGGTGAAAGTGGTCTCGACAGGTGCCGGAGTGCTCCATGGTGCACCGCCCCTGCGCACTACATCAGCGAAGTTTGATTTTGCTGTGAAGGAGCACGTGTTCGTAAGTGCGAATCGCTTTCTCACTTCTCTAAATGAAATATTTCCCTTTGTATTCATGGTAATTATTTCTCTTTCTTTCTTCCAGAACGGACATGCCATGGAATACGCACGTGGTCTTTACAGTTAGCGCAGCGTAATGCATCGTCACATTCCTCAGAATGGCCGCCGCGGTGGCTCAGCGGTTATGGTGCTCGGCTGCTGACCCGAAAGACGCGGGTTCGATCCCGGCCGCGGCGGCTGGAATTTCTTTGGGGGAGGAATTCTAGAGGCCCGTGTACTGTGCGATGTCAGTGCACGCTAAAGAACCCCAGGTGGTCGAAATTTCCGGAGCCCTCCACTACGGCGTCTCTCATAGCCTTAGTCGCTTTGGGACGTTAAACCCCATAAACCAAACCAAACCAAACATTCCTCAGAATGGTGGTCCGTCGAAGCGCAATTCGCGCACGTTTTGCGGCCGCGGCAACTAGGAGTCGTGGCCAAACTTCTGACAATTGAAACATCGGCGGGGATTGGGTATGTAATGCCTTACGTTGACTTTCAAGCATCCAACTTCTATCAATTCGGGTAAGCTGCTGGTGTTAAATGTGAGGACCATGTGTTTAGTATGTATTTCCCTGGTATCCTTGCGGATTTTGATCCTGTGAACGTCAGTTACATTTTGGTCGGAGAGTCCTTGAAACATTTTGGCTTCTTTTAGGTAGATAAAGTCAGCTTCTGAAATAACGCTTCTGACTGTGTTGATAGATCGGTGGGGAGTCACGGAGACAGAGATGGCCCCTATGGAAGCAATGTTTAAGAGTTTCAAGCACTGGATGCTCTCACGCAGTTCAAGTAGTAGGTCGCCACGGGCCATTTTTGATAACTTGTAGCCAGGCCCTAAGGTATCTCTTAACCATTTGGCAACAAGAAATGGGGATGTTATTTGGTCTTGCTTTTCTTCACAGTTACTGTGTATTACATGAAACTTTGTGAACGTTGGTTTCTTTTTTACAAAAACATTTGCTGCCTCGTTCCGCCCGGTGCATCCCCACCGCGCCAAGTGGAGCTGATATGGGTGACTGCGGACTGCAGGAATTTCGGAAACAAGGCCGCCAGCCTTTTAGCCCGAGGTTATTTAAACCGGGCTCAGGTGGCCTCGGATCGGGGGTTCACGAAGGAGCGCATGCACTCATTCAGCGAGCTGACGCAGGGCTACAGAGCCTCACGCCAGCTCTACCCTCCCGCCGCACCCCTCCCTAGATAACGAACAAGCAACAATCTGGCGCATATTACAGACACACTCTCTCCCCTTACCCTAGCCCGCTATCATCCCTCCTTCCCCAATTCGGCATCCGCCCTATGCCCAGAGCCCTCCGCCTCTTCCCTCCACATCCTTTCACTGCCCGGCGGGCCCTCCACCGCGGGGCCTAGAGAACCTCAAGACCTAGGAGGACTGGGAGACTCTGCTGCGCTCGGGGGACCCGGCCGTGCAGACCATCGCCACCGGCCGGGCTGCCAGTGTTATGGACCTTAGGAACAAAAACACTTGAGTGCAGTGCGGTGGTGCGGAGATCCTGGCGCGTGCCCCGAATTCCTTTTACAATAAAGTTTTTGGTCTCTCTATTCCGCCCTCTTTTGAGAAAGCGATCTGGTTTGGAAAGGGGGGAGCAATAAAAACTTTAGTTTTTCGGTCATGGTGCCAGCCAGCCACCATGGAGCCCAACAAGGGGACGCGACAGGAACTTGAGAGCAAGCCCTGCCTACGCCAGCTGTACACCTTAACTATAACCAAATATGACGCAACTCAGGGTAGTTGGCCAGACAAGGTTAACCTTAGCTGCCTGGAAGAAGGAAAAAGGCAATAAAAGAGGAGAGGACAGGAAGGTGTCGAGACAGAAAATAGGAAAGTGAAAGATAGAGGAGGACAGGAAAAGGTTACTGCCGATTTCCACCGGTCGGATCAGGTCAGTGGTGCCGTCTTCAGGAAGCTGGGGCCTAAGTAGTGTGTTGCCTCCACCGAGGGGCCTTAAAGGTCAAAACGCTCGGAATCGGCTCAACCACCAGGATCCCCTTTTCCCCGGACACGGCGATGCAATACACTGCCAGGACGGGGTGAGGCAAAGCCACCTAGACTAGAGAAGGCCTGTTCGGTCCTCCTCTCCACAGGGGCCTACGTCACACTAGTTGCCCGACCCGCCGAACCGGTCCGACCGCAAACGACGGTGAGAGTTCGGTGAAACGCAGCACAGGCTCATAGAAACGCAGGCCTGTGGTTAGGTTAGGCAGCGAACGTGCTGACATTTCTCTTTTCCGGCTTCTAGGTTTTCGAGCTGCAGTGCGTCAAACCGTTTTCTCCTGGCTTGTGCACGTTGAAATCATGATGTGGTGCTAAAGAAAAGCACATTTTGTAATCGCTGCAACATGGGCCGTTGCTGTGTGCCGGGGTGCCGCGGAAATTATGTCGGTGGCCCAAAAGTTAGAGTGTTTGGTTTTCCCGAAGATGAAGCTCACAGAAAAGCTTGGATGAGAGCAGTTCCTCGCAAGGATTTTACGCCAACCATACATTCCAAGGTAGAAAGTAATAACCTTCTGTAACGTTAAAAGTTGTTGAATAGTTTCGGGAGAACCGGATGTAATTATAATTAAGCTTTCTCATGCAGGTATGCGAGTTCCATTTCCATCAGCAAGACTGCATCACCAAGCTCTCACATGATGATAAACAAACAGGAAGAACCATAGAGCTCAACCGCGATCGTGTTCAACTTCAAAAGGGTGCAGTGCCTTCCGTGTTCCCCAATTGCCCATCATATCTTCCTTCTACACCTTCATGAGGGCACGTCGGGAAAATGTAAATTTTTGTAAATTGAAGAATGACGCCATTCAGGACAGCAGTCAGAAGAAGGCAGTCGCCAGGAAACTAAAAAAAATTAAAGAATTGAAATATTTTAATGCAGAGCACTGACCAGTAAAATGTCTATAAAGTATTCATGTTACTGTTTTGCATGACTTCGTTCATTTTGTTTATTTTAATGTCTAACACGCCATCCGCTTTCGAACATAACAAAAAAACGTACATTTCTTTAAAAAGCAACAGAATGCATGAGATGTAGCAGGTACTGCATCTCATGCATTCTGCCTCATTCTACTGCTTTTCTGTCTAGGAAAAAAATATTTTGAAGTTAATATGAACTAAATACGATGAACTGAAGAGCAGGAACTATAGCAATGCAATGCTCTGTCACAAGTATTATCATGCAGCTATAAAAACGAAGCACTTAGCTCCAATACGAAGTATATTGCAAGGGCCACGAAAGATAGCATAAATTATAAATTAATAAGGAAGGTATTTAGCGAAATTATGCTCGCGGTTAAAAAGCTGTTGTTTAGTCGCTAATGCATATTTATTGACTCACTTCTAAAGCCATTGTACCTCGGATAGTAAAAAAGTGCGCTTAAAACTGCCGGCGAACCCCCGCAGTCGCGAGCGGAGGTCGGACAACTAGCGTGACGTCACGGAGCAAGCGGAGAGGCCTTGAGTAGTCTAGGTGGCTTTGGGTGAGGGGATATCCCTGCGGATTCCTGGGAACCCGTGGTGTCGCCACAGACCAACGTCTGCATGCTGCAGATGCCTCCCTTTTGGGAAGGCATAGAAGGGGCTAGTATCGCTTTTTCTAGCATACTGCACCTTTCCTAGTATTTTTTTTTGTCGTGGATTACATGCATGCTGTGTGCAAAGGCTTCGTCAGAACCACAACATCTATGTGGATAAGTCACAAAACACGCTCTGAATACTCTCTTCGTCATATACCTCACATAAATGACAGGCTGAGGCAGATCACTCCAATTTGGGAAATCAGTAGACTTCCGCGGCCATTGTCAGAATTCAAATTCTGGAAACCATCGGAATGTAGAGATTGGCCCTTGTTTTATTTCCGGTGTTTTAAGAGTTCCTGTCGGGAAAATATTATAAAAGTTGGATAAGTTTGTTAAGATAATACATTTTTGCTTACAATCTTCGATCCCGATGGCAAAAATAGAAGATGTGAAAAAAGAAATGGTGGCTTTCTTGTCTGAATACCAAGATTTGTATGGAAACCAATACATGCACTCGTTCTTTTACGCATGGTGGATCATGTAAACCAATGGGGATACCTGTGGGGCTTCTCGGATTTCCGTTTTTAATCAATGAATGGTAGAGTGGTGCGCTTTGTGAATGGAACGCGGTATGCGGAAATTCTGCATCCTTCAAAGCTTTCCACACGATTTGCCTGCAGTGCAAACAAAACATGACGATGTCAGTGTTTTTGTGCGTTCCTTACTTAAAGGCTGTAATTTAATAAAGAACTGCTCCAAGAATGGCACGACGGTGCTCTGCGGAAAAGGGAATGTCGATGCAGGTGGAACCAAGTGCAAGGAAGCCTCTGTTGGCGCTTTCATCTACGTTTTAAGTTCCGTAGGCAATTCTTGAAGGAAGAACTCTCATTTTCTCGCTAACGGAAGTACATGGGCGGGTAATAGAGATGGTTGCACTTAGTGATGAGCATTTGCCTAGCAGCAGTCATGTACTGTTCAATTTAAAAACGAGGTGTACTAGCCTCTTTTTAGAGCGTGTATTCGGGTGCAATTCAGTTCAGTGTGTGAGTGTTGAAGAGACGAATGCACATTCTCTTGTCCGTGCATTACATGTGAAAAAGTGCATTGTGCAGTGCTCTTCTCAAAAGACCGCTTTGTCAGCAGTTCATGAGGCTTATGTTTTAGAATCAGATTAACAGTACTTGAATGAGCGTCATTTGGTGGAACCTCTCAGATATTCGAACTTTTACAGGCCGATGTTGCTCGCCTCCTGACACGATATGCGCGGGTAATTCCTCGGTAATATACGCATTGGTTTTATATTAAGAGCAGGCATACCTCCAAATGCCTGTTTAAACACTGTGGGAAATATCATTACTGTCCACAATAGTAATGAGCACAGCGGCTTGCTGATATACAGCCCTTGATTTGCTGCCCTCCACATATTGGTAAAATGTATCCATGCGACTATTTCTTGATATTTGTCCCAAAATCTAGAGGATAACCTTCTTTTGAATGCGGTTCGGATGGTTCATAGTGCATAAGTAGATATGTTTTTCAGTTCCGTCACAAGGACCCCTCGGAGAGAAAAAAATTATTCATGGCATATGTGCATAGTGCTTCTTTCTTCTATGTTTCAATTAAGATGTCCGTGTTGCAACCGCTGATATCGTCTGAGCTCTTAGTGTAAAATGCCTTAAACTGTGTATCTTGTGGAGAAGATTTTCAGAAACTGTTGTAGAAATAGACGTAACTAGGCGAACAGAGCCAAGCAAGCCTAATTTACAAGTACAAAAATTTGGTAGTCGAACAACATGGGCATCCTATCGAGCTTCCCATTGAACAACGCGGGCACCCCATAGCGTGAAAGTGATTCACTGACTGCTTGATTAGTGTAACAAGGACTGCAGAAAGGCTAGTTTAGTGTGGTCAGACTATATGCTAAGTGCCTCTAACAGTATTCTTGTAGCATATCTACACTGCTAGCAACTGTGAGGTGAACGCTTGGATATTTTTTTAACTATCAGAGATATTAATGTCAAGTCAAATGTTTACACTGTCAAGTCACCCTATTGTAATTTGTGCCTTGGAGCAATGACCAGTTCTCAAACCTGTGTGTGTAATCAAGCAGCTATATTTGCTCTCATGAGAGTCGATCATAAAAAGTTCAACTATGTAATTTGTTTTTCCAGTCTCATATACGCACAGAGGACAATGATACCAGGTGAGAAACAACAGGCCATTAAAAAACATAATTTTGGGCAAAAAATTTCACTAGCAACGTCATTCAAAAAGTTCCTTCTAATTATCTTGGTGTAAATTCTGTACGTTATTTTCTTTTTAACTTCCTTTATGCTATTGATGACGCTGCTGAAAGGTTAACGACAAAGAGGAGCCTTTTTCGGCACAACCTCAGATCTGTACCGCATGGTATAGGCCTGCCAAGAGAACATGAAAACAAACATGAAAAAAGGAGCAACGATTTTGCGGTTCAAGGAAAAGCTGGACAGTACAGGCCCAACAGTTCAGTAGGAGCTGAACTTTGAAACCGGTCCTTTTAAAGTGGCCTTGTTTAAACCGCTGGCATTGGTGAAAAGAAAAGAGGGCTTTAATGCACAGTGTTAGAAAAAAGCAAATCCTGCGGTAGTACTGATGAAGCATCAACCTTCACAATCAGTAATATAGCTAGGGTTTAGGGAAAAAACATCGTGGTCTTTGCATATTCTATTATCATCCTCCTCCATACTGATCCTTGCCGTCGTGGTGGCTCAGTGGTTATGATGCTCGGCTGCATACCCGAAAGACGCGGGTTTGATCCCGGCCGCGGCTGAATTTCTTTGGGGGAGAAATCCTAGAGGCTAAGGAGTACTTGAAGCTGGGCTTGTTGGTGCATATTAGTGACAGACATGAGAGCGCAAAACGGGGGCACGGACGAGGAAGGGAACAGGACGAGCGCTGCACTTTCAACAGGATTTATTCAGGGAAGTATGGCGTCGATGTGGTATTTTCAGCGCCGCGAAAACTCGCCGGAATGTGTTCACGCATTGGAAGAAAAAAAGTACAAGAGTGCACCACCAGACACCGAATGCCCCATGTTGGCTGCAAGAAAGGAGTAGTCTATGAGTTCCCGCTTACATGCGGCAAGGTGTACGTTGGACAAACCCGACGTTGTCTTAACGAGCGCCTGCTTGAACACAAGAATTCATTCAACAAGAGAGGACATCTTCCAGACGACTGCCAAGCCTGCTCGAAAGAGAAGCGTGTAGCCTGCAAGCCTCGACTATCTGACTGCAAAGTGCTATTGAAAAGCCGAGATAGGACAGAACGTGAGCTTGTGGAAGCCTTCTATATCAAGAAGCGAGGTGATAGTTGTATTAGTGACACGTCAGTTGTTCTTTGCCACAGTGAAATGCTGTTTCTTGATGCGTATCTGTGAGAGGCGATTGTCTGCGATCAAGAGCATGGATAAGGGCAAAGGCTATTTAAACGTTCTTCCCTGAATAAATCCTGTTGAAAGTGCAGCGCTCGTCCTGTTCCCTTCCTCGTCCGTGTCCCCGTTTTGCGCTCTCATGTCTGTCACGAAAATCCTAGAGGGCCGTGTACTGTGCGATGTCAGTGCACTTTAAAGAACCCCAGGTGGTCGAAATTTCCGGAGCCCTCCACTACGGCTTCTCTCATAGCCTGAGTCGCTTTGGGACGTTAAACCCCATAAACCTAAACGATACTGATCCTTGATATCTAGCATCGCAGCTCCACACAGGCAATGCAGGAGCTTGTGGAGCCACTGCCTCAGGCCACTGGGAGTGATGTTGAGGGAGAAGCCTGGGGACAACAGTGAAGGAAATTTGAAATTTTCTAGTAGGTTTTTTGCATTCTTCTCAGCCACTTACTTTCCACTACGCTTTGTTTCTTTGTAAATTACACGTGCAAGAAAAGTGCCCTAACGATACTCGTCTTGCAGATGCAGTACGTGGGCAGTTCCTGGCAGAACGGTTGTTTGTTTAAACAGGCGTACAAATTCTTTAGTATAATTCAGAAAAGTGGGTGTTGCACTGTAGACCTTAGACCTCTAAGAAAAAAAAAACAACTCACAATCTGTTCATTGCTGACCGTGTACGGATTTTTCCCACACTTCAGAGCATTGGCAGTGAGGCTAATTGTGATACTTTGATTTGCCTGCTGCACTCACTGGTCCTAACTCTTTTACTTAAAATTTCCTTCAAAGATGTTTGGTGAACTGACTCATCAATTTTCACTACTCTAAAATGCTTAGTCTCCAGCAATCCAGGTGACGGAAATGTGATGCAGGAGTTTGTTAGTCACCTCGCTCAAATTAGGAAGCAGAGGTAAAATCAATGAAAAGACATCTGGCTGTTGTGCATGCTTTTGGATTCTCGTCAGCAATGCCTGCCACATCACTTGGCCAATGTCTTCATGCACAACATTCAGGTGATGACGTTACACCTTCAGGTGCAGAGTAGAACTGAAGAATTGAAATAGTGCTCTTATGCTTTTATTTTTCCTGAACTACAAATGTTTTATAGAAATTAATCTGCGATTTCTACTCTCATTTTCAAGACTTCTTTTTATGTGTTACATCCCCGCAGGGAGGCGTCTGCAGCATGCAGACGTTGGTGAGTGGCGACACCACGGGGTTAACCCGAGCATCCGCAGGGACATCCCCTCAGGGGGATGATGGTGAACAATGCGTCACCACGGACCCGAGCATCCGCGCTTAGCCGTGCGTGGCATCGCCGTGTCCGGGGAAAAGGGGATCCTGGTGGTTGAGCCGATGCCGAGCGTTTGGACCCTTAAGGCCCCTCGGCGGAGGCAACACACCACTTTGGCCCCAGCTTCCTGTAGACGGCACCTCCGGCCTGACCCGACCGGGGGAAATCGGCAGTCGCCTTTTCCTGTTCTCCTCTCCATCTTTCACTTTCCTATCTCCTTTCTTACAACTCTCCTGTATACTCCTCTTTTCTTCGTTTTTTCCTCTTTTTCCTGGCGGCGAGGGTTAACCGTGTGTGACCAACTACCCTGAGTTGAGTCATATTAGGTTATAGTTAAGGTGTACAGCTGGCGTGGGCAGGACTTTCTTTCAAGTTCCTGTCGCGTCCCCTTGTTGGGCTCCATGGTGGGTGGCTGGCACCATGACCGAAAAACATCAATTTTTTATGGCTCCCCCCCTTTCCAAACCTGATCGCTCTCTTAAAAGAGTGCGGAACGAAGCAGAGTACTTTTTTTCCAAAAAGAAACCAACATTCGCCAAATTCCATGTCGTCCACAGTGAAGTGCAAGATAAACAGGCCAGAATTCTATCCCCCTTCATCGTATCGAAATGCTTAACAGAAGCTTTGGGCCCCGGCTACAAAGTATCAAAAATGGCCAGCGGCGATCTATTGCTGGAACTCCGAGATAATGTTCAAACTTCCAAACTCGCAAACATAGTGTGTATGGGGGAGACACCTGTCTCCATCACAGCACACCGATCCCTCAACACTGTCCGTGGCGTCATCTCCGAAAATGATTTTCTACATCTCACAGAAAAAGAAATGCTGGAAGGCCTTTCCGATCAAAACGTCATTGATGTGTACCGAATCAAAATCCGCAAGGACAACAAAGATGTAGATACCAAACACCTGGTCCTGACTTTCAACACATGCACATTGCCAGAAACCATCGACGTTGGATACCTCAAAGTAAATGTTAGACACTATATCCCTAACCCCCGAAGGTGCTTTAATTGTCAACGGTTTGGACACGGATCACAGAGTTGCCGAGGCCGCAAAACTTGCGCGAAATGCGCGTCAAAGGACCACCATTCTGAGGAATGTGACGCAGCTCTACGCTGCGCTAACTGTGAAGGCGACCATGCTGCGTACTCCAGGGCATGTCCGTCCTGGAAGAAGGAAAAGGAAATAATCACCATAAAAACAAAGGAGAATATATCATTTCGAGAAGCAAGAAAGCGATTCGCAGTCACAAACACTTTCTCTTTCACAGCGAAACCAAACTTCGCTGATGTGGTGCGCAGGGGCGTAGCACCACACAGCACTCCTGCACCTGCCGCGGCCAGTTCCACCGCGCCTGTGGCAGTGCCACCCACGCCCCAGGCAGAGACAGCGAAAGCTGCTCTGCCAACCCCAAAGCAGGGAATGCCGGCCCATGGGCCAGCATCCCGCAGGACTTCCCCCCGTCGGGGGAGGCCTGAACCCCACACGCCCGCGGCTTCACCGCGGTCTTCCAGCACCTCTGACGAGGTGATGGATCTAACCCCCAGCCCGCCTGCTTTACAGCGGCGGAACAGCTCTCTTGAGCGGAAGAAGGACAGGGCCCTCATAACGGGCCCAGAAAATAAGTAAACACTTTATTGTCCCTACCCCAAACATAAACATGGCTTTTCTAGTTCAGTGGAACTGTAGAGGATTGTTGAGAAATTACGATGACATAAAAAACATTTTAGGGTCAATGTCACCCGTAGCCTTATGTCTCCAGGAAACCAATCTAGGCCCACAACATATAAACATCCTGAAGCATTATAAAACTTTTAGACGAGATCGTGAGCAGGCAAATAGACTCTCGGGAGGCGTCGCGATTGTCGTACAAAGCGGCGTCCCTGCTCAAGAGATCAGACTCACAACAAAACTGGAGGCAGTTGCGGTCAGCATATTCAGCTACAAAACTATAACTATCTGTTCTGTATATCTTCCTCCACATATAACATTAACAGTCCGTGACCTACAGGAACTCATCAATGAACTGCCAGAACCATATCTAGTAGTCGGGGATTTTAACGCTCACTCCCCTTTTTGGGGAAGCGAACGCTGCGACTCTAGAGGCCAAACAATCGAAGATTTTATACTTTCGAATAATGTCTGTCTTTTAAATACGGGAAAAGCCACATATTGCTGCCCAAGCTCAGCAAAAATGAGCTCTCTCGATTTAGCCTTCGCATCACCATTACTTTTTAACGATTTTAAATGGGATGTTTTAAATGACCCCATGGGCAGCGATCACTTACCTACCGTCATCAGGCTCTCATCATCCACTCCAATCATCCCCACAAGGCCACGGCGCTGGAAAATTCAGCTTGCCGACTGGTCACTCTTTACAAAAAGTGCCACTCTGGAAAAGGAATTTTGTGAAGACCTTAGCACAGATGAAATTAATCAGAAGTTTACTGAATGCATAATATCGGCCGCAACACTCGCTATACCACAAACAACAGGACTTGCACAAAAGAAACACAAAGTGTGGTGGACAAAAGAATGCACATTAGCAAAAAAACAACAAAACAAAGCCTGGAGCGCTCTGCGTCGATATCCCACTGCAGAGAACTTACTTACCTTTAAGAAGGCAAAAGCCAGAGCGCGGTATGTCCGAAGAAATGCAGAAAAAACCTCTTGGCAGAAATATGTCTCCTCAATAAACAGCTCAACAACATCAAAGAAAATGTGGGAAAAAGTGCGTAAATTTACTGGTGACCATACCCCTTTCACACTTCCTCTCTTGACAGCACCCGGGACACAAACATCTTTAGAAGAACAGGCCAACATACTGGGCGAGCATTTTGCTGAGATCTCAAGCTCATCCAACTACACAAGCACATTTCAAAAACACAAAGCAATAGCTGAAAAACAAAAATTTCCATCTGGAGCAGGTGTTCATGAGGATTACAACCAGCCTCTCACACTACAAGAAATAAATAAGGTATTATCTTCTGGAAAAAAGACAGCACCAGGACCAGACAACGTGCATTACGCTATGCTTGCACATCTCTCCGAGGCTGCTGTAGAGGCACTGTTAAAATTCTTTAATAAAATCTGGATAACTGGAAATATACCTGACGAGTGGAAAAAAGCAGTCATAATACCCTTTCTCAAACCCGGAAAACCACCAACAAGTCCTAGCAGTTACAGACCAATAGCCCTCACCAGCTGCATTGCTAAATCTTTCGAAAGTGTAATAAACATTAGACTGACCTTCATACTTGAATCTCGGCAACTACTAGATAAACACCAATGTGGGTTTAAGAAAACATGCTCCACCACAGATCACCTTGTCCGCCTAGAAAACACCATCCGGGAGGCGTTCATCCACAAGCAGCACTGTATTGGGGTCTTCTTCGACCTGGAGAAGGCCTACGATACTACGTGGAAGTTCGGCATCCTCCGTGACCTAGCAGAGCTAGGTATCCGCGGCAGGATGTTGAACTGCTTGAACGACTTCCTGGCTAACCGCACATTCCGAGTCCGCCTAGGAGCAACTCTCTCCATGACTTTCACCCAAGAGAACGGCGTACCCCAGGGGTGCATTCTAAGCACGACACTCTTCATAGTAAAAATGAATTCCTTAGCTAAAGTAATACCCAAGTCCATAATGTATTCAGTTTATGTAGATGACCTACAAATAGCATGCACGTCCTCCAGCATATCAACCTGTGAGAGACAAATACAAATCACACTAAATAAACTAGGTTCTTGGGCAGACAAAAATGGATTTAAATTTTCCCCTCAAAAAACAGTAGCTGTTCTTTTCTCATTGCGACGAGGCCTACAGGTCGATCCCAGTCTATACCTGAATCACACTGCGCTACCAATTAAACAAGAACACAAATTTTTAGGCCTAACTTTCGACAAGAAACTCACATTTCTACCACACATTAACAACCTTAAAAAGAAAGCTTCTCAAGCCCTCAATGTCTTAAAAGTGCTCTCACGGAAGCGGTGGGGGTCCGATAGAGCAAGCCTTTTACAAATATATCGCTCTCTGGTGCGCTCCAAGCTGGACTACGGGTGCATAGTATATGGCTCGGCAAGAGCATCCTACTTGAAAAGATTAGACCCCATTCATAATCTTGGTCTCCGCCTATCATCTGGAGCATACAGAACATCACCAGTAGCCAGCCTATACGTTGAAACTAATGAGCCCGCTCTTGAGGACCGAAGAATCGCACTAACATGCACATACGTCTTAAAAATCCGTTCTCTTCCGAAACATCTCTGCCATCCAGTTGTCACCAAGTGCCCATCTAAAAGATTATTCATCAACAAACCACATTCTATCAGGCCATTACTACTGCGCTTTGAAGATAAATGTGAAGAGCTAACAGTACTAGATGCCCTACCGAATATTGCACAAAGGAATGAATATTTGCCACCATGGTACAGCCTGCCTTCAGTATGTGACTTCACAATGACACATTTAGACAAAAAGCAAACGCCAAACGAGTACATATTACAGGAATTCTTTGCACTACAAGAAACGTATGACACCTACATTGAATTTTATACCGATGGCTCAAAAACAGAAAGTCATGTTGGAAGTGCAGTAATCCAAGAAAAAAATAAACAGATAATGCGACTACCAGAATGCGCATCAGTTTTTACTGCTGAGTGTTATGCCATCTTCATAGCTGTAGAAAAAATAGTAAGAGAGAACATCAAAAATAGCATCATTTACACCGATTCCCTCAGTATGCTCAAAGCACTGCACTCCAGGAATGCTACTGAACCCATAATAGGAAACATCATACATAACATAGTTAAAATCACAAAACAAAAGCACAACATTAAATTCTGCTGGGTTCCTAGCCATGTTGGAATTGTAGGTAATGAGAAAGCAGATGTATGTGCTGCACAAGCCCGGAATGGCCAAATAAAGCAAGTGAACATACCGCACAGGGATTGTTTAAAGTTTATCTACAGTAAACTCAGAAATAAGTGGCAGGCAGAATGGGAAGAGCACGCAAACAACAAATTACATTCTGTTAAGCCCATTTTAGGGGAATGGCAATCGTGTAGGCATCAAGAACGTTTTACCGAAGTTATTTTATGTCGGCTCCGCATTGGACACACCCACCTCACGCACAACTTTTTGCTAACCAAACAAAACAAACCTCTCTGTGACATGTGTGGTGCTGAACTCACAGTGAACCACATTTTAATTTCATGTATAAAGCTAGAAGAGCTAAGAAAGAAATATTTTACAACGTTTTACAGGGAAACCATCCCATTACACCCCATGTTACTTTTAGGTGATCGAGCACTGGTTGACATCTCATGTATTTTTAGGTTTCTCAAGGAAGCAAGCATTTTAAACAAACTTTAAGTATAGAAAGCTTCACCTTTAACAAAAACTCTAACCTTGTGTTTGGCGCATCATAGCCTCAGTTGCTTTTGCGCCATTAAAATCAATATAACGAACTAACTTTTATGTGTTACAATCTACTCTAATTTCTAATATTCAATATAACATATGCTAATCCAGATTATATTGTACTGAACCTCAGAAGTTTGTTTTTTGCCCTGTCTTACATGACATGAATGAACTGCGACATTTTTTGATCCCGGACCCTCATTGCCCATGTCGCTTTGGTAAGTTAAGCCCCATAAACCCTCAAAGCAGTCACCCCTTGTGTAAGGTTGGCTGCATAATTGTTGAAATATTATAGTAGAGTTTTCCGGCATTTAACGTCCCAAAGCAACTCTGGCTATGAGGGACATCATAGTGCAGGCAGGGATGGAACGTGCACCTTTGGGTCAACAGGCTGGCGCCATAACCACGTAGCCACGGCGGTGACGTGACAGTCCTTAAAAGTACAAACGGTTTCTGCACTTAAGTGGCTAACATAGCAATATTGAAATGCGTAGTATTTATGCTCCTCTTTATTTTTGTGATTTCTTTTACAAAATTCTTTTTTCATCTGTCGTCACTAGATCACACATACCAATGTTATAGGCTCTCTACACCGGCCATTATTTTAATATTCCTATAAAATTCTGCACAGGACAATTCCCTCGTACCCCGAGCTTGGCGCATGATGGCATGAGTTGCCTATGTGCCATAAAACCCAACAAACAAACATTTTTATTATGTCTGATTATGTAATATTCTTAAGATATCCAACTAATGGAAATTAGAAATGGATTTTACTTACACAAATACATGTGCAGTCTTCATCTTTAACCAGTCACTTCTGGTGTTACTTGCTCTTTACTTATAGACGAACTCGCTGCATGCATTGATCTTGTGCAAGAAGCATTTTTTTCCCATGCACTGTCTGTTGCCACAATTTACAGTCCGCTGCGCCATTAGAAGCAACGGCACGGAGGACTGTAAACTTTTGCTACAGCCAGTACGTGATTTATATAGAGTGGTGCCTTTTCCTTAAGCAGTACCTACCTCTTCTTGGTGCTCGTGTTCGCACCCCTGCCCTGAACAGAAAAGGAAAAGCGGGAGCTGCAACGCGGCTGTGACTGTACATTTTTTTTTTATTATGCATATACTAGAGGCCAGTGCACTTGAAGGAACAAGATTTTGCACTAAAGGCAGTCTTGCATCCAGTGGAAGGGTTTCTCGGTGATTATTGCGACGATTCGACAACCTATCACTCAGGAACATTAAGAGGCATCTCCGCCTTCCACTTCGGAAACGAATGCGAGAAATCCGTCAGTGGACGAGAGATAGGGTGAATTGTTGAGTCACGCTAGTGAACGTCTGGCAGCGCAGATTTCGGAAGTTTGCTAATGCTTGCCTTCGTTACCTCTAGGCCCTATCTCTCTCATTTCACAGTGGCTCTGTTTCCACCCCTGGAGGGGTTCTTCATTGGTAACATCAGCACTGCGCTCGATTGAAATCTCCGTACGCGCATCGTGCCTTCATTCGTGGGGATTCGTCAAGTATGGATAGTGCTCCTCGAAGTGAGTAGAATCCTCGTGATCATTTGACGTTCCGCTGCCTGCTTCTGGTTGCGGAGGCGGCGATCCTGTTTCTGAACAATTTACGGGTCTCGTTGGCCCAGACACAGTCTTCGTTACCATGAACTCTTCAGCATGATGGTGGCTATCGACATCTTAAGGTACAGTCGTGAGCAAAAGTGGTATACAACACGCAGCCGGTGGCAGAGCTCGGCAAAACTGCATCGAAACGCCATCTAGCCACAGCGGCAGGGGTCGCGACAGCTCAAGGCGGATCCATCTTATCTGCAGGCATGTAAGTTGAATCCTTTCGGTGTGTCGCGCTACCGCTTGGTGAAATGCCTAGCGGTTCCACAGCAGAACCGTACCTGTGGCACCCTTTTTCTTTTTTTTTTTTCCCTTTTCAGCGCTCAAGATACCACGGACGACCGGCGCTTGCTCCGGAGTGAGACTGATATTGCGCCAGAGAGTTTAGGCGATGAAGAGCGCGACGCATCAAGCCGAGCTATCTGACATGCTTGTCGATAAAATGGGCCCCGCCACGTTTGTCTCGATCCCAGATAGCTGTCACTAGATGCCGTTCCAATGCAGTTTTCCTGCGCTCCGCCGCCGGCTGCGTGTTGTATACCACTTTTGCTCACGACTGTACACTGACTCCCTGCTACCTGTAATATGTGATATTGCCACGTATCATTGCAGTGTTTGTTCGTTCACGCTCAAGACAGCAGGAAAGGGTCGTTATCACTTTTGTTCGTGGCGCAAGAAGCGACCAGACTAATCTCGATTGTTCGCAGCCTTGAAAGGCTGCATCTAGGTTTTTCCAGATTACCGTAGATGATCTTGAGCTGTTATCTGGAAGTTTCCTTGCCGGCTTTAAATTGAGAGATGCCGCGAGCGGCGGACATTCGTAGTTCGACGATTGACGAGCACGCTTGTTGCTTACGCCGCCACCGAGTGTGTCAGTTCTTTTGCGGGCGCAAGTCAGCCCAAATAAAGAGCTTCGTTTGCAAGTATTTCTGGTGTCTTCCTGACCGCTGGACTGCCGTCACTACAACGTGACATCTGGTGGAGGTGCTGGGTAGCCTTTCATGTACCGGACACCCCCTACAAGCCGTGACGCCAGCCCTCTGAGTCATCAGCCGCAGGACCTGAGTCCAGTCCACCGCGCTAGCCGACGCCTGCAAGGGGACGCACCAGAGTTCGGGAATCTGCCGGACCCTACCCGGAAGCGGAAGCCAGCCGCAACGTCTATCATGAGCTTGCCCCAGACGACTCCAATCATTCTTCACCAGCCCCGGGTGCCACCAACCTTCGACGCTTCGCCTGGCGCCGACCCCGAAGAATGGCTGGAGCAGTTCGACCGTGTGGCTATCTTCAACAACTGGGACGATGCCACGAAACTTAGGTACGTCTTCTTCGCCTTGGAGGGACCAGCAAAAGTCTGGTTTGAGAATGAGGAAGCTAACCTCACGAACTGGGAAACCTTCAAACAGCAGCTTCTAAAGACCTTCACGAACGTCGTGCGAAAGGAGAGAGCCCAGCAGCTGCTACAGTCTCGCATACAACACCCAAACGAGACAGTTGCTGTGTACACTGAGGAAATGAAGCGTCTCTTCCGGCGTGCCGACGCGAGCATGAAGGAAGAAGAGAAGGTGAAGTTGCTGATGCGAGGAGTTAAAGAGCAACTATTTGCCGGCCTCGTTCGCAACCCACCGAAAACCGTCGCGGAATTCGTAGAAGAGGCGTCCACAATGGAGAAAACTCTTGACGCCCGAGCCCGCCAGTATGACCGCCA
Source organism: Amblyomma mixtum (assembly GCF_055824585.1). NCBI lineage: Eukaryota > Metazoa > Arthropoda > Arachnida > Ixodida > Ixodidae > Amblyomma > Amblyomma mixtum. The sequence continues at coordinate 165,591,790 of NC_143016.1, read as the reverse complement.
GCAGCGCTTTTTGTCAGCAAGCTGCATGGATACCGCTAACAACGATAACCTGCGGGAGTTTATACGTGAAGTTGTGCGAGAGGAGCTCCGACGATTGCTGCCAACGGGAACGCAGCCGCAGCTTTCATCGCTCGCTGACGTCGTCCGGGACGAGGTTCAACAGGCCTTGGGTGTGACGCCGACACCCACGCAGCCTCTGCAGCCCCCAGCCATGACTTACGCCGCAGCTGTGCGCCGTCCTGCCCCTCGACGACGGGACCCAAGCCCCTATCGCCCTCAGCCAGCTGCGTTGGACCGCCGCCCACTCGCCCCAACCCGCCCTTCCTACGAGCGACGCGCGCAGCCGAGGAAGTGCGATGAGTGGAGAACACCCGACCAGCGGCGACCACTATGCTTCCACTGCGGCGAAGCCGGTCACATTCTCCGGCACTGCCCATACAGAAGGCTGGGCATCCGAGGGTTCTCTTACGACGCTCCACGACCCACACCCGGCCAGCGACCAGCCGAAATCGAGGAGTTTTTACGTCGGGAAGAATACTCATCGCCGAGCCGCCTATCACGTTCCCCGTCGCCATCGTCCCCGCGCTTTGTATCTCCTAGCCGAGGTTACGCCGTGCGTGGACGCTCCCCCAGCCCGCGAAGGTTAAACTAAATAAAGCAGCCTCTGGAGGTGAGGTTGCTTCTAAGCGCAATGACAAAGATCCTCCATCGACGAGTACTCAAGACCATGCCTCAACTACGACGACAACACCGACGACAAAACCGACGACAACACCGACGACGACGACACCGACGACGACGATGCGGCCAGACTTGAAGCTTTTACCGCTGCCCAGTGAAGTAACGTCGCAGTACGCCCACCGCAGCCTCACGACTCGACGAAGCCGAGATCGGACACCGAAGACAACGTACAATACGAGAACGCGAACAAGTGACCTTGAAGTTACGGTCGACGGTCACGTGGTTACTGCCTTGGTGGACACGGGAGCTGACTACTCTGTCATGAGTGGCCCACTCGCTGTCCGACTCAGGAAGGTAACAACAACCTGGGATGGCCCGCTGATCCGCACCGCAGGTGGCAACCTGATTACGCCGTCAGGACGCTGCACCGCGAGAGTTACTGTAAATGGGAGAACCTATGCGACAACCTTCCTGATCCTGCAGCAATGCTCGAGAGACGTGATTTTGGGAATGGACTTCCTGAACGAACATCGGGCGATCATCGACCTTCGATCTAAGTCGATCAAGCTTTCCACGGAAAAAGCCATACCTGTTCCGACGAGCGCCACTCATCGCGTTGCCTTAAACGTCCTCGACGAAGCACTGAGCGTGCCGCCCCGATCAAGTGTCGTCGCCTGCATAGGTACAGGCGACATCGAAACTGCCGAAGGCGTCGTCGAGGGGAACACCCAGTTACTCCTTGAACGAGGACTGGGCGTCGCAAGGGGAGTCGCCGAAATCCGAAATGGCCAAGCCCAGGTGTTGCTAACCAACTTCACCGAAGAATACCGGCATCTAAACAAAGGTACGACGATCGCTTTCCTCGACGAGCTGGCAGACATCAGAGACGTATATGCCCTACCCGACCAACCCGCAGAACCATCTGACCAAGGCCATCAACCCACGTTCGACATCAACCCGGCATTACCCCAGAGCAGACAAGACCAAATACGCAGTCTTCTTGAAAAGTACACCGATTGCTTCTCATCAGCATCGAATGTGCGACGAACCCGGCTTGCCAAGCACCGCATTGTCACAGACGAACACGCACGACCACTGCGACAGAGCCCCTACCGCGTATCGCCGCTAGAACGCCAAGCTATCCGCAAGCAAGTTGAGGAAATGCTTCGTGACGACGTCATACAGCCATCGAGGAGCCCCTGGGCAGCACCGGTCGTTCTAGTGAAAAAGAAAGACGGCACCCTTCGATTTTGCGTCGATTACCGCCGCCTGAACAACATTACGAAGAAGGATGTCTACCCCCTCCCCCGCATCGACGATACACTGGACCGGCTGTGCAACGCTAAGTACTTCTCATCGATGGGCCTGAAGAGCGGCTACTGGCAAATTGAAGTCGACGAAAGAGATCGCGAGAAGACTGCGTTCATCACGCCAGACGGACTCTTCGAGTTCAAGGTGATGCCATTCGGCCTCTGCTCTGCCCCAGCGACGTTCCAGCGAGTAATGGATACGGTGCTCGCAGGCTTGAAGTGGCAGATTTGCCTAGTCTACTTAGATGACGTTGTTGTCTTCTCCTCAAGCTTTGAAGACCACCTCAGAAGGCTTTGGATAGTGCTGGAAACGATCAAGTCTTCAGGCCTGACACTGAAACCAGAGAAGTGCCACTTCGCCTACGAGGAGCTGCTGTTCCTTGGTCACGTCGTAAGCAAGGATGGAGTTCGCCCAGACCCCCAGAAGACCGCTGCGATCGCAGAGTTTCCACAGCCTAATGACAAGAAGGCTATACGCAGATTCCTTGGATTGTGCGCTTATTACCGACGATTCGTCAAGAACTTTTCGCGCATCGCTGAACCTTTGACTCAACTTACCAAGGCTGACGTGCCTTTTAAATGGGAAAGGCCACAAGAGGAAGCTTTCAACGAGCTGAAGCGCCGCTTACAGTCCCCTCCTGTGCTCGGGCACTTTGATGAAAACGCCGAAACCGAAGTTCATACCGATGCAAGCGGGGTGGGCTTAGGAGCGGTCCTCGTTCAGAAAAATGGCAGACATGAGAAAGTTATCGCGTACGCTAGCCGTTCACTGTCGAGAGCCGAAGCCAACTATTCGACGACAGAGAAAGAATGTCTCGCCATTATTTGGGCCACGTCCAAATTTCGCCCCTACCTATACGGACGACCATTCAAGGTTGTGAGCGATCACCATGCTCTGTGCTGGCTGGCCAATTTGAAAGATCCCTCCGGCCGCCTTGCTCGTTGGAGCCTGCGTCTTCAAGAATTCGACATAACTGTAGTCTACAAATCTGGCCGCAAGCATTCCGATGCAGACTGCTTGTCACGAGCTCCTGTCGACGCAGCACCCGAAGAGGAAGACGACGACGCTTTCTTAGGACCGGTAAGCGCCAGCAGTTTCGCGCAGCAGCAGCACTCGGATCCTGACTTGCAAAGCCTAGTTGATTATTTAAATGGCAAGACCGCATCGCCTCCCCGAGGGTTCAAGCGGCAACTGTCGTCCTTCGTCCTTCACAATAATGTCCTCCTGAAGAAGAACTTCGCGCCGAACAGGACAGTGCATCTTCTTGTCGTGCCCAAAAATCTCAGGCAAGAAATTATGCAGGCATGCCATGATGAGCCGACTGCAGGACATCTCGGGATTGCTCGCACGTTGCACCGCATCCAGGAGAAGTACTATTGGCCACGGCTAGCTACCGACGTTTCCCATTACGTGAAAACGTGCCGTGAGTGTCAGCGACGAAAAACGCCTCCGACTAGACCAGCCGGACTCTTGAACCCCATACCACCGCCAAATAAGCCCTTTCAGCAAATAGGGATGGACCTCCTCGGCCCCTTTCCGACCTCTTCATCAGGAAACAAGTGGATCATCGTGGCCACCGACTACATGACCCGCTACGCCGAAGCAAAAGCGTTGCCTAGTGGTACCGCAATAGAAGTCGCAAAATTTTTTGTCGAACAAATTCTCCTGCGACACGGCGCCCCGGAAGTGCTCATCACAGACAGAGGAACGGCGTTTACAGCGGAGCTGACGCAAGCCATTTTAAACTACAGCCAGACAAGCCATCGGAGGACCACTGCCTATCATCCACAAACCAACGGACTCACAGAGCGTCTGAACAAGACCATCGCAGACATGCTCTCCATGTACATCGACGCCGAACACAAGACGTGGGACTCTATTCTGCCCTACGTGATCTTCGCTTATAATACTGCCGCCCAGGAGACAACCAGGTTTACCCCATTCCAGCTGGTATACGGCAGGAAGCCCACGACAACCCTCGACGCAATGCTCCCGCACGTTTCCGACGAAGACAACCTCGACGTCGCCGCCTACCTTCATCGCGCCGAGGAAGCCCGAAGACTTGCGCGGCTTCGCATTCAAGACCAGCAGCACACCGACGCCCGACGCTACAATCTGCGCCGACGAGACACGCATTACAAGCCAGGTGATCGTGTTTGGATATGGACGCCAGTTCGCCGCCGTGGATTGAGTGAAAAGTTGCTGCGACGCTACTTTGGCCCGTACAAGGTTCTCCGTCGCATCGGCGACCTCGACTACGAAGTCATCCCCGACGGCACGACAGCATCTCAGCGACGCCGCACACGCCCGGAAGTCGTACATGTCGTACGCCTGAAGCCATATTATGAACGCTAAAGGACTGGAAGTTTTCATTGTCCGTGTTTATCTTCATTTTAAAGCATCGAGACGATGCTTCTTTGGAAGGGGGGTAATGCCACGTATCATTGCAGTGTTTGTTCGTTCACGCTCAAGACAGCAGGAAAGGGTCGTTATCACTTTTGTTCGTGGCGCAAGAAGCGACCAGACTAATCTCGATTGTTCGCAGCCTTGAAAGGCTGCATCTAGGTTTTTCCAGATTACCGTAGATGATCTTGAGCTGTTATCTGGAAGTTTCCTTGCCGGCTTTAAATTGAGAGATGCCGCGAGCGGCGGACATTCGTAGTTCGACGATTGACGAGCACGCTTGTTGCTTACGCCGCCACCGAGTGTGTCAGTTCTTTTGCGGGCGCAAGTCAGCCCAAATAAAGAGCTTCGTTTGCAAGTATTTCTGGTGTCTTCCTGACCGCTGGACTGCCGTCACTACAACGTGACAATATGATACTCTTACTGCTCGACGCGGGGAGCCTGATAGCAATCGCAGAAACTGTTCCCAACATCGAATATATTGCTCACCTGGCATGCATTGTTCGGGGGCTCAAATTTACTCTCAACACTGATAAGCGGAGCATATAAGTCTTTCACGGAGCAAACATTGTAAACCACGAAAAAAAAAACTAAACCTAAACAATTGCACTGCGCATTGGTTTGCAGCCCGGCTAAGCTGCCGTTCCAGCTTCAGTAATTTCCAAGAACTGGACTGCGCGAACAGCGTCATACAACCATGGAAGCTATTCAACTGCTAGCTGCTAGGTTGAATCAAGTGAGAAGGCTTCAATCGTCGCTATGCGAGGCTGGTGCTACGAGATGTGGGCGCTATTCGATGTCCAATCGCCGAACATGAAACTGGAGAGCATGTACATGGAGCTGGCTGCTGCGCCACAGAATGTTTCCCTTTTAGAACTCATCCTGCAGCAGTGCAGGTCCGCAAATCATGCACATCCACGTTAGCTAGAAAGGAGGGTTAAAACTACAGATCAGCGACCTGCGCACGGACTTCACCTGCGTGAAGTTATCCTGTGAATTGATTTGAGCCCAGAAGCAATAAAATGTCAATGTCGTCGGTGACCGCAAACTGTTCCAGCTGGAGACCTTATGCTTGACAACTTAAGTTATCAGGTGAAGGCGGTAAGCACGACGAATCCGGCCATTTTCAAGGACGGTGTGCAGCACGCCTAGCAAAAAAGGGTCGAGCATGCAATCCTGGTCATGGAAAACAACAGCCACATAGATCGTCACCACCTGTCCTAAGTTGCGAGTATGTTTTTGCAGGCTAGTTGGTGCCTAAGCATTGTGGGTTTTTTGCGCAAAAGACACGACACAAAGGAACGAGGTAGACACAAAGGAACGAGTTACCGGAAGATAATTGCATCAGGTTTTTAGATATAGGGCTTCATTTTTCAAGTGAACACGTATGTTGGGCCTTTGAACCCAGAGGCAACAAGCCCCTGCTTCCCTTCAGCTCGGCACACTCCAAAGCCGTGAAACGAGGCATTGTGAAATCGTGCCTTTCCAACGCTCTGAGCAAGTCCTGCCTGCATTTGGTAGGACGCAGCTTTGACATCCAGTTGCAGCGCCTTTCGAGCGCAGGCTGCCAGACGGCCTTGCTGGCTTCAACTGCCGAGAACCTGCTGAAGAAACCAGCCAGCAAACCCGACCAAGTTGACCGGAAGAAAGTGGCGGTCATTCCGTACATTCACGGAATCTCGCATAATATTAAGAAGATCGGTGCTAGGGCTGGTGTTAGAGTGGTTTTTAACGCTCCTGAAAAACTCTCCAGGATTTGCAAGAGAGTGAATGCGGAGGATACGGCCGTCGCTTGTTCGAAGCGGCACCAGCAGCGCTTCGTGGCCTGTAAAAAGAGCGTTGTGTACTCGATACCACTTGCCTGTGGTAAGCAGTACATTGGCCAAACTGGCAGGTGCCTTAATGAAAGGCTGAGGGAGCACGCAAGAGATGTAAAGAACAAGTCAGGTAGCAAAATGATTGACCATATTCGGAATTGCCGCAACTGCACTCCCGCGCTCGAAAAAACTTCAGTACTGCGCCGGTGCAAGACACAACTTGGAAGAGAGATAATTGAGGCCAATGAGATAGGAAAATCGGGTAACTCGTGTGTCAGCAATGCTTCAATTTTGCTCTCAAAAAAAGAAATCAGTTATCTTGCGCAGAATTAGAGCTGGAAACATGCATTCACTCGTGCGATGGTGAGATCTGTGCTGATATGATATATGTATGCTAAGTCTCTTCTTTCCCTTTTCGTGTTTGATAAGAGCAGCTGCTGTATTTAAGCAATGTTATGTCAATAAACACCTGAGTTGTTAGTAAGCGCTTGTCCTGTCTACCTCGTTCCTTTGTGTCGTGTCTTTTGCGCAAAAAACCCACAATGCTGTCCTAAGTCCCGAACCCCGAACGTTGGACCATGTCTCATCACTGTGCTTTGTCCAGACCACTCCACCTGGAAAGCAGTCGTCAAGGACAGTGATTGCCAGCAGCTACTACACCGACGCAACACAGTTCTTCCTGGAACGCTACGTGCCGACCATCGCACAGTTAAACGCAGCGTGATTTCAATTTTACAGCGGCAGCGATGGGATCGCGATCATGGGTTTCATGCTGCCTCATTTACGGGAACTAGTCATCGCTTCCCGCAGCCACAGCCAGGTAGACTCTGCTCTGTTGCTGGCACGCGGATCCAGAAACCTGTGGCGGCTGGACGTTCGGCCGGAGAGCACTTCGAATGAGGATTGCCAGCGCTGACTCTGGAAGGTACCCCTCTGGTTCAGCGTAGCGTGCTTCAAGGAGCTGCACGAGTGGTAAAAGCGGCGGCTTTGCCCGCAGCTATGAACGTAATACAGTTATTTTTCAAAAGTTGCGTGCCCAGTATCGCAGTGTTAAACGCAGCGTGATTTCAATTTTACCGCGGCAGCGATGGGATCGCGAACATGGGTGCCATGCTGCCTCATTTACGGGAACTAGTCTTCGCTTCCTGACCCGCCAGCCAGGTAGACTCAGCTCTGTGTCTGGCCCGGGGAAAAAGAAACCTGTAGCAGAGCGTCGGGCGGAGCGTTGTGCGAATCAGGATTGCCAGTGTGGACTCTGGAAAGTACCCCTCCCGTTCAGCGTAGCGTTCTTCTTGGAGCTGCAGGAGTGGTCGAAGCGGCGGCTCAGCCTGAATGAGATGTCTGAACTGGCATCGCCGGAACTTCCTGCGTGTGTAACGCGTTTTCCGGTTGCAATTAAGGCTGAACACCCTCGAGGCGGCGGTAACGCCCTCGAGTTACTGCAGCTGGAATTGCAGCTCAGCACTGCTGCGGAGCAAAGCTCAGTGCAACAATTTAGATTGTTTTTTTTTGTGGTTTACATTCTCGCTCCGTGAAAGACTTCTAAGGTGCTCCTGTCAGTGCGGAAAGTGAATTTTAGCCCTCGAACAATGCACACCCGGAAAGCGATATATTGGAAGTAGGAAACAGTTTCCGTGAATGTTATCAGGGGCCCTGCGTTGAGCAGTAATTGTATTATATCTTGCAAGTTACTGTAGCTGGAATTGCAGCTCAGCAGTGCTGCGGAGCAACGCTCAGTGCAACAATTTAGATTCAGTTTTTTTTTCTTGGTTTGCATTCTCGCTCCGTGAAAGACTTCTATGGTGCTCCTATCGGTGCCGAAAGTGAATTTGAGCCCTCGAACAATGCACGCCGGAAAAGCGATGTATTCTAAGTCAGAAACACTTTCCGCGAATGCTATCAGGGACCCTGCGTTGAGCAGTAATTGCATGATATCCTATGATGGAGGTAGCAGGGAGTCAGTGTACGTTAAGATGTCGATTGCCGCCGTCATGCTGAAGAGTTCATGGTAACGAAGTCTTTGTCGGGGCCAACGAGATCCGTAAATTGCTAAGAAACAGGATGGGTGCCTCCGCAACCAAAAGCAGGGAGCGGAACGTAATATGATGACAGGGATTCTACTCACTTCGAAAAGCACTGTCCATACTTGACCGCCGCGATCATCCCTTTAAAGTTAGGCGTTTCACGTGCAGAACATTTAACTATGCGCATTAATTCTTACCACGCACAATATCTGACTGGAACACTCTGCCTTCACATATCGCAACCACCACTGATCCTGATAAATATTTTAAACTTATATCTTCAATAACTACGGCTTAACTCTTCGCGTACATTGTTATTTTATTTGTTCATGGCTTCCTTTTTTGCAGGGTATGTTACTAAAATGATTCATTGCATTAGTGTTCTTTTTGAATAATTTTAATACTGCAGTAATCTTCGTTCTTTGCCGCGCTGCCATTATTTTTATTCTTTTGCTTGCTTATGTGATGCAAAGTGTCTTATTTCTGCTTTTGTTTTAATTCTTTTGCTTACTTATGTCATGCAAAGTGTCTTATTTGTGCTTGTGTTGTTTGTTTTATATTTGTTGATATGTTTTATTCTGTGCAATTGCGTGTGCCCCCCCCCCCCCCCCCCCCCCCTGTGTAATACGCTGTCGAGGGCCTTTAGGGGTATTCTGTATAAATAAAATAAATAAATCCCCACGAATGAAGGCATGAAGCGAGTACGGAGATTTCAGTGGGGCGCAGTGCTGACGTCACCGATGAAGAACCCCTCCAGGGGCGGAAACAGAACCACTGTGAGAGGAGAGAGATTGCACGTGGAGAGAAAGTTGGCAAGTTTCAACAAAACTTCCCAAAGCTGCGCGGCCAGATGTCGTCAAGCGTGACTCATCAGTTCACCCTATCTCTCGTCCACTGACGCATTTCTCGCATTCGTTTCCGAAGTGGAAGGCAGAGGTGGCTCTTAATGATACCTGAGTGATAGGTTGCTGAATGGTCGCAATATTCACCGAGAAACCCTTTCACTGAATGCAAAACTGCCTTTAGGTACAAAATCGTGTTGCTTCAAGTGCACTGGCTTCTAGTTTATGCGTAATAAAAAAAAATGTAGTGACAGCCGTGTGACAGCTCGCGCATTTCCTATTTGTGTTCAGAGCTGGGGTGCGAACGCGAGCAGTAAGATGAGGCAGGTACTGCTTAAGGAAAAGGCTCCACTTTATTTAAAATATGTACTCTGTAGCAAAAGTTTACAGTCCTCCGCGCCGTTCCTTCTAATGGTGCAGTGGACTGTAAGCTGTGGCAACAGACGGTGCATGGGGAAAAACGAGTTTCTTGCACAATATCCATGTATGCAATGAGATCATCTTTAAGTAAAGCGCAAGTAACGTGAGAAGTGGCTGCTTGAAGTTCAAGATTGCCCATGTATTTGTGTCAGTAAAATCCATTTGTATTTTCTAATGATGGGGTATTTTAAGAATATCACATAATCACATAGATCATAAAAGTAAAGAGGAGCATAGATACTAGGGCACTTCAGTATTGCTGTGTTAGCCATTTAAGCGCAGAAACCATTTGTACTTTTAAGGGCAGTCGCGTCGCCGCTATGGCTCAGTGGTTGGCCCACCGTGGTTGGCCCACGCCACACTGTTGGCCCACAAGATGCACGTTAGATCCCTGCCTACACTAAGACATCCCTCATAGCCTGAGTTGCTTCGGGAGGTTAAACGCCATTAACCTCGACTGTGTTTTTTCAACATTTCTACAGCCACCCTTACACAAGCGGTCACAGCTTTGAGAATCTATGGGGTTAAACTTCTCAAATCGACTCGGGCTATGCGGGTCCGGAATCAAAAAATATCGCAGATCAGCCATATCATGTAAGACAGAACTAAAACGGGAACTTCTGGGGTTCAATACAATAAAATCTTGTTCAGCATATGTTAATTTCCGTATTATAAACTAGAGTACAGTCGCGCTCAATATGAAACAGAACACGCGAGCGTGTGGCCTGCGCTCTGCGCACCGACGCTGGCGCCGACAACTGACGCCAAGGGAAAGCTCGCGCGCATGCGCGCTGAGGGGGAAGGGCGTGGTCTACGCAGTGTCGTCTGCTAGCGCTCAGACGCTGTCTTCTACTTCTGCCTAGGCGTGCGCGGTCAGCAGCTGAGGGAATTCCCACCATGAGTGTCTCGTCGCCGCGTGTATTCCGATCGGCGCGACGCCGCATCAAGGCACCAACACTTGGCAGCACTGAACAGAGCTTCAAAAATTAGAGGATTGCACTATGCCGCAGAGGATACGGTCATGAACTTGCCCTTTGAAATGCAGGCTATCCTATGGAGCATAACGTTCGTCTTCTACGCCGGCGGCAGCGATTTCCAGGCTGACCACAGCAACGGATCTGCTTGAAACCTACGGGCAAGGAATTATCCTGCAGCGGAAGCCACTTCCCGCCCGCCATTTGCAGCACTCTACCAACCACCTGTCTGGCAACCAAACCCCGCTATCTGCGCGGAAGGCGTTACCGATAGAGTTTCTTGCTATTACCTTGAAGGAAAGCTGGCAGCCCTTCGATGGGAGTTTGCATGGAGGATTCCACTGACACCTTGGAATCGGTTGGGGCACGACGCCGCAGAGGATACGGCCATGACCATTGCCTTTTGCAATGCAGGTCAGTTACTTTCTGCACGCTGCATGCGTTCGCACTAGTGATCCGTTCTTTCTCGCGGTGCCGTGACTCCCAGATACGAGTGATTTTTGCCGTCGTCTATTATGCAATGTATGTTGGACCTCGCTCAACGCGTGTTCGGTGTACTTACGGCATGTCGTGTCTGGTTATGTAGAACTCAATCCCGAACCCGACGAAAATGGCGCAGGTGTCTCACTTGAATCAATTGCTGAGGCGATAGCCCGATTAGAAGTGGCGCAAAATTCCGTACTCTCATAACACGCACTTACCCGTTCAGCTCAGACAAACAACCAGAACCTTTTGAGCAGCCTTTCTTTGCGCGTAGACGCATTGGAAAAAGCAGAAAATCAGAAGTCAAGAAATCTAGACTCAGATTATGTGGAAAAACTGACAGGGGAAGTTAAACGACTCAACGACAAATGCGATGACGCGGAAAACCGTTTTTGCGGATCAAACCTGTTGTTCTTTGGAATTCTTGATGCCAGTGACGCAGCATGGACACAATCTGAATGGCATGTAATCTCTGTGTGCTCAAAGGAACTATACATAACTATCAGTGATAAAGCGATTCAACGCGCTCACAGACTGGGCCGTTTCAAATCCGGAAAGAACCGCACCATTATTGCCGCATTTTCTAACTTTAGAGATAAGGCAAAATTTCGTCTGCTACCGAAAAGATAAAAAATTCAGCCTTCTCAATTCGAAAAGACTGCTCAGCACGTGTCCGGTTAGCCCGGCAGAAACTGTGGAATTTTGCTCAGGCGCATGGTGGAAAGTACAGGGTGGTCCACTCTAAGTGCGAACACGGCTCCGCGTGGCCGCGCTCCGCGGAGCGCCAGCGGATCCGGCGCGTTCGCGCATCGAAGCAAAGCCGCGCAGGCGCACAGGGGAGGAGCTTCGTGTCGTCTGCTACAGCGCTGGCGCGCACCTCGCCTGCATTGCTAGAAAGCTACCTCGCGCGCTGTGTTTTTACAGCAAGTCGCGGCGGCTTTGTGGGAAAGCGCGCTTCACTTACTGCAGCGCGTCCTGGGTAGCGTGTACAAATGAGCGGCCGGTGTTCTCAGTGCCGCACTCTGAGTTAAATGCATGTCAGTTTTCAGGGCTTTCTGCCTTGATTTTTTTAACACTCCGTAGTGAATAATGCTATGTGGGGCGCCGGAGGAATTATTTCGACTGTAGACCTGAGTTGTTTTTAACGTGTACTGACGTCGCACAGCATTCGGACGTTCTTGCACTTCGTTTCCATCTAAACGGGGCAGCTGGAAACAGGTTTTCATTCTCCAATATTGATTTTTGTGTGCATTGGTTCTCTTGGTATATGTGTGTAGTGTATTGAAGCGTTGTATTATTAGCCACGCACGGCGACGGACACAGGCCTACGTTTCGGTACAGTAGTATAAAATTGCCAGCCTGAGCAGCGACGGCGACGGTGCTTGGCAGCGCTGAGTTTTTGCTCAACCTCTTCCCGACAATATACCGTGTCCTTTTTAGAGGGCCAATATTTTTTAGCACCGTGAGATATGTGACATTGTGCTTTGGGCTGATGGATTCCACACGATAGCGGACGTTATGGCCCTCGTAAAGCTCAATAGTTAAACGATTCAACAACTAAGTTTAACTATCCAGCTTGTTTATATTTTGATTTTAGGGGCGAGATTAAATTGGGAAATTGAAGGCAGTCAAAATTGAAGGGGCTACAGTTTTCAAATTTTCTCAGTGGGCAGTGTGCTGCGAAATATTCAACGTCAAATATCCTCATATGTAATTGAGTTGGCTTCCCAGATTGCAAGTTTTTTTAAAATGGCGTCGATCGCATTTCTAATGCGAGAAATACGGACGCCGTTTGTGTATTTCATGGCATAGAAGTAGTTATCGTGAGTTCCGCAACAATATCAGGCGCAGCGACGCCATTTTGAAAACCTGCAATGCGGGAAGCCAACTCAAAAGCTTTCAAATTATGATTTTTGGCATTCGATATTTCGAACCACGTGCTGGTTGAAAAAAAATATATATAGACTGTAGTCATCTAACACGTTGACCGCCTTCAATTTCGCAACTTAATCTTGCTCCATAAAATAAACTGCAAAGCTAGATAGTCACAGTTAGTTATTTGTTTAAATATTCAGGCCTACCTGTTGCATAATGCCCTCTATCTGTAGAAGCGATCTGCGCAAACCACAATATCGTACCTCTCAGATGTTTGTAAAGAAAAATTTGGATCCTTTAAAAAAAACACCTTGTACATTACACCTTGTTACGTTCTACCGGCCAAAGGCCGGCAGCAACGTGATGAAAACAGGCCGATTCGCAGAGCACAAAAGACTCCCCTTTATTTCCAGCTCGGAAATATATAGAGAAAAGAAGAGAAGAATGACCATCGACGCATGCGCGGAGAGGCGCATGTGGTCCGGATTGTGTTATCTGCAGCATTCCTTTCTCCTAGTAGCCGTAGCACTCCACTGGCTTTTTGGTTCTTGTGGACCGACGTATCTCAGGAACAGGCCCCTCGGGAAGGTCTTGAGCCTCGCAATTCGGTGTTCCTAAGGCCGTAGGACGAGATTCTTCAGGACTCGACGTTTCCCTGCTTCCGTCTGTGTCAGATGAGCGTTTTCGGATCTGGTAGACATGGCGTCGAACGACTCCGTCCTCAGTTGCTACAGTGACGACGGGCACCACTCGTGGATTTCACTTTTCCTGTTGTCCACTTTTCTCCGACGCCGTAGTTGCGCACATAAACGGCATCTCCCGGGACGAAGTACCAACTGGCGGAATCAGCCGCTGGATTCTTGGGCATTTCGTGGCTCCTAGGAGGAAAACACATGTCTAGTCTTGTACGCAAACGGTACCCAAGAAGAAGTTCGGACGGTGAAAACCCTGAAGCCTGTGGCGAATTCCTGTAGTTACAAAGAATTATCTCCAGAGCAACTGCCAACTCCACACCAGGCATTCTCTTCAAACCCTCCTTATAGTTCTCACGGCCCGTTCTGCGAGACCATTGCTGTATTTCTGCAGAAAAATGGAATCGAGCATATCCGGACCCCACCTTATCACCCTCAAAGCAAACTCGGACCCGGTAAAGGGGGTACCGTTATCCGTAACTATGGTGCGGGGCAATCCAAACCTGCTAAACAAGGTTCGCATGCAATCGGCAGTGGTAGTAGCAGTTGCTCTAGATACTGGAATGGCTTCTATCCAATTGCTGTGAGCGTCGACGATTACCAACAGCATCTTGTTACCAATAGGCCCTGCGTAGTCGGCATGCAGCCGTGACCACCTCTCGCGCGAAATCGGCCAGCTGACGGGGTTCCGTGCAGGTGGCATTGGCAGCGCCTGCGCACAGCTTCGACACTCAGACCATCCTACAAATGTCTTGATCTAGACCGGGCCACCAAAAACTAGCCCTCGCCTTTGTCTTCATGGTAGACGCACCCTGATGAGACTCGTGTAGCATCTTCAACAGTTTCTCACGCGCCACACTTGGTATCACGACGCGATGGCCCCAGTACAACAGCCCACCACCATTTCCCTGTTGTCACCTTCCACGACGGAGGGCCATCCTTCTGCCACGTACCTGCATATTGCTTGCAAAAACCCGTCAGCCGCTGCAAGTGCTTGAATCTCTTGGTGGGAAACGGCTGGCTGGTCCCATTCGTCCATGATAAGCACCATTTCCGACAAATCTTCGGTTTCCGCTTGCGGCTCCTGCAGCGATTGAGGCAAACGGCTTAAAGCGTCAGAAATTAGCATCTGTTTGCCAGGTTCGCAGACGAGCTTGTACTTGTATGCCCCGAGCAAAAGCGCCCAGCGCTGAATTCGGGCGGCAGCCATGACAGAAGTTTGACGATCCTGCCTGAGAAGGCCCAACAAGGGGCGGTGGTCCGTTACAAGCGTGAACTCACGTCACAACAGGTAATCGCGGAACCGTGTCACGCCAAACACCAGGGCTAAAGCTTCGCGCTCAATTTGGGAGTATTTTCTCTCAGCTGAGGTAAGCGTCCGTGATCGGAAACCAATTGCTCTGTCTTCTCCATTTACTCGGTGGAAAAGGGCAGCTCCGACACCGTAAGGCGAAGCGTCACATTCCAACATCAACTCCAGCTGCGGATTAAAGTATGTTAGCACTGGGGCTGAACACAAAGCTTCCTTGGCCTTCTGAAATGCCGAGTCTTCTTTTTCTTGCCAAACCCATTTTGCACCTTTTTCAATACGGCTGTACAACGGTGCCAGCATAGTGGAAAGATTTGGCAAAAACTTGTTGTAAAATGCAACCAGTCCCAAAAAGGACCGCAACTCGGCAACATTTCGCGGTGAAGGGGCTATCCTGATTGCATCCACGTGCTTCTCGTGCGGGTGTAATCCTTCAGCATCAATAAGATGGCCAAGATACGTCACTGATTGTTGACCGAACTTGCACTTGTCGCAACGAAGTGATACCGTTCTCGCGGAAACGCTGTAGCACCGCTTGCAGGTTTACGTTTTCAGCCTCGCTGCTCTCGGCTATCAGGACATCGTCTAGATAAGCCTGAGTCCCTTTTAGTCCTTGCAACACCGATTCAATTTTCCGTTGGAATATCGCTGGCGCTGATGCGATGCCAAACGGTAACCTGTTGTAGCAAAAGAGCGCCTTTTGCGTGCTTATCACTGCTAATTTCCGCGAGTCTTCATCTAGCTCGACCTGATTGTAAGCATCGCGAAGATCTAGCACACTGAATTTTTTTCCTCCACATAGGTTTGCAAAAATATCGTCGATGACAGGCAAGGGGTACTGCTCAACATCGCACACAGGGTTTAGTGTCACCTTGAAGTCCCCACAAATGCGCATTGTTCCGTCCTTCTTCAAAACTGGCACGATGGGCGTTGCCCATTCAGAATGAGGGACTGGCGATATTATTCCTGCTGAGACTAATCTGTCAAGCTCCTTAGACACTTTATCACGCAGTGCAAAAGGAACTTTCCTTGCCTTGAAGAACTTTGGGTTTCCTCCAGCCTTGATGTGCAGTCGGGCTGGCGGGCCTTTCATGAGACCAACACCCTCAGTGAAGAGGTCGGAGTGTTGCTTGAGCAGCGTCGGCACGTCCTCCAAGGTTTGTCTTGCCACGGAATCTTTTGAATAGACGCTCAGCACCTGAATGCGTTCGTCTGTTAATTTTTTTCAGCAGGTCTCGACCGCAAAGACTGGGGCCATTGCAGTCTAAAACAGTCAGACTGCAATGCACTGTTGTACCTTCATATGAAACTGGCATTGTCAATGCACCGAGGAGCGGCAACTTTCCCAGATAGCATGAAAGCTGTACTTCAGACTTCTGTAGCTGCGGCCATCGATGAGAGTGCAATTCGTAAATGCTCTTGGGAATGACGCAAACAGGGGAGCCGGTATCGATGTCCATCATTATTTTGATGCCATTCCACGCAAACGGTTTCCTGATGGGGGGTATCAGAGAGCGCAGAGTGGTCAAGGACCAAAGTTGTGACGCGCTGCTATCACTCTCATCGGTTTCTGTCGTCTGTGCCGTTACTGCTAGCATTCTACTTCGCTCATTTGCTGGACACATTTTAGCTAAATGCCCTGGCCGTGCACACTTGTAACATTTGCGCTTGATTAGTCGACAAGCCTCGGTCTTATGACCATGCTTACCGCAACATTTGCTTTGTTGCAAGCCCTGCGACTTCGCGCGCGACTCGTATTGACCAGAGAGCTTTAGCAATCTCGCTTGTTCTTGGTCCGTAACAATACCTTGCGAATCGCGCTCAGCGCTCTCTGCGGCAAGGACAAGAGCCTCGGCTTCCTCAAGAGTCAGATTTTTCGTCGCTAGCAGCTGCTTCTGCACATTCTTGGACCGGACGCCGCACACAATACGGTCCCTTATCTTTCTGTCCAGCGCAGTTCCAAAATTGCAATTGTGGGCCAACTGCCGTATTGCGACTATGAATGCATGTACAGATTCTCCTTCTTGCTGGCAGCGATAGAAGAACTTGAAACTTTCAGGAATTTCATTCTGTACCGGGTCGTAGTAGCTGTTTAGGGCCTGCACAACTTCTTTGTAGGTCAGGGCGCTAGGCTTTCGCGGTGCTACCTTCCCGTTCAAAATTTCTATCGTTCTTGTTGCAAGCGCAGCTACCAGCAAGGCTCTTTTCTTAGCACCGTCCTTCACATCATTCGCTTCGAAATAGGCTTCCACCTTGACTAGGTACGCCTGCCACTTATCTTTTTCGTCTTCAAATCCCGGTAGCTTGTGTGCCATGGCTGGTGGTGGGCGCCTTCTGCTTCGCTGTCGTGCTTGGGCGTATATGCTGGCTTCCTTGCTGCAGCAGAATCCTCGTCGCCACTGTTACGTTCTACCGGCCAAATGCCGGCAGCAACGTGATGAAAACAGGCCGATTCGCAGAGCAGAAAAGACGCCCCTTTATTTCCAGCTCGGAAATATATAGAGAAAAGAAAAGAGAGAAAGAAGGGAAGAATGACCATCAACGCATGCGCGGAGAGGCGCATGTGGTCTAGAAGTGGGTTGAGAACTACATTAAACAGGAAGGGCGACAGAGGATCGCCCTGCTTGATGCCACGCCATAGAGGAACCCGAAAATTGTCTGAAGTCCCAGCACACTGGTACACAGTGCTGCAGTGTCTGTGCATTTCCTGGATGATGTAAGAGGCTCTACAGGGCTAAAAATAATTGAAGTCAAGAGTTTGGCGGAAGCCCGTCTGGTCGGGATGGGACATGACGAAAAATGAATGGCACCTACGAAAACCATGTTCACAATGAGGCGAAACGGGGAACCGTTGCCTTACATACGGCGTATCACGGAACCCAGACATCTTGCGTATACAGGGGGCAGATTACCATGATTACGGTTCAGCGTATTTGCTGTCGTCTGAATAATCAGCGACTCAAGATAGAGCCGTGATGCTCTGTTCCTCTCTTTCGCTACCACACATGCCTGTGTCCAGTCAATGTAATGCTCGGCAGATACCGAATGTTCGGCCAGCGCGTTCGATGCCACCCGCCGGTTCCTCACGTCATTCTGGTGCTCGCGCAATCTTTCAAAATCCCCTGACTCGCCAATGTACACCGCTGCGCAGTCAGCACATGGGATTACGTATACGACGCCCGGGAATTTTTCCTTCCTGAGTGGGTCCTTCACTCGCACCAAATCTCCCCTGAGCTTGCGGGCTGGCATGTGCGCAGTCTACACATCGTAACGACGGAGTATGCGTGCCAACGTTTCACCAACTCTTGGAACATAAGGAATCGACGCCCGCTTTTGGGTACCTGGGGTCCGATGCAGCGCGGGACGTGCAAGCTGTCGTTCCACCGAGTCAATAAAATGTCCAGGGTTGCCGCAAGCAGACAAATCATGGCGTATGTGCAAGGTGTCCGCAGATTTGTCTTCACTTTTCGTGCATATTCTTTCGTTTCCCACCGTAACCGTATCTCACCAAAAATATTGCATGGTGGGATACGGAGTCAAAGGCCTTTCGGATGTAAAGGCTGACAACCAAAGAAAGCCCTTCGCTGTTTTTTTCAGTGTTTTCATTATTTCCTGATGAACTATTAAGTTTGTTGAAGTGGAATGGTCGTTTGAAAAGCCAGACTAGAAAGAGTTGAACTTGTTCGTTGCCTCTAACCGAACAAGCATAAGCTTAGAAAGACGATAAATAGCCGGGGAGATAGATATGGGGCGAAAGTCGCCTGCACTCTTGGGGTGGAGGCACTTCGGTATCAATGTTGTTCTAGATTCCTTCATCTCCTGTGGGATTCAGGGTGAAAGCAAGCCCGTTATTAATTATTAACTGAAGGATTGCAAATGGAATTTTGCGAGCTCCTTCACTGTGACCCTATCTGGGCCTGGAGCTGTTTTTGGCAAGTGGGATTTAAAGGGAAGCAGCACTTCGTCCTCAGTGTAAAGGGTTTCGTAGATTTCGAGCTGGACTTTTGAATGAAGAGGATCTTTGACAGGCGCCGATTCCTCGCCAAAGATTGAGTCACAGGTCGCATGAAGGTCAGCCACAGGACAGCTGGCAGGTTTGCCGCCCAGCAAGATGTGATGGCCAAGAATTTTGGCTCCAAGGGCGCAGAGTCGTTGGTGTTCCGCATACCGAGCTCTTCGTTGCTGGCCGCTTTTGCCTTTTGCTGCAGGAGAGGGAAGTTGGCTAAGCTGTTTAGGTGGTTTGACGCGCACTACAAATGCTTTGTAAATCTTCGTAAGAACGGCGAGAGTTAAGGGGCTTGATGCAAAGATGAGGCCAAGGTGATGTCGTCAATTCCAGCTGCACGAAGACAATTTATGATGTCCTCGAGATCAATGGACAAATGTGTGGGGGGTGGTGGTTGCGCGGAAAATTGTGGGAGGCTGGGCGGCTCGGAGACTCTTGCCGCCACTGCTAAAGCAAGGGCATCCTGGTAAGCTTTTTGCGCCTTTCCCGGGCTATAGCAGTGACGCACCGAGAGGGGAATCTTCTGTGTAGTTCTTCGTTGATTATCTTGACGTGTCCGAGCTCGGCTTCAACCAGAGCAAGAGCAACGACGTCCGGTTCGCTCTAGCGGCAATGAGAATAAATTGGAGGATGGGTTTCAGTGTTATCGACTTCGATATCTTGCGTTGGAGTGGATGCCATACGCTGGTCCGAATGGTGGGACTGCTGTTGTAGTGGTTCTGCGCGTAGCATCTCGAGAATGAGTTGGTACTTCTCCTGGCGGCGCGCTTTCCCAACGGCTCACAGAGCGTAAGATTAACGGAAATGC
Source organism: Amblyomma mixtum (assembly GCF_055824585.1). Lineage (NCBI taxonomy): Eukaryota > Metazoa > Arthropoda > Arachnida > Ixodida > Ixodidae > Amblyomma > Amblyomma mixtum. The sequence goes on along the minus strand of NC_143016.1, from coordinate 165,572,145 downwards.
AGAGAGGTTAGCTAGGCGATGCCCAGTATGCTACCCTACACGTAGGAAGGGGGAACGAAGGGAGAGATAGAAAAGGGAGATCATTTTTTCACGCGTCTCTAGGCCATTACTAACAGGGTGCACAGAGCACACACACAAACTCAATCCTGAGTCCTTCAAGAATTTTAAAAGTGCCTTCATAGCTGTCCTCTGCCATCAAGGATCAGTCAAAGGAACCTGAATCTTGGCTTCAGCAAGGGGCCGAAGTTCTAAGTGGCGGAGTGTTGCAGCCAGAAGGACACGCTCATACCTTGGGCAGTCACAAGAGTAGCTTGCAGCGATCTCCGACGAGTTGATTGCACGCTCGAAGTGAACTGCTCGACGTTCGGTGGAAAAGAAGGCCACAGAGGCAGAGCAGTAGACTTTCTCAACGTAAGTACATGTGCTTGCAATAATTTGAAACGCCGCAAAGACGGCCGGTCGCCGACCATCTGTGCTCTATGGCGCTTAACGTCCTGAAGCGAATCAGGCAATGAGGGGCGCCGTTGTGGAGAACGCCAGATAATTTCGGCCACCTGCGGTTGTCTAGCGTGCACCGGTATCCCACAGTACGCGGGCCTCTAGCATTTAGCCTCCATCGAAATGCGGCCCCGCGGCCGGGATCGAACCCGCATCTTTATGGTCAGCAGCCGAGCGCCATAAGCACTGAGCCATCGCGGTGGCTTGGTCGCCGGCGGAGCGCGCCAGCAGATTGCAGCCAGGGCCTGCGGCTGTGCTCCATTTGTCGGCCGGCTTGGCCTCGTTGGGCTCCTCTGGCGGTGGCCCTACCCCGGCCTCTCTTATCGGGAGCCTGTTCGGCTGAGTTCGCGCCACGGGCAATGCGAGGAGCCCCTGGTTGGTTGGTCACCCATGGCTGGAGGTGGCCTAACTTCAGCGTCTTCTTTTCTCATGCCTGCACCTTCGGCCGCTGACACTGCCCGTGTCTTGGACTGAAGGCGAGTCGACCTGCGTCTTCCAGGTCTAGGCTGGGCACTTGCTCCCTGCGCGATGTCGGAGGAGGAAGGGCACTGGTGACGCGAGGGTTGCCTTTGTGCCGCCGCACGGGCACTTTCCAGGACGTGCTTGACGCCCGCGCTCGCCTGCTCGCAGAGCCAGACGGCCCTCGAACATGGCGGACCGTCTGCAGGGCGGATCATGTGCACGTTGGCTGGCTGGCCCTGACCGCGGCTCGGCTCCTCCACAAGGAGGGGGGGGGGCGGCGCCGCAACGTCCATTTTTATTTTCCGGCATCCTCGCTATTGCCTTCAAGCGCAGACCATGTTGTCCACTTGGCAATCGCCAGCGTTTCAAAAAAACTCGCTCAGGTCGAGCTTCTTCGGCGGCTACCTGCCCTGCTGCTTCTCCTCCTCCTTTCCATCTAACCCGGTTGGCTTTGCGAACTCCACTTTGGGGTCGCCTGCCGCGGAGGCCACACCGGTCGCGGTGGCGGCGTCCCTCGTTAAGGCACCCCTTTTCCTCCTCAGGGATCCATAGTACCGCAGGTGGTCGGCGCGAAAACAGCGATGGCAGAGTGCGGGAGCCTTGAAGAATTGGCTGGCGAGGCGGCGGCGAGCAGGATCTGTGAGCTGCGGGCTGGATGATGATGATGATGTCCTCAGGCTGAATGGCACATACCCACGGCGGGGGATTGGCCAGGGTGCATAGCGGATACAAACGCACTCATGTACAGGGAATGGAGTAAATTTAAAATTTTGGGACGCAGAGCTAGAATTTGTACAAAACAAAAAATTCAGAGAAAGAGAAGTTGTGAATTCACATTCTAGCAGAGGAATCTACCAGATGAAATTATATAATCGTGAATAGAATCGAACACTGGTTTCAGGGCATATCCCTTGGCGCTTGCCCCGAAGGATAAGAGAATCGGAATAGATAGAGGAAGCCCAAGCCGAGGGAGGGGGATCTCCAAGTAGATTCTCTTCATTAGCCATTTTGTCGACTTCCTCCTCTTTATTTTCCTGCACTCCCGATGGGCTGGAGGCTTCGTCCTGTTTAGGGGCTTCTGCCTCATCCTGCTGCTCGTATGAATTGTCGCCGTGATCTTGGTCAAGAGTCGTGATCCCTCGTCTTCGGAAGAAAATCAGCTATCGAAAAATTCTCAACATAAATTTCTGGACGAAGAACAGTGCTTGGCCGATGCGATGCCGCGCGGCAGCTGGCCGGCTTAAAACTTTATGAAAAGACAACGAAGCCAGTAGTTCCGTAGAGCGAAGTGTTCGCGCTTTATTTTATTCGCATATACTCCTCATTATACACTGTTTTGGTCGAAACATGGAAATGGAATTATTCGGCGAAGAATGCAGGTTCGCGCGACCGCAGCGCTTGAGCACTGGTATATTTTTGTTGATTCTGCAATCTATAAATTCCGCCATTCAGGGCGACACAAAAAATAAGATGGAATTTTTTTCTTCTCAAGACTTCTCTGTGGTGCTCTGCCGGAAATTTACACTAAATACGAAATGACGGAATGAGATAATGGGACTACATACACAATAAACGGACTATAAATAGCCGGGCAAAAACAGTCTTGGTGCACTTGGGTGATTGAGGCTGAAAGTATAGCCTCATACGGCTCAAGAACTCCGGGACAAACGCGTTTCCAGGGCAGCCCTATCAGTTAAGCTGATGGATGGTCTTGATGTCGCGCTTATTGTTGCGAAAGCTACACTACCCGAGTCGCCGAGCAATTTCGCGGAGCTGACGAAAGGCCATACTGCGCATGCTCGAGGAGCAGGTACTTCACACGGCGCACAGCTGGCGCGCCGCCGCCGTCGCTGCGCGGGTGACTCAGAGGTGCCACCGCCGCGCTCGCCAGCTGCGCATGCGCGGTAGCGGAGCGTAGCTGGCGTGCCGGGGCGCGTGTTTATTTTTCAGCGCAAGCCCAGCCAGGCCACTGCTCATTGGCTCGCTGTACTGAGCACGTCACTTCCGCTCCGACTAGTACGCAAGCAATAAAAGTAAATGGCTGTTCTAAAGAACTATCTATACAAACGTTTCATATGCATACAAAACATAATGAATGTTTGAGAAACTAGATTTCAACGTTCAGTTTGGTTACGTGACTAAGCGCACGCGAGCAGACGACGCCCAAGAGTGCGATCACGTGACATGACGTCACTTTTTTCAACAGTCAAAATGGCCGCTTTAAAGGTCGTCGCCCGTCGCGGCAGTCACGGTGTTTTCGGGCAGTTGTAAGCAAGTGGTTCCAAGACTAGTGCAAGCCGCCTAGTTGAGTCCAGGATACTTGCCTCTGAATGGTTAAAGTGCGTCGATTCCAAGGTGCTATGTACGCCGCGCGGTTATATGCTAGATATGCGTATTGGTGGTGATTGGTAGATATGGTGTCGATGTCACGAAGCGTTTGTGGCCGTGTTGCAAGCGTTTCTAATTCCTGTGAGGATCACCACGGACAGCGACGAGTAACACCTCACCTTGCTCAACTTGGAGAAAGGAGGCTACTCATGGTATATTTCCTGTGCGTGCATAAGCTACGCAGCACAGTGACAGTGTCCGAGAAGTGAAAGTGATTGCGGTCGGAACTAGTGCTTCTCTGCCGAGGCAGAGAAATACGCACGTGCGAAAGCTCACTACGCACGCAGTGTTTTCCGAATGCTGAAATGAACTTGGCGTTGTGCAGCTAGTCGTACGGGTTGCAGTGATTGCGACCGAAGCGAGCGTTGTTATACGACGTTGTTTCTGTTACGTATCCATCACCGATTTTGATCGCGCTTCGTGTAGGTACTGTTCTTCGAAACTGCTGTGTGCGCGACGTGACGCGATCTTGGCTGCGCGGCCATCGAACTGTTTTCTTCCGCGACAACAACAGCGTCGCCATTCTTCGGCGTGTTGCTGCTTCATACAGTACATTTTGTGATTATGGATGCTCGGGTTACGACGTGCGAAAACATCGGTGTGTAGTGCAGTGGTCTCTTGTGGAGCGTCGTTTTTTTTTATTTCCTGCCTGCTATGTGGACCTATGTCTGCAAAAATATTTGCGTGAAAAATTGGTGACAACACAAACTTCTCTGCATGATGGTGGGCTGAGTCAGAGGAGTAGTTCTCGGTTTAGGTTGTGACATGGTGCACTCTGTTTAAAAAGTGCTATAGCATTGTGGGCTGCGGAAAGGCATCTGTGAGTCTATAATGTAAGCTTGCGACTCTGTTCTTTATTGTTAAGCAGCTTAATTTATTTTTTGCAATGAGTAATTTGAGCCAGGATGTGAGTCGCCGAGCACTGACAATGCTTTTGTCACCAGGAAAAGAAGTGCTTTGGCATCCAGAAAGTGTGTGAGCAGGAGGAGTCGCTGGGCCTGGCAGTTCATGGGTTAACACAAAACTCTCTGCACACAGTGCGACAAGCAGTACGATGGCAATTACACTGTGTAAAAAAAGCATATGATTCAGGCTGTGCTTGACTTATCTACTCAAATTCAAGAAGTCTTAACAGTCTTTGCACTCTGCACAATTATGCGACAAAGGGCTGTATTTATTTTCACTCTGTCCAGTGTGTTATGAGGGAGTTTCCATGTTATTGAGGTGTGAGTGCATTGAAAAAGTTTTGCCCCCAGAAATACTGTCCATAATTTGAATCCATAATGGGGTCTGTATTAACGAGGCATGACCATATAAATGAAATTATAGTTATTTTAAGCCCTGATGATGACACAAGTTATTCAGCTGTGTTATTTGCCTAGACGACTTATGAAGTAAATTTGCCATTGCAAATTATGAAAGCTGATTAAAAGAATGTTGTATGGCACAGCAGTTTCGTGGTTGTAGAATAACAATTGGCTTTACCTGACACCACTTTGAAACAGCGGATAGGAAAACAAGGCCTGTGGAGCTAGTGAAGCTACAAGGAACAAAGACGACAGGAAAGAACACCACCACGACCGCACCCAGTATCCATTCTTGTTCTGTCATTCTCGTCCTTAGTACATCGTCGACTTGCCGTCTTTCCAGCAGTTCACCCGACAGCACACTTAAGCCCTGTGAAACTTGGAGAATGCAACAGCAGGACAGGACACAGTGTGTACATATATCTTGTGCATGCCATGAAGATAGCCTCCTGTCTCATCATAGCTTGGCCCCTGTGTGTGTCTTGCCAGTCATCACCCAGCACCTATGACCCTATTTGTGCCATTGGCATGTGCGCCCAATTGTAAACATAAATTATACTCTTGTGGTGCTATAATGTTATGGCCAATTAAGTTGTTTCATCCAAATTGGCAAGGCTTTAGAAAGCATTCCTGCGATAGCCAACTTGCTCTCATTCTCCCTCAACGGCAACATCCCCCTTAATGCTTTTTTTTTCTGGGCTTTGAAAGAGCGTGTGATAAAATCCCTCATTTATATAAATAAGGCGTAATTTCTCATGCTATAACTTGGATCCAGTTGCTCTAAACTGACTCCAAGATTTAACAGCCAGCCGTCGACAGAATTCCCATACTAATTCTTATGCGTCCTGCTTTTTTCCTGCAATCTCGGGCGTCCCCAAGGCATTGCCCTTGGGCCCGAGGTTTTATTAAATACAATATGACCTTCCTTTCAGTGTTTCCTAACATGCCTTCATTGACGACTATGGAATCTGCCCTCTGCAATCAATAACAGTATTTCAACTCTCAGAACAATATTTCGGATGCTCTCGACTAGCCTGTTTGCTAATGTTATTAAGAATGCACTAGCGTTTTTTACTTTCAGGATAACTACATCTTGCCCACTTATAAGGCCTTACTGAGAAAGGCATATTCACTGCATACTGAAAAAAAAAATTGGTTTTTGAGGAAAGGAGATGACGTAGTAACTGTCACATATCTCAGTGGATACCTGAACTGGCTGACAATGTAACATGGTCTCACCTAACAATCCTTCATCATCATTTATTGGCCCTTAAAGACCCCTGGAGGGGTATTACATAAGGGGGGGGGACATCGAAACATGTAATGACATTATTAGGTTAAAAAAATATACAGTGGAACAGTGAAAAAAAAACACAGTGAAAAAAAGTATGCAGTGAAAGAATCGTTGCTTGGGGAAGAGAAAAAAAGAAATATACGTTTATAAATCAGGCAGACAGGTGCAGTAGTAAATAAAACAATCATAACATAAAATAAAACGCAAAGGCAACAGTCACTCACATTGGGATTTGAAGTGAAATGACAGCATTTGGCGGAATTTAAGAGCATCGCGTTCAGTGAGAATACGTTCGGGTAGTGAATTCCATTCTTCAATGGCAAGAGGCAGAAATGACTTGTTAAATGCGTTTGAGAAGCCATGGAGTCTTAGGATGCTCATGGAGTTGAAAAGAGGGCGTGATGTTCGGAGGGGAGGGAGCAGAAGGGAGTGTCGAAGTGAGGGAAAACAATCGTACAATTTATGCAATAATGATAAACGGGCAATTTTACGCCTATGCGCGAGAGGCTCCATGTCGGCAGATAATTTTATTTTGGTAATGCTAGAGTGGGTGTCATAGTTGGAGGAAATAAAGCGGGCTGCACGGTTTTGGACGGCTTCTAGGCTGGCTATTAAGTAGGCTTGATGTGGGTTCCATATTGGGGATGCAAATTCAAGTTTGCTACGGACGAAAGTTTTGTAGGCTAGGCTGCGAATGGAAGAAGGGGAGAAACTGAGGTGACGTCTGATAAAGCCGAGTGTTTTCGATGCATCAGCAGCAATCTTCGTGATGTGCTCGGACCAAGTGAGGTTGCTCGTGATATGGATTCCAAGATACCGGTATGATTCGGCTTTAGTGAGGATGGTTGAACTGAGTGAATACGTGTAGTCGATATTAGTGCGCTTGCATGATACCTGCATGTATTTGCATTTTGTTACATTGAGCGTCATTAGCCATGTGGAACACTGGCTTTCAATCCTGTTTAGGCCGCTTTGGAGCAATTCCTGATACAACTACCTTATACAACTTATACAACTACCCACAGCCCAGGATATTTATACCACAGCATGTCCTTAGTGTCACCGTCTTCCATGTTGCTTGCATTCAAAACTCCTGTGCGGCATCAGCAGAATATTGTTATGCCACATGGCACAAATCTAATTTTTCTGATCCTGGGATGAATTCAGAACTGAGCTGCTTGTTTTATTCTCTCAGACTATTGTAGAAGCTCCAGCGTCACAGCACTAAAGATGAATCTTCTAATTTCTTCGTCTCATGTAGAAACTGCAGGTTTTTTTTTGCTCTTTACAGTCACATAACCAACTAATCTTTTCCTGCTCATGGTTCCTTCTGCACTAGCTGCACAAGCACTGTCCCTCCCTTAACTTATGCCATTGCATTTCAAGATTCAATTTTGTTTTCGCCACGAAAAGCTAGAATGGTCTTCCATCTCGCAAGGCTATGCTTACTAACCTCTTGTCCTTCGAACTGGTCACTGTAGAAATCCATGCAGTTAATGACAGTGTAAGTCCAATATTTTTGAGGAATCCCCCAGTGTGGAGAACGTTTGTAATAAGGGAGTAATTATTCATTATCACCCACCCAAGCGTAGCCATACGGCTACAAAAGAAAGCTACTCAGGTTCCACAGAAACTTAGTAGTTATAGGAAAAGTTACCCTAGTCTGGGGTTCGAACCCGGGACTACTGCCTCACCGGGGCAGTTGCCCTACCAAGTATGCGAACCGGGATGGCTAGCATATGATGGGGCGAGCTCGAAATGGGAGCGGTGTTGGTCCAATATTTTAGACGAATCCCTCAAGGTTGAAATGATTTCTAATAAGGCAGTCATTACTCATTGGCATCCACCCAAGCACCGCCATACGGCTACAAAAAGAGCTACAAAGCTTTTCTTTGCAGCTGTATGGCTGCGCTTGGATGCTAATGAGTAATTATTCCCTTATTAGTACATTGCAAACTCATCAAGCTCCTACTTGCCTCACCATGTCAAAGTTCACCGCTCAGGTATTGCCACTAGGACCGTTTAGGTATAATAAATATTAAAATAAATTGATCTAATAAAGTGCCTATTGACTCGTTCACTCGGGCAAACCAATAAAATGCTCTATTGTGCATAATATGGTCATCGAGAACTTTCCTCTATTTCAAGTAATATCACGGCATATAAATATGTCCTTTGCACAGCCGCTTTTAGGAATGTCATCCTTTACTATGATACATGTAATGCCCCTCTGCTAAAGTTTTAACCAGAGGCTGGCAGTATTCCAAATAAATAAATATATGCGCACAGTAGTTGCATTCAGGCTAACTTGCACACTGCACACGAATCCTCTATCGGGTCGAACACACTGAGTGGAACAAGCCAGGCTGCAGTGCAAGCTGCTAACAACCGTCATAATTACAAAATCACATTTTTCAAATAGCTAAGGTTATATATTTTAAATTATTAGTGAGTTATTCAAAATAGCACACAGCAGTGGTTTTACATTTGTGATAGAAAAAAAAATTTGGCCAAGGGAAGGCGCAAAAAATGACGATCACGAGAGAAAAGACAGGATGAAACGAGCGTTTCCCTGGCAGTGCACAGTAGTTGTCACTGTAAAGTGTAAACAGGCTTCCTCTCTGCTGACAGTTATTGCAAAAGAGATATGCGTATAACAACGCTCGCTTCAGTCGCGATCACTGCAACCAGTACGACTAGCTGCACAACGCCAAGTTCATTTCAGCATTCGGAACACACTGCATGCGTAGTGAGCCTTCGCACGTGCGCACTTCTCTGCCTCGGCGGAGAAGCACTTGCTCCGACCGCAACCACTTTCACTTCTCGGACACTGTCACTGTGCTGTGTAGCTTATGCACGCACAGGAAATTCACCATGACAGCCTCCTTTCTCCAAGGTGAGCAGCTGTTACTCGTCGCTGTCCGTGGTGATCCTCACAGGAATTATAAACGCTTGCAGCACGGCCACAAACGCTTCGTGACATCGCCACCACGTAGGTTCTACGTCGGTTTGAAGACCAATGCAATACGCATATCTAGCATCCAACTGCGCGGCTTACATAGCACCTTGGAATCGGCGCACTTTAACCATTCAGAGGCAAGTATCCTGGATCCAACTAGGCGGCTTGCACTGGTCGTGGAACCACTTGCTTACAACTGCCTGAAAACACCGTGATACAGTGCTCTAGAACCTGTAACCGTGACACTCTACCGTGACTTGCCACGACAACCTTTAAAGCGGCCATTTTGACTGTTGACAAAAGTGACGCCATGTCACGTGATTGCATTCTAGTCACGTAATCAAACTAAACGTTCAAATCTAGTTTCTCAAAGATTCATTATATTTTGTAGGCATATGAAACGTTTGTGCAGATAGTTCTTTAGAACAGCCATTTACTTTTAATGCTTGCGTACTAATTGGAGCGGAAGTGACGTGAACAGTAGAGCGAGCCAATGAGCAGTGGCCTGGCTGGGCTTGCGCTGAAAAATAAACACGCTGCCGGGGCCGCCTTCGCTGCCGCGCGCTCTGCATCGGCTCTCTCTCTCTCTCTATCCTCGTTGTTTTCGCAATCCTCCAGATTTAACCAGAGCTAAACCACTGCAAACTTTTCTTCTCTCATCGGCTAGACACCTGAGCCAGCACATTAGCCGATTTCATGTGATTGCCTGTGCCCGCGATGTGAGGACAGTCAGTGTAGGCCATTACCTGCCCCCCCCCCCCCCCCCACTCCCCCCCCTCTCTTTGTTTGAAGGTCGTTTTGAACGGCATTTTTCGCTGGGTTCTTGAGCCGCATCCGTCTTTAACGCAGGCTCTTCAGTGTCGAGGGAATGCGCCTCCTGAATTCGCTACGTCTTAGAGCCGTCCCTGAAGTGATGCGTACAAACGTTGAGCAATGTCTGCGGGACTCAAGACGCCCCCATTTCCTAACAACTGCAGTCTTTAGCCGCTGCTTTGTCTGGATCTCAAAGGCACGGCCAGGCAGTTGGCGCTTGATAACACCCTAGACATTCTCCATCATGTTCAGGTCGGTGCCTTTTAGGGGGCCATGGAATTTGCATTATGCCGCGTTCCTCCAAACACTTCCGCACTCTCCTTGGGATCGGCGCAGGCAAAGTGGAAACGCAGAAAAACTTTGAGATATGGCATGATTACTGAATGAGGTTTGTTCCACGCAATTTGGCCATGACTATCTGGGCTCACAGGTGAAGCGTAAAGTAACACTGTAATAAAAAATGATTAGTTCTGAAGCTGTAGAGAGCAAACACGTCAGAAAAAGGGCGCTTGGCCCCGACATTTTCAGGAAAAGGCTAATTTATGAACGAACTAATCATAGCCAGGCGTTGCCAGTGCTGACTTCTCTGATGCAGGTAAAAGTACTTATATCAATTTTTGGGATGCGGCTGCTTATTGCCAATCTACAAACCACTCTGGTGTGGTGCGCCCTTTTTGAACGGCATTATTTCTTCCCCTTGTATCTCTAGGTTTCCCATTCCATCATTATAGTTTATTATTGTGTTATGATTTGTGCCATAAGCTTCAAAATTCTTTCAGCACTTTTGTACGAGATCAAATTTTTGTTCACTAATGCACGACAGAGATTTCCCTCCAGCGTCTTTACAGGACTGCGTAAATGTTTGTGGTGACACTGTTCTGTGAGTTCTGAACCCCTTTCTTGAGTAGTTTAGTGGAATTTTGCTACTGAGAGTTCCTGTTCTGTCTGCAGCAAACATCAAAAGGTAGAAAGCAGTGTCACCTCTGCACTGGCAATGAAAATTTACGAAACGACCCACACTCTCATGCGAAAATATTTATCGCACTCTATTCGATTGATTACTTATTTCAAAAATTTTATGACTGAAAGCGGGCGAAATGCTTACCAAAGTTTTCTGTGATTTCGAGAGTATGGTTTAAAGAGTACTTCATCCTGAACGTATTCTTTCTCCGTTCTGCATGAGACCCGCGAAAGTTTGAAGGAACACACTATCAACGCTAACAGCAAGAAAGCTACGTATTACAAATGGCTGTAAACATGATATGTAGTGTCTCGTTACTTATTTTAATTCAACACCAAACGCAACGCGCCCCCTTTACTAGCATTTGTCTCCGCCTGGACCCCTACACATACACAGTAAAAACTGTGACACAGACGGCCACGATATGGCCTAACGAGGATATATGTAGTTTCATAGAAGGGTTTGCTCATTAGGTAGGTCGCTCTCCATTCTCCGGGTTGTTCACTCATCGTGTACCAAAGGTTTAACTCGTTTCACATTAGTTTTGTTTCCTGACAGAAATTCGCTGGCAACTTGTTCAGTTGAAAAGCACCGGCCACGATGCTTTGTCGCAGGCGTCATAAGGCTTTGAGAAAATAAGCTCTGTTCGAAAACATTAATCGCAATATAATGCACGCGTACACGAGTTATGATGGCTATCAGAATATTACTTTTCAGGCTGTCCAAAGAATGGTGTTCATTGATTCTCTGTATTTAGTATGGACTTTTCGTTTGTTCCTCATAGGGTATAGCGTAAATTTTCCCTGCCATTGTTGCCATATATCTTCTACTAAGCTTGTAGGGTGCCTGTGACTATGCGATAACGTGTTGATCTGACTAATAGATATTCGTAAAGGCTCGATGAGTAGGTCACGTTAGACACCAATATTGTCTAACTAGATTGATATTTAGTTATGGTTAGGCTTAACCTGGCGGCCATGTCGTCAGCACTGGTAAGCTCACAATTTCGTACCTCATCGCGATCGGGGACCTACCGCCTTGAGGTAAGGAAAAATAGCCTTCCAAAGAGTCGAAAATCTTTTTCGGCCCAAATTGGTAACAAATATGCGACCTCTAGACGGTAGGCGGCCACTCGCCGTAAGGTGTGGAAAAGCAGCCTAATCGCTTTGCAATACAGCACATGGACGATAGATGGCGCTACCGAACGACTCGTTACTTCAACGTCTTACAGACGGTGGCGGAATTTTTTTTTTCTCTTTTGACAGTCTGCTTCATTTTTTACTTACAATTTTGTCGTCTGTCACTATTTTCACGTCCTCGCACTTTGGCGTCTAAATAACCTTTTTGCCTCTAATAATTCATTACTCCGTATCAATCAAATTTGCTGCACGAAGAAATTTTATTCTCTGTCACGTGGTTGTGTTTTTTCCCGCAATTTTAATATTGTGTATCAGTCCAACGCCAGGCTGGAACAGAACAACGTTTATTGATATACTGCATTTTTGTAGGCCGATGGACATGTGATCTGCCGACGGCTGCTTGCGTGGCTGATAAGCGGTACATGAAAAATCCAGTGTTTTAAAACATGCGGATGCGCTACCAGTACACGACACTCCTTTCTCCTAAGATTATTTGCACAATCCAAAACTGACTGCTAGACATCAATGCCATAACGCACGACAGGTCGTCGAACACGGGTTGATCTTCGCGGCTCGACCGCTACTTGGGTGGCTTGGCCTGGACTCGCCCCAGGGATTGCTTCTGGGCTAGCAGACTGCGGCTGTGGCTGCCTGGCTGTAGGAGGAAGGCTGACGTGGCAATCCTCACTTGTGACTGGGCCAACTTCGAGCCGCGTCCAGGCGCTCCTCAGCTGGTTGCGGGCCTGTGATGAAGCTCACCGTTGTTTAGATGTACCGCGTACGACACCGGACCTCTGACTGCCACAACCCTGGCAGCCTTCCACCTTGGACCTGGACAAAAGCTTTTAGCGTATGCCGCGTCACCGACACGAAACGTCTTAGTCTCCGGTCGTTGTATCTCAGGCGCGTGTTGCCGGTCTGGATGGAGTCTGTGTAACGCTGACCTCAGTCTTCGTCTGAACATTAACTCTGCCGGAGAATTTCCCGTGACCGAATGTGGCGTCGTATGTTGCTTAAACGGAAACCGGGAAATCTTGCACTGCGTCGAACCTTCCTGCTGCCTCTTCAATGCTTCTTTAGCTTCTCTTACCATCCGCTCCACCCTACCATTGCTGGCTGGATGATAAAGTGGAGTGAAAATAGCACGCACGCCAGTACACTTCAAAAACATTTGCAACTCCGTGCTAGTGAAAGCTCTGCCGTTATCTGAAACGATAACATCTGGTACACCATGTGTCGCAAACATCTTTGAGCTGTTGACGACAGCCGTAGCTTTCATGGATGGCATCATTTCGACTTCAGCCCAGTTGCTGTACGCGTCTACCACGACTAAGAAAACTTCTCCCTTAATTGGGCCAGCGAAATCAATGTGCAGCCGACTCCAAGGCTGATCTGGCTTGATCCAAAAATGCACTGGAGCCTTGGGATCGCTTTGCCGGTTACTGTGGTATGGATGAGACTGCCGAACAAACTCGTCAATTTCGTGGTCCATCTTCGGCCACCACATGAGCCCTCTAGCTAATGCTTTCATGGCACTGATCGTTGGATGATTTGCACGCAGGAGTTGAAGCACATTCTGTCTTGCTGCGGTAGGAACTATGACGCGATTCCCCCACAGTATGCAATCACGATGCAATGAAAACTCCGACCGTCTCACCTCATTTGGCGCAAACTTGCTGCCCACTTGTGTTGACAGCCAGCCACTGAGTAGCCATTCCTTTACCCGGGATAGACCTGAGCCCTTTTTGATCAGCGCAGCAATGTCCGCCGCTTGCAGCGGTGCGCAGTCGAACGCTTCCAACAAGAGCATGTCCCCAGGCGGTCTTGGCTAGTCCTCGTCTTCCGGAGCTGGCAGACGACTGAGTGCATCGGCGTTGGAGTTGCTTTGGCCTCGTCTGTACTCAAGGTGGTAGTTATACGCTGACAAAAGTGAAATCCAACGAAGCATTCTGGGCGACACAACTTCGGGCACTCGCTTGGCCGTGTTAGACAGGCCGAGTAACGGCTTGTGGTCTGTTATCACTAAGTTCTCGTCCAGCTAGGTACTGGTGCAACCTTTTTACGCCAAAGACCACAGCCAAACCTTCTTTATCATTCTGAGCATAGTTACGTTCACTGACGCCAAGAGTGCGAGAAGCATAAGCTATGGGCTAGCTGCTCCTTCCCGTCATCCACACGATGGGCTAGCACTGCTCCGACCCCCACAGGAGATGCGTCGCAGCACAAAATTAAAGGACGCTTGCTATCGTATTGCACAAGTACGGAGTCTGAGTTGAGTAAATTTTTCAGCCTCTCAAAAGCCCGCTGATGCTCACCTGTCCACTTCCATTCGTGTTCATGGTCGAGCAGTCGATAAAGAGGTTCTGCCGCTTCAGTCCTGCCCTTGAGGAAACTGCTGTAAAAATTCAGCAATCTCAAAAAGGCTTGCAGCTCTTTTTTGCTTGCGGGCGCAGGCGCTTGCTGGATGGCGTCTGTCTTGCTCCGGCTCGGATGTATTCCTGCGTCATCTATCCTGTGACCCAAGAATTCGATGCTCGTCTGGTTAAATCCGCACTTGTCCTTGTTTACTCGTAACTGTGCCTTCTGCAGACGCGATAGCACGGTCTCTAATCTCTCGGCGTGCTCTTCTTTCGTTATCTGGTTCGCTTCGCAAAACATTTCCAGGCACTCGACGTAATCGTCCCAGGACGCGTTCTTGCCGCGCCGATACTCGCCGATACTCGCCGATACTCGCCGATCCTGCCGACGGCCATCACCGTCGCTGCCTCGTCGCCAGCTGTTGTGTATTAGTCGAACGCCAGGTTGGAACAGAACCTTTATTGATACATTGCCTTTTTATAGGCCGATGGAGATGTGATCTGCCGACGGCTGCTTGCGTGGCTGATCAGCGATACATGAAAAATGCAGTGTTTAAAACATGCGCATGCGCTATCAGTACGCCAGATTTTACGCCTAGTACTGTTTTCACGTCCTCGCACTATATCGACGTCCGATACTACTGTGACGTCTGACATTTTCACGTTCATCATCCTCACATCGTCCTCTAGCACACACGATCATTATTTTTCGCTTAACTCACACGAACAGAGGAATCGCTGCCGAACGTTTTGCCGACACGAAATCGTCGACATAGGCAAGTAATGCTTTCGCATTAATAATGTGCCGCAGTTTGCGTTGAATGTAGTCGCTCACCTGGAAGTGTGGATGGGACTTCTGTCTTGCTGAAAAATAAAAATCCACCAGGATAGGGTCCTTCCGGAGCAAATGGTCCCAAAACTTGTTCAATAATTTGCTCGTAGTTTTCGCCATTCAGTGCCCCATCTTATCACACAATGTGGTCCAAGTCCTTCCGCGCTGATGGCGCCCCAAACACTAATGGCAGAACGGCCGCTCGCCGCCACCTGGTGGATGTACTGCGGATCGCAGCTGGAATGCAAGGTTGGGTGCCGGATTGAACATTTTTGTAGACTTTAAACACGCGGTCCAACTGAAACACTGAGCCTTTTAATCCAGAGTGAGCGTATACTGTAGGCTAGCAGCTTGTGCGAGGTTGGGTGTTGATTAGATTTTGCCGGAGTGCGGCGTGCACTGCATGAATCTGTGGGTTAGTTTTGGGGGAGGAGGGTTCCAAAGGAAACAAACTCTGCTGTTCGAACTTTATAATACGAATAGAAAGGCAGGAATGAAATAAATGGATAAACTCTTGTTACACGTATAAATAAAATACTTAACCATTTTTTACAAACCGAATGAGACAATCCGCATGAAATTGGTCTTGCAACGCATGTCAGATTTTGAACAAATGCTTAATATTTTTATGGAATGAATGGTGTCCGGCAATGCAGTGATGCTGGAAATAATGGTGAATCACAAAGGAGGCTAGTACGGCAAAACTTGGGTTGGACTTGGAAGGTGCAGCTCAAGTGCGGAAAGCTTCAGTCGGCTGGAGGAGTATAAGATGTAGTGTATAAGTAACGGCTGTGATGTAATCGGTGAATGAAAGGACAGCCCTAGTAACCTTCGCTTCTTAAAAGCCGACAGGCTGAGCGATGCTTTGAGAATTGCTATGCTAAAAGAACGTGAATAAATATCATCTATATATGTTCTATTATATTATATAATTATTATATTTTGTGACATTTGATCCCGAATCCAAACTGAACATGCGAACTTGATGTTTAAGTAAACTTGGGGCCGTGCATTTGTTACGTACAGAAGTACTGAAATTTGGGCCAGTTGATGTTGATACATAGTACAGGAATTTGTCGCAGCGCGAACGAAACAAGGACAACGATAGAGAACATTCATGACAGGACGAGCGCGGCAGTTCCAACAGTGCAGGTTCTGTAACATGCTAATTGCTGTGCTCTTCTGCTGTCGCTTCTAGGGCTTAATCTTCTTGAAATTCTTAGGGTGGATTGTATGGCCTTCTCTTCATATTTTCCTTTCGGTAGCAGTGCAAAACATCCTCCTTTGTCGGATTGTGCAACCATGAGGCCATGCTGCTTAGGAAAGCTAAACACATTTTTGTGCTGAGGAAGGCGCTTTGAAATGTGACTGCTTCGCTCTTCCTGCAATGTGATGCATCACGGCCAGTAGTTCCGGCTTCCCTGAAGCAGGCTCAAAGCAGAATTTGGATCCCTTTTAAAAGATTCAACGGATTTCATCCTATAAGGTGATGTCGCCCAAAACGCCGACCTTGCTGGGTGTTGTCTGGTTTCTTTTCCTTGACGGAAGGGACAGACCGGCTCTGTGCCATAAGAATTCTGTGCTCTGTGCAGCCAACTTGCTGCACTCATCGAACTTCCTTGCCACACCACGCGGGTCTTCTTCTTTTTTGAAAGTGGAGCGCTCGTTCAGTCGTGATTCTTCTGTGTCGTTATCCCAGTTTCGGTTGCGCTGCGACAAATCCCTGTTATATGTATTTTGTTGCGTGTTAGGTATAATCATAGTGCAAGAGATGACTAATAAATGCTGAATGTTTTAGATGGTTTAGTAACAACTGCATCAACGAGGTTAATTGTTGCGTGTTAAATGAAAGAAAAGATAAACAAATGTGTATTTTGTAGAATATTCTTAGTGAGCATACTACAACAAAAGAAGAGCAATCTGAACTATACGTTTTGTATGGTTCAAACCCACAAATTTGATAAGGCTGGATTGCAAAATGCAACTGTCATAAATATTTGCAGTTTTTTCCGAAATAATACAGGCGTCACCAAATATCTTAGCCGTAAGTGTAAGCTCTTACATATGTCATTACTATAAAAAAGCAAAATTGGTCAAGTTATGAACTTTGTAGTATATACGCCGCAAGTTTCTACGTAAGCAAAAAAAATGGCAAGTTGTGCCGACTAACAAGCGTGAAAAGGTCACATAGTAACCAGGTTTTCTTGGCAATGTTTTTTATGGGATAGTAGGTCAGAGCTTTCTTTGCATATTCTGAGGCAGATTCTGAATCGCATAGATATGACAAGGCTGTCCTTTGTACTTCAACCACCCTATTTTTATTCACCTTCATTAAAGGTTGCAGGGGGCGCTATGAGACCAAACTGTCATTCGTTAGAAAAAGCCCCACTAACAGGATCTTCACTATGACTATGCCTACGATTGCACTTTGAGCTATAAACGCATAACGCTTCGAATAGGGCTCGACTGAGTGTGTTCACTTTAAAACCAGACTTACCGTGTACCAAGCAGTCTCTAGACACGATGCTGCTGGTTCCATCCAGTCACATATGTGGATTTGCCACTGAATATGACAAGCTTCCACTTCTGCTCGCCCCAGGAGAGATGGTTCCGGCAGAGTTCTAGGCGTGCTTGCCTAATCTCTTTCTGACATGAAGGGCCGCTGACATGCGGCTATACTTCGCAGTCCAGCCCGGTGCAACTTTCGGCAGATCGTGCATAGTGAGACGTCGAGACGAAGTTCCAGTTTCAGTTGCTGCACGCTCAGCGAAGGCTCGCAATTCACCGCCGCAACGATGCTTAGGTCTTCTTTTCTGGACGTTTCAGGAGGTTGTCCTTGCCGTGGTGCATCACTAACGTTCCCTGTCTCATTGTAGGCTTTTATCGCGCGGTCCACTGCTGCTTCGCAGCACCCAAGATCTTCGGCTATGGCTCTTCGGCTCTTGCCAGCTATACAGAGTGAAACTATTCGCATTCTCGTGGCATCGCTCGAGCGGACCATACTACCTGCTCCCCTGCCTGATCAGACGACTTCTTTGCTCTAGCTGGACGATAGCAACAAACTAACGTGTGTTTAGTTTTGTTTGTTTATTTTCGTGTTGGAGAATATATCATGCTGCTTGGTATCCCAGTTTTCCTGATCAGCCCTCTTCCTTTCTTTACAAATGTGCGCATGTGACTGGTGGGTAATAAGCGGCAGAAAGTTGCCAAACGTTATCACTAGCTATTAGGTATATAGAGCGTGTCAGCCAATTTGTGGCTTGAAATTTCGCTTCATTATAAAACTTGGAGAAAACATGGCAGCATGGAAGCAGCACCTGATCACTGAGTGGCGTTTGTTGTGAGCAGTAGTTCGACTCCATTCGCGCTCTGCCTTCAACTCTGCTGGAGAGAAAATGTACAAGAAGTTAGATGAAACGGCTGGAGCACGTCGCAGGTACAAGAAAGTTGAGACGTAGTTTTGAGAACTTAAAGGTTGCAGTGATGACACAGAAGTCACTGAAATCATTCGCATGAAATAGCCTGAAATGCAAGATGACGTCTTTCCAAATTGCGTTGCGGCTGCGTCATATATGCATGAATATATTTGTGCAAGTATCGATTCATTTACTTCAAATTTTCAGTGTCTGGTTGCCTCTAGGAGAAGTTTCGCAGATGGTGCCTTTGAAATGAATTTGCGGCAGATCTAAAAATTTATTATTGAGAATTACAGAAAAAAACTAATGTGAGATCTTCGCTACGCAGTGAGGAACAGACTAGAGTAGTCAAGTGAACACCTCAGGAGCTGTTTATAGCTCACGCCAGGATTCCTAATAAGATTTGCGGGATGAAACACGGGATTGGTTCGTAAATTTTTATGTCCATTTATTTTCAACAGTAAAAGCTCTCTGACAACACAAGCAGACCGCAACAATTACAAGCACCACAACGGATATGCTCACACCCTCACCTTTGTTTCCTTGACACTGTCGCATTTCTCTACACCCTATGCTTTCTGGACATCCTATGCTAGTCTAGGCGGGATTATTTAGGAATGGGATAAATCGAACTCGACGACGCTGCGAAAGTATGAGAAATACATGCCTGAAATTCGTGTTCCACTTATTGTTTTCTTAATACCTTAAAGTTTGTAAACAAATAGGCATTATTGCATTGCTGCTTCCACGTCGCTTTGTTTTTAGCAATAAAGCAGTGCATTGGGCACAAAAGAACTGTTGACGGTTCAGTTGTGGTGTAATTGGACTCTTATTGGCCTGACATAATTTTCTTATACCTTCACAGCAGCGTAATCTTAGTACGAAAGTTCGCGCTATTGGTTCGATACATGTCCCTAACACTGCAAGCTCCAGGCAGTAAATAAAATACGGTGCGCCAGGAGTGCGCTTACTCCGTCAGAGACGTCGCAGTGCTTTCGTATATTGATGCGTCTTGTTGGGGTGGCTTCCGAACTGAAATAGCATGCGCTCGCTAAAAGCTTGAATACTCTGCCGGGAAGCGGTGAAAAAGCAAAAGGCAGCTTTACAAACATGACAGGGAGCAAACAGTAAGGTCATAAAAGGGTCGAAAACACTTTTCTCGCTCATGACTGGCAGAACGACTCGCTTCAAAACAGGAAACGATCTTAAAACACTCTTATTTTTGCACGCGGAACGCGCCAGGGCTCTTCTAGGGAACTTTTTTACGCACAGGCCGCAGTATAGAAATAGAGCTTTAACTGCTTATGTTCTACTGGCCACAACACTCTGACCGTCAGCGACGGCGGTTTCGGCGCGCCTGACGACAGTGACGCGTTATTTTGCAGCGGTGCACGCGCCCTCGCACAGGCGACGCAAGCGAAGTAATAACGGGGACTCCGTACTTAGTATCACCAAGCCAGCGAATCTCGACCTTCTTTGCGCGCCCGAGAGCGAGAGAACCTTTCTCCCTCTCTCTCCATACCCGTGCGTCATGCGCGCCTGGGTGTCCGGCACGCCACAACTCAGCCCCGCACCCGTGCGCGGTGGGCTGTGTATTTTTGGCAGAGTGTACAGGTGTCGTCAGAAGTGAATGGAAGGCAATATTAACGAAAAAATTTAATCATTGCCCACCCCCCCCCCCCCCAATTCATGTATCCTTGAATACATATGGGCAGCCTGATTGTAATTGTGCGAATTGCAATGTGCACCAACAAACATGGACTGTTATGCTTTAGATTTAAAGAAATTAATATTTTTCGACAATGTCGCCTTCGAATTACTTTTAACGGGGAGTGTACATTATGCTATGTTTCTGAAAGAGCGGTGGAGACGGACGGTCATAAGGACCGTTAAGAATATTTCCTAGCATTCTTTCCTTTTTAGGGTTGTAGTTCCCCACATCAATTGACAGTTTTGTTTGTGCGAGTACAAGAGTGCATTGTGCATAAAAAATGTTAACCTTAGTAGCGAATCTGTGACCCGAATGAGCATCCCATGACATCTGTTCCGCTACGTCTACACCAAGTAATTTAAATGAGTTTACAACTTTTAAGATCGGCTTTATATAAGAGAAATGTGTCCCAAGTTGAACAAACTGCTGACAGTTAGCCAAATATGACTTCAAGATCAGAGGGTGATTCCACGGAAGCCGGATATCTACAACTCTTTGAAAAGTATGTCATGGTTTATGCAATCCATGAAGCGTTTGAAAAGCTTCATTTTCAGTTTCTGATCTCTTAGCTGTACCCTTTGTGGCAAGTATTGATCATCCATTTGCATCCGTTGCCATGAGTATACAATGCTAATAAGAGTGTTACAACGCTCTCCGCCTTGACCATAAACTCTACCCCGACCCTCACCTTAGTCTTTCCCTGCGGGAGGCTCACATTCCTTCGACAAATACAACTCGCCACACTTGTCACACCTGCACTGCTTCATCTTTGCAAACTCCGTCACGATCCTTGTTGTCCCAACTGCCCTGCTTCTTATACCAGGGTCTTCCACTGTTTATTCTCTTGCACGGTTGCTCTGCAAACGGCTTTCTTTCCCATCCCTTCCCACACTGTCGGGACCTGGCTGGACTGGCTTGGAGTTGAAGACGAAGACGAACAGCGCCTGCTTGTGCAACAGGCCATCGACGGCTTAAGCGTCTAGGTGCTATGCTTGATAAAGTCTCGGGCTACTACCACTACTGCCACTATGGAATAAACCCTAGGAGTTAAACGCAGCAATAATATTATCGAGAGCCCAGCGCAGCTTTGTAGCAGGAAGAACTCTAGTTTCGGCTAGTTGGTTCATGATTCAGGAGGAAAAAGGGGGAAAAAAACTTGGGCAAAAGAGAGACAAACACGAGAGGATCAGCGCCAACTTGCAACTCAATTTTATTTCGCGCCAAAACCCGCCTTTATGTAAGCCAACACGCCGTAACATCCGTGTAATCACGAACACGCAGTAGAATAGATCATTGAAAAAATCTAACACAAGAAGCACGATAGCAGCCACTTAACATAATATCATGGCTATCCGAAAAAAAAACTCAACAAATGTATAGCAATGAGCTCTACAACACTAAACAGTCATGACCAAGCAAGTCTTAAACACCGAAAACGATACAAACGCATGAGTGATACGAGATGACCAACAATAAACGTCGAAAAAAAGGTGAAGAATGAAGCGTTAAGACCAAAGGTAAAAAAGTGGGAATCACGCTGGCCTTGTTTTTTTTTTCGGGAACATAAAAAAGAGAAAAAAGCAACTACCTGTTGCCTCTAACGTGCTTGGCATCTGCCAGGTCGGTTTTCAGTAGCACGGGAATACGCCTTCCACTCGTATCGTAGCTTCTCGCCGTGGAGGAAGGTACTCGTGGATCGTTTCTATGAAGTCCTTTCTCTCGCTGAGGCGCTTTCACTCACCGGCGACGCCCCGGCACTGCTCGTCGACACTGACTGCTCCTAGCTTCAGTGGGGCAAACTTTCCTTCATTGGGCCCCTCACATTTTCATCCGCATTTAAGCCTGCACCTTTCGGAGGCCGCTTAAATAGGCACAGACGAAGTTCTTGAAGGAGCTCTTGTAGCGCTCTGGCTATGTTTTCAGGGCTTACGTCGCGCTGAAAGTAGAAGCACCAATCCCTCCCATTAGGCAGCAGCCATGGACGATAGTGACAGCCGGAGTAGCGGACCGAGTCCCTCTTTTCTGTCGGCTCCCCAAACGTTCACAGCACACCAAGCGCTAGTGTGAACTTCAGAAATATAGCCATACTGGTACCTACACAAAGAGAAGGATAATTGAAACTCGGTTTTTGAGGAAGGGAAATGGAGCAGTATCTGTCTCGCATATCTAGGCGGACACCTGAACCGCGCCTTAAAGTGCAACTCCGGCGATTTTTCGATGTGCATCGATTGAAATGAAATTTTAAGTCTGTATTCTTTATGATAGTCTGATGCCTCATGTAAAATTTCGCACCTGAAACCGGCGTAGTTTTTCCGCAAGCGAATATTGGAGACAAGCGCTCCTCGACGCGAGCTGACGCGAGCGGTACCCACTGATCACGCAACTTCTACAGGCCACCCTGTTCTGTGACGTCACTGGCGGGGCGGCGTGTCAAGCATGGTGTCAAGCTGGTTGGGCGCGCGCTGGCGCTGGCAGTGCAAGGGAAAACTGAAAATTGGTTTTGAGGAAAGTAAATGACGCAGTAATGGACACCCGAAGCGGGACGTAAGGGAGGAGTGAAAGAAGAAAGGAAGAAAGAGGTCCGTAGTGGAGCTCTCCGGAATTATTTCGACCACCTGTGCAATTTCGCGCCATCTCAAGGTGCCTGATGTGATGGGTCACGGCAACTTCTGTTGTGCTGTGGGGTGCACAAAGTCTTGATCTGTGACAACGGGCGTGATCTAGCGTAGGTTTCCTAGCGATAAGAACCTTCGAGACAAGTTGGTGAGAGCTGTCCGCCGTGTAAACTGGTCTCCGAGGAAGCATTTCCGCTTGTGCTCGGAACATTTCGCGCCAGATTGCTATGAAGACAGCGTGTACTTCAAAGAGAGCTTTGGACTCGCTAAGGCTTCGTTCAACTGGCGCTTGAAGGCATATTTTGTGCCAACGTTATTCTAGTACAACCGTCTATCGCAGCGGCCAGCTGTACGAAGCGCGGCCGTCAAGAAGAAGCGGTATGTTGGATTGTAGAACTGACTCACTTCCAAAAGCTCGCCGTCGAGATAAAGCTTCGCAGAGAGGACTGTTGGTGATGCATGCCCCTGCAAGGACGTTGTGCACCGCGGCAACGTGTTCCGGCAGCAGATGCTTTCATCGGGCTGGGTCGGCCGGCACTGGCCACACGAACAGCTGTCGGCGGGAGCATCTCATTAACTTTAGTTCTGACGACTCTGTCACAAATGCATGCACGAGAAATGACTCAAGTAATCACTTCTCCGAGTTCAGACCGTCTCCGTGCTGCAGGTGACGCTGCCTGTGGTGTGACTCGGCTGGCTCGCGCGGCGGTGGATCATACCTGAAAGGCGACTCGTCCAGTCCAAAATCGTCGAATGAGTCGTCTTCTAAAGACTCGCTGGTCTCGGAAAAGCTGTCCTCCGCGCTTTCAGTCATGTCGACAGCGCGGCTCAGGGTAGTTGTCAAATCTCCGGGGGACTTCACAGCGCGGCGAACCCGCTCGTGACGTCACAGTCAATACCGCACGAAGGCATCTCCTTGGTTTCGGTTTGGCGGTTTCGGTTTCGAGTTGCGTTTTTTGCTGTTTAAAAATTATTTTACGGTTGCTTTTCAAAACCTTGTATCGTACACATTACAGGAGGTTCTTAGAAACACAAAACAGCCATTAACTTAAAATGGCTGAAAAATCGCCGGAGTTGCCCTTTAAAGGTGCACTGAAGAGGAATCCGAACTCGTCTTTTTGCCGCGGAAACTCAATCTACACGTTCCTAGCATTCTTAGAAACTGCGACTTTTTGCCCTGTGTGGCCGATTTCCCTAATCAAATCGAATTGACGTCCGGCTCCCGCTTTTTTTTTTTTAATTCTCCCTCGTACGGTGGGCAGAGTCGACCAACGCGTAGAGTTCCCTTCAGCCAGCTCCGTGGAGGCTTTGCTTTCGCTGCATTTTGTTTTTTAGTTTTCCGTGAATAAATAGTTTCATTTGCAGATAATATAAGCGCAAAATAAGCCCGAAGAAATAAAAATACGCTCGGGACTTATTTGCTTCTACGGACTACTATGTATTACTCCGCCGATGGCAGAGCGGCAAGACGCCACGGGGCTGGGTGAAAGGCACTCCCCGCGTTGGTCGACTCCGCCCACCGTACGAGGGAGAATTAAAAAAAAAGGCGGGAGCTGGAGGTTAATTCGATTTAATTGTAGGGAAATCGGCCACACAGGGCAATAAATCGGAGTTTCTAAGAATGCTCGGAACGTGTAGATTGAGTTCCTGCCGCAAATAGACGAGTTGAGATTCCTCTTCAGTGCACCTTTTTAAGGGAAGGGAGGAAGGCGGGAGTGATAGAAGAAAGAGGTGCCATAGTGGATATCTCCGGAATAATTTCGACCACCTGCGGATCTTCAACGTGCACTGACGTGGCGCAGCACACGGGCACCATTGCGTTTCGCTTCCATTGAAATGCGGTCGCCGGCGGCCGGGTAGGAACCCGGAAGCTCCGGCTGAGTAGACGAGCGCCCTAACCCTGCACCAAGGTTTTAAAAATTGACTTTGTAAAGAAGAACGTGTTCGGCGCATGAAGAAATATTGGTAAACAAGTGCAGAATAAAGCAACCACCTGCAGATGTATGGTCTCCAAACGTGGTGCTACTTGTTCCGCCGAGCGGAAATGTAGTTCCCTCGGAGAATATGAAAGCCTTCCCATCTTCTGCCATCGAATGCTTATGCACCCTGGCAAGGGGAAGACGCAGGGGTTATTGTAGCTCCGTAAGGTGTGTATTCTGAGCTACCGTAAATTTATAAGGACCGGCATTTCATATGTGCCTTTTAATTGTATCTTCGCTTAGTTGAAGGCTAAGGTTTGGTTTATTGGGGTTTAACGTCCCTAAGCTACTTAGGCTATGAGGGACGCCGTAGTGAAAGGCTAGGGAAATTTCGACCACCTGGGGTCCGTTAATGTGCACTAACATTGCACGGTACACGGGGCTCTAGAATTTCGCCTCCATCGAAATTCGACCGCCGCGGCCGGGATCGAAACCGCCTCTATCGGGTCAACAGCCGAGTGCCGTAACCACTGAGCCACCGCTGCGGGGCCGTTGAGTTGAAGGTTGAGGGCATCCTTAATTTTGCGGGCACTTTAGAAAGGGTCAGCACGCCAGACTCCTCCGGCGAACACAATCCGAGAGCTAAAGTCGAGACTATAGTATAGCTCCTGTAGCGGTATGGTCGGATACAACTACAGAATGAAGCGGCAGATGTCCCTCAAAGGAGCCCTTCCAGCCAATGGCGTGGACCCAGTCTCCCTTCTGACCGACTCTCCCTGTGTCCTCTTTCACTGATCTCCTTGAACATGCTCGCCTGAAATCGCAGGGGGTTGATTCCACGAGAGATCACTGTCCAAATATTTCGTAACTTTAATTTCTTAGACTTTTATATATTATGCGCACATTATTCCGTAGGCGAACTGTGAATTTCGTTTTGTGAAAATGACAATATTTCAGCACAAAAAACTAACAATGTCGTGGTAGAGACGTTTTCAAGAGCAGCTAAGTTTCGGAAATTTGCAATGATGTAAAAACCTAGATATGAAAGCTATGACCAATATATTTTGCCTGATAAAAGTACAGAGTCGATCACACTTGTCTGGAGTGCTCGGACGGTGTGATGCGGAGCAGATTAACTGAAATCTTTTCGCAGCTGCTTTGCTATAGTTAAGGCGCTGATGCCTGTGCGTTGAATTATCTATTCAGCTGCTCTCGAGCGCAAGCACTATCGATGGAAGTCAATACCTGCGTCATAATTTCTCTTCATTCCCCCCGAACGGCACTTTTCCAGCGCTCTAGAGAAGTGTGATCGACCCTGTACGTGTAAAAGAGAATATGTCAGGTTTATTTCCGCCATTCTGAAGAAGTCGCTTACTAGAAAAATTTCGAGAACGACACGAGCCTCAATGAGGCTATTTTCAAGATGTTTTTCTCCGCAAATGTAAAACACTTATGCTTCAAATTTGCACAACAGATGAACATCAAGGTGCTCAAAGATTGTACTGACTTTCATGTAGACATAAAATGTAGATATGAAAGATGTGAAGGTCGTTATGAGAAAGTACAAGAAGTGATGCCCTAAATCGGACATTTTTGAATATACTAGTGTTTTTGAAAATGAAAGGAAAAAACTCCGTCCCAAATTTTTCTTCAAACTCCTGAAACAACTCTTTTGAAGGAGGCGAAAAAGAATACAAATAAACATGTTGCATTATTTGGCTTCCAAAAGGGTTATTTAAGATCAAAGTTATCGCTTCTATAAGTTTTACCCATATCCCAAGACTGAGACCTTTCAACACAAGAGAGAGCATACCTAACTACTTTTTGTGCACCGACACCGATCTGTGACGTAAGTAGGATTTGGTGGCATCGCTATAGCCGAGTGCTGGTAACTGGGAGTGGGGCCCATAGGAATGCATCTAAACAAAAATTCCGAATGTAATTTTAATACTGCACACTGCATCTATGAAGCCGTGCGTGTCCACAGGGCCTCGCATTGTCGTTCCACTCCAGGCATACCCTGGCTAATTATTCTATTCTAATTAGTGTTTGATTTAAATATACATTTCCGTTTATTCTTTAGCTGCTACAGTTCAAAGATGATCTTCTTCTTTAGCTGCTACAGTTCAAAGATGAGTTCAAAGATGATAAAAGGCAAAGATGATCTCTAAAGGTATAGTACTGCTGTGGCCAAATAAAAACCTTGAATCATATGGGAGCGATGAGCGCCGGCTTTACTGAGGTTTTTATCTATTTTGAATCCTTTAAAGCTGGCTATATCTGCATAGAGTGGCACCATTTTTTCTCATCAGTGACGGAAGGAAGACGATGGGGCATGTTAGGTTTTCAACATTTATTTTTGCTTGCCGTAAGCAGTTTAAGGAGCAGTAAATCACCAGTACATCTACCACTCTCACTGAATGGGATGCGCTGCGAAGTGACAAGGCACTGCGTCGCTACTGCCCACAATGAGCTCTCTCGTTGCTGCTGGGTACATGACGAGGATTTCATAGCGTAACGTGTGCATTTTTCTGGCAGCTGGCACACCTGTCTCGGGGTAATACATTGTTGTCAAGACGCAGCACCATGACCCCAGTATCTTCATTTCCATTTCCTTCATTCGCATCAGTTTGTTTCAGTTTGTTTGACTCGTACAGGCCTGCGAGATCCCTTTTTCTTTCGGTACTTTTACCGCTCGCGGCGAATGAAGACTGAGCACACCACAGCACAGGTACAGGCATAGGGTAAAGAACCAGAAGAGGGCAAATACGGGCTGGTTGGTACATGTTTTAAGAATTGGAAAAACAGCGCAAAGACGAGACACAAGAGAAGGACAAAACACCAGCGCTGGTGTTTTGTCCTTCTCTTGTGTCTCGTCTTTGATTGCGCTGTTTTTCCAATTCGTAAAGAACCAATGCAAACAATGGGTGGGGAGGGGTTTGAAAGAGACGAGAAAGGAAAAAGAGAATCCGTGACAATCCCCTGACGTGGATGCAGGTGTTCAGAAGGAGGGAAGGACAGAAAATAAAATGGGAAAAAAAACTGCTTTCTTCACCACCTCACGGCTTTCTTAGAAAGACAGGAGAGTGACTCTCAAGGTGCCGCTCATTGCCGGATTTCGGTGACAAGCGTGAATCGCATGACCCCTGCACGACCAGGAGGCAACATTTGAAGAGAAACATGTAGGGACGGGAGTGAGCGTGAATGCCAACGAGACGACTCAGGAAAAAAAAGAGAAAAAAACACTATTGCACAAGACTGCAAAATACCACTCAGAGAAGGGTGGCGGCAGTACAACCGAATACAAAGTAGGACATCGGAAAAACCCTTAAACGAGCACGTCGTACACAAAAAAAGGAAAAAAAAGAGAGACAAGGTTAACAACAACTCGAACGCCAGAAACGAACTGCAGTGAGTCACAAGTAGAATTTACCGTAAGAGAAATGGAACTGCAGACTATCCAGTGTTAAGTGTAATTTTTCACTGCGTATGAGTGCGCGCAGAACAGCATGGTAGTTCCTCAATGTATGAAGAGAGGTTCATAACAGCAAAACTGACAATAAAAAGAGGGACGAAAATTCGTGACTATACAATACAATGCATGACAGTACAATAGAAAAATGAAAAATAATTAAAAATAAAATAAAAAGAGGCGATAAACACCACTAGCAATAAATGCGTGGCAATATGAATGACATAGTAAAACGAAGAAACGATGTCGGAAGCAATGCTTGCTGTGCTTTCTGCCGCCGGTTCTGTCGGTCTCTACTCCGAACATGTCTGGGATAACTATTTGTTACTCTATTAGGGGTGCAAGCATGATGGCCGGCCTACGGTTTCGTTGATGCCTCTTGAGACTGTGTTATATTTGTGAATCAGGTACGGTTCACAGATCTCGCGGTCATAATGTGTTTTGAACCCCGATTGGAGTACAGTCAGGGACAAAAGTCTCCGGACCACGTGTTCCTCAAACGAAGCTTATAGCTCTACTATCAGACAGCGGCTGGAGACCGCACTTGTGGAGATGAAAGAACAAAAAATTAACTTTTACTTCCACAAGTGTGGCCTCCAGCCGCCGAATAATAGCAGAGCTAACGGCTTCGGTAGAGGAACGCGTGGTCCGGAGGCTTTTGTCCCCGACTGTACATTAGCTGTAAATTTATTTAGTGGATGCCCAATTTTGTTTGTGCTTTGGAAGTGGTAGATTTGGCTGTTTCAAGAAACAGACTCCTACCAGTAAAATGCAAACTGAAATGGACGTTTCGGCGCCCAGAACGGGGGCCTTGTTCACAATGGAATCACACCAAGAGGGTTCGTCTTTAAAAGCTATAGTAATCGCCGTAAGGTTCGCGCGTAAATGGGATTAAAATTGCCGTCGTTACGATTAAGCGTGAGTGACGTTGTCTGTATCACCAGGGACTCGAATATATATATATATATAATATAATAACTTCTTTATTTCAATCACTGATGGGGGAGACTGCGGATTTTTATCCGCAGTCTCCCTACAACAACCGCTTGACAACAAGCGACTTGACTGAAGCCCGCAGCCTCCCTACAAAGCAGGCAGCGATAGAACAAAAAAAAAACTCGCAGAAAGCACAATATTCGAAATTAATGCAGGCACACTTGATAGTTGCAAGAGGTAAATAACAAAAGGCAATATAACACTTTTAGTTGTTATTGTAAGCAAGGATTGTTAATAAAATGTTTGGGTAGGTTTTGTGCAGAAATTGTATGCAAATCTATACCTGATTTGTGGAATGAATTTAAAAGGGTTGGCAGTGTGTATGACACTTTTTCCCTGGAATAATTTACCCGCGCAGTAACCACCTTCCACGGTGCTGTGTATCGGGTGGTGTAGGAATGTGTGTTTTTATCGAGGTCTGATAATTCATGAAAAAACCTGAGATTTTCTTTCACCTCCCGTTTGAAAGCCAGACTTAACTTATAGTTATAAAGATTAAACGCGCGTATTATGTTTGGTTTCGAAAGCAGAAATATGAAGCCGTGATGCTGTCAGTTTTTCTTTCTCGATGATTCTTGCCTTTTCCCAATCGATTTTGTGATTTTGCGTCACCGCGTGCTCTGCCAAGCCGTTATTGCGGCTATTTTCATTCTGCACATCCCGAGCATGTTGTTGTAAGCGCCTCTTAGAACTTCCGGTTTCGTCGATGTAGACACCGTTGCAATCTGAGCAAGGGATTGCGTAGACAACTCCTGGGAATTTATCTTTCGGTAACTGGTCTTTGACGTTCATCAGTTATTGTCGCATTTTCTTGGCGGACACGTGTGCTACCAGCGCATCATATTCTCGCAATACACGGGCGAGACACTCACTTGTTTTCGGAACATATGGAATAGCCGCAAGTTTCTTGGGGCCAAGAGGGGCGTCAGGTTGTCGAGGTCGTGACAGCTGTCGTTCTGTTGACCTGATGTTGACTTGGGTAAACACAGCTAGCGAGATCTTTCCATACCGTTGATGCGTCCGAAGCGCTGTTGAAGTGGGAAATAAGCTTCTGTTTTTTCCCAGCATGTGTCGAGACCATAAATATGTCAGCTATGAATCTTGTGTAAAATATTGGTGTATATGGGGAACTGCTCAGAAATTCCGTCTCATGTACAGCTATGAATATATTAGCGCAATTTGGTCCCATTTTCTTTCCCATTCAGGTTCCGCTTATTTGCACGTAGTGCTAGCCATTAAACGCAAAGTTGTTTACTCAAGTATCCGTTTTAACAGCTCTGCAAGAGTGTTGCCGTCAGCGGGTTATTTGGATTCTAAGCGCTCATAAGCGTAGACGACTCTTTGATGCCATTATCATGCGGTATGTTGGCGTACAGTGAAGCGACGTCCAGGGTCACCAGAATGGAATCATTTTGAATAAGTCAAGAATATTGCTCAAAACTGGGTGGTGTCCTTAACATACGAGGGATATAAGGGAGGGATATCTGTGACAAGGCAGTCGACGTAACTCGAGTTTTCAGTAAAGGTTTCAGAGATGATTGGTCGTCCCGAATTGTTTATGAATATTTGGAAGGCGATAGAAACGTCCTGGACTTGAATATAACGTAATTAAAGTTAGCGCGATCTTGTCTTCATTTCTTTCTTTTTTTTGCAATACTTAAAATAGGTTTTGAAATCTTATTATACTCTGGCATAGGATCAATAGGGAGAGCCCTGTAAAACGAGGAATCGCCTAATTGCCTTTGGGGCTCATCAAGGTAGTCTTTATGATCCATAACTACGGTGACTCCTCCTTTATCCGCTGGTTTATTGCAGTGTCAGATCGGCTGCTGAGAGCCTGCAATGCATTATTTTTGAGCAATGTAAGGTTAGAGGGGTAAGAGCACCGTTTTTCAAATTCCGAATGTATTTTTGCACCAACTTTATATCCATGGTGTTTCACCTAAGTCTTTACACAATTTTTAAAACTAGGCTTTTTGATTTAGAAGAGCGCTTTTCTGGCGTAGCAATGTGAGCGGCGGAAGACACCAGAATACACTTAATATGTGCTAGTTAGCAGGCTGGTTAACTAATAGCGAATAGTTAATTTTTAATATTACTGTTAGGCTCTTTAATTATTAAAAGGCGTGTAGCCCAGCGCAAGTAATCTCTATCAGTTTCGAAATTTAGAAAACGCGGTTACCCTCGACGCTTTTGCCTTATTCTCGGTAGAATACATGCGGTATCGAGAAGCTTGCAGGCAAAGGAACCTCTCCAGTGCTCGAAAGTCGTCGAAATGGTCAAAATTTGAATGGCCACAGAACAGAGGGCAATCGCGTTTACGAAATACTAAAACTGATGTGGATATTTCCTACGGTGCGCTACACACCTAGCAATAATTAAGGAGCGTAACAGTAGTGGTTAAAAAGTTAACTATTCACTATTAGATAACCAGCCGAATAGTTAGTTAACCAGCCTGCAGGATTTGCTGGAAGTGATCTACGGTGATGACCACACCTTCGAAATTGAGGTGGAGGCCCTCTACGGCCATCAGTCGTGCAGCTGGAAGAAACTGCAGCCCATGGTCCCCGTAAAAGATTCCTCTCGTGCGCTGGCAGTACTTGTGCAGCATTGTGTTGAGGCGGCAAGCTTCGCGGTTACACCTCTGGACGGCCATCATGTTGACGCCTCGGCGACGTCGGTTTAGGGCACGCGGAAGCGCAAGCGTCACGTGCACCGAACGCAACTGAGGGTGGTCACCTCTGATGGCTCCGAGGAGGTCCTTGTACCGATCGAAGGCAACTTCCGTCGGCGTCGTTGCAACTTCGTTGGCACCGACGTGCAGGAGAACGGTGGTGGTGGAGCGCGGCTCGAGATCCGAAAGCGAGGAGATGTATTGTCGCACCGGAGGGGAGATGAATGCAGGCTTTACAAGTCGATAAGGATCGAAGTGAATGTGAACGTGCTCGCTTACAAGTCACCAATTACTACAGACGTGACTGCAGTACCAGGAAATTTCCACGTTATGTCCTTCTTCATGGTGATTTCTTGGAAGCTGATTTATCAATGTCAGGTAAAGTCCCCAGAAATTGAAAACTATGACAGGATTTAATTCACGACGTTTCATCTGTAGGAGCAGCCTTTTTCGAGTGTACTAAAACATTGCTCGTGCCCCTCAACCCCTCCACCTCCCCGTTTCGGCTCCCAGGCTGTGTTCGGGTGCAACGCACAGCGGTCAATCAGAGGGGTGGGACTGGCCCCGCTCTGTAGGGGCCGGGAAGCTTCAGCAGAGGATGCAGTGGCCCCTCCGCCCGCGACAGTGTGAGCATGACGCAGCCCACATTGCTCGCTGCCCGTGTGGGGGGGGGGGGGGGGCGGGACATGTCCGAGTGTTACGGA
This sequence comes from Amblyomma mixtum, assembly GCF_055824585.1. NCBI lineage: Eukaryota > Metazoa > Arthropoda > Arachnida > Ixodida > Ixodidae > Amblyomma > Amblyomma mixtum. Next base: position 165,539,628 of record NC_143016.1, on the reverse strand, counting down.
ATGGGCAAGTGGAATCCGGCTTAGAAAGTCGCAAAAGTTTAATAGTCGCAAAATTCCATTCACATGCCGCAGAGCACTTCCTCTCGGCGCGGGAGCGTATCATTCAGCTGCGGGACGCGTTGATTTCCTGTGTCCGAGGAGCTCAGTGCTTCACGGAGGCATGCGGCTGGGCGTACCAAGCCTTGGCTCTGGGGATGTGGCTCTTAGGCTGGAAGCGAGGGAAAGAGACAGAACTGTTAGTCCATTCGCGAGGCCAATAAGACCCGAAACTTGGGAAAGTCCGGTGGGAAGCCCGGTTCTTCCGGCACCCTAGTAACGGTTAGTGGGACTGACGAAACTGGAGGGAACAGTGACTAAGTGCAGACATACATTGTGGTGTCACGACATGGGAACTGCAAACATCAAATGAGACACCAGGTCGGAGTCTGGAAGTGGGTGCTCGACATACTATGTCAGTTTAGAAAACCATTGTGTGCAAGTACCTTGGACTGAGAGCCGAAGCACCGAAATGGTGGGCGAAAACTGTCGTCTTAATAGGAGCGGAATGTCGGGGTGATGCATCCTGGCTTGGGGGAGGGGAACTTGGTTGTTGCCTCTGTAGGCTAACCCTGTGGTGGGGGGTTTGCACCATGCCTGAGAGCCACACATTGGCTCAAGCTATAGCGCTCACCCTCTGAAGAAGAGTTTTACATAAGAGGATGATTTGAACAAAATTCCCGCTGTCCCCATTCCCATCCCAATTCTCGTAACCCACCCTTAGCGTTCTTCCCATTCGTCAGGCCGATCCCTATCCGCTACGCCCAAGGAGAGTTCAGGGGTGTCTCTCGGGGCCCGCACCCCCGGCTGTGGGCCGTTGAAGTAGCATCCCGATTTATTTATTTCCATCTACGCGTGGCAAAATCTTCTTTACTCACGGGCCTCATCTTTTATATTGGAATACGGATTACACCTGCGATATTTTACGCATGCGGGCGAAGCATGTTTGTTTTTATTCATTTAAAAAACCTTAATCTACAATATACACGTTCCTTGAGCAGCTGTCACTCCCTTCTAGCAAGTCGCAGCTTTTCGCTGTTTTTTTTTTTTGCGCGCCTACAAACAGGTAGCGGTGACACCGTACATGTCGTATTCTTCTGTATAAGGTGGAGTGAGCTCAATCTATTGTAACGTTATCGTGGGAGCGAGAACTCGTGCTAGAAATAGCCGCTTTGCGCGGCATTTTTATATATGTGAGGAATGAAATTGCGCTTACTGGGGTTTAACGTACCAAAGCGACAAAGGCTATGAGGGACGCCATAGTGAAGGGTACCGGAAATTTCGACCACCTGTGGTTCTTTAACGTGCACTGCCATCGCACAGTACTCGGGCCTCTAGAATTTCGCCTCCATCGGAATTCGGCCGCCACGGCCGGGATCGAACCCGCGCCTTTCGGGTCGGAATGAAATTACGCTAGCTTCCGTTGCCCTTAGGCTTTTGTGTCACGGTGTCAGAGTTCACCATTCTCCTTATTTCTTCCTTTGCAGAGCACACTGCCGTATATTTTAGCTGTACATGGTCAGTGCATGTTAAAGCTCCCCAGGTGTAAGAAATTATGAACGCAAAAGGAAAATATTGGTCATCGGCAGTAAAATGCGACGACTGAGGCAGCTTCCAGAAAAAAGGGGCACCGAAAATTGTGCAAGGTAGTTTGGTCATAGGAATGAAAAGGTGCTTTCTGTAACCCGCTGCTTAGGTGGGATCGTATACTTTGCTATGAAGGATAAATGCACACCTCAATTTTTTTTTAGCAAGCGTGCATGGAGAAAAATCACGAAAATGAGGCCGCGTTATTGTCCTAACTTCCAAAAAGAAAGGAAGTCAATTTTGAAATGTGCAGAACGCATTCGTATGCCAATATTACTGAGAACCCGTGACCCGCCAGATGCGGTGGCGCTGATTCCAGCAAGTGGAGAAAGTATACTTGTCGCTGAATATCACCTGCTGGACTGGTGCGATTGCCAGTTTCTCTGACTAATGCTTTTTGTGCTTGGCATTGAGGGCTTTTACACGGTCTACACGCCATAGCATGGGTTCATATAATGATGCCACAAGGGCGTGGAAAGGGCGAAGTGTCTGCCATTCCTCTTTTACTGCTGCCCGCGGTTCATTGGACGCAGTTGTGCGGAGGTCTTCGGCTGTCAGTTGAGTCTTTATGAGCTCCAGCATATTTTTATTATTGAGGTCTCCACCCAGCGGTAGCCTCCATTCCAGTTTGCCCAAGACGCTAGCGGTGCGGATAGGGTTCCGATCGTGCTGAGAAATGAAGCAGCCGTCGCTGATGATACCAGTCTGCACATAAATGACCAGCACTTCAAGAGCGGCACTGTGAAGCGGACGCGTTGCAGCGGCCCTCAATGCGCACTAGGCGTTCCAGGACGCCTTTGCCGATCGCTCACGCGAGTTGGAGAACCGGCCATTTGATACGCCTGTTGTACGCGCCGGTAGATATCTACAAGTTAGGGGTCGGAGCTAGGCGGAGCAGCCAAAAGTAGAAAACGTTACGACCGGTCTCTCTATTCTGAAGGAATCCTGATGATAGAGTACAAGTATCATGGATAAATATCCGTTATCCGGAAAAGTTCGAAGGGTAATGACACCGAATGAAATGAGATCAGTTGCGGTTTCACGATAAAGAAACGATAATAAACACACAGTTGTGCTGGGCATTGTTGCCGCACCGCGTGAAGCGAACGCTGTTTAACAGGTACTGGTGACGAGTTCGCCTTCTGAACACCCAACATTGAAAAAAAACAGCACATACCTGTGGTTTATTTATACATTTACATTTATACAAATACCTGCAGCGCCCAGGGGCATTATAGCAGGGGGGAACAATAACAGTAAACATAAACATAAAATGAGCATGTCACAAATATTAAAAATAAACAATAAGGCACAATTGTCTAAAATAAAATAGTAACGCATCACTGAAATGGCGGTCTGAGAAAACAAGTTCAGAAAAGGTGGAAAGCTTCTATGACAGATTGGCCGCCAGGAAAGAGTGAAAATGTTTATCTGTTCTACATTGTTCTGTGCTCTTGGGAAGCCTATTCCAATGTGAACGGGCGCGAGGCCTGCCTGCCGTGGTGGTGCCGTCCGCTCGACAAAGGGCTCTCCTCAGAGAACTCCATTTCCACTCAGGCGGTTACCGCTCATTTATGGACGGTTTGTCGGAACCCGGGTTAAAGCAGTCATTGCGTGTTAATTAAGTACGGTTTGTGAGCCGCAACGCAGTGCATCATGCCTGTTTCATAGAGACTTCGTGTTACAGTCGATGTTGACAGCGTTAAGTCTAACGTCTGACCACCGACTAACTGGGAATTTATTTGCACCGTCCGCGGCGACGATGAGCTTGTCTGTCCCTTCGTCAGCAACCCTTGGTCAGCCACTGCGCTCCGCGTCTACAATTAGACTCTTCACGTCGCGGTATGCGTGCAGAATGCGACTAACCGGATTACGTGAATGGCCGGTATGTCGACAAATTTCACGCCGAGAAGTAAACACTAGGCGGAGCATGATTATACTTCGTTTTTCGTGGACTGCCACAGGAGGCGAGCTTTTCGAAGAATACAGATCTTGACAGAAGAAAACAGCTAACATATCATTCACGCCCTATCATGGTCACGAGGGAACCAGCAGCGTATCCCTTGCAAGAGTTGGTAGGGCGTCTCATTAAGTGCTTTAGAAGTCTGTTGTTGAGACGAGACCTTTTCGAGGTCGATTAAAATGAGCTCGCTTAGTTCCGATATTTAAGAAAAGAGGCCAATCACAAATTCATAATTACGGTGCTATATTTATACTGCCCATCTTAAGCAAGGTTATAGAACAAATATGGATTCGAAGCAGGCTTTCAACGGAAAGTAGCCTCTGATATTTTCCTCACTCGATTGGAAGGCAGCTTGATTGCGGTGTGATTAGGAGAGCTGTCGTCCCTAGACTACACCAAAACCTTCAATAATATTAATAGTTGCATTCTGCGAAAGCTATAGCATTACGGTTCCTACATTCACTATGACCGATAATTACCTTATAGATGCCACAGCATGAGTGCTGAAGATACCCATTGTCGTCTCAGAGACTAATTATTACAGGAGTCCCCCAAGTTTCAGTTTTTACCTGTGCTTTTTTCAACGTATTGTTATGGGCTTGAAGAAGAGCTCTGGACGGCAAGGTGGAGGAAGAAGGGAAGAGGAAGTATTTTTGGCCCGTTCGACCCTGCTTCCTTCTGGCCGATTGTCCCTGCCTTGATAAACCGTCTGGAACGCCTCGGCTGTGAGGTTACAGCCGTAACATGGTGGTGGAGCTGCTGGATAACGATCCACTCTACAAAAGGCGCAGGTGCAACTGGAGCCTCGCCGGTGTCGTCGCCTTGCCGGCATTGAACCGCTGCCCGGCATCATGCAAACGGCCGATGATGAGCCATATGCAGCACGACGTGACGATGCAAGCTGCGACCGGCCTGTGGGCACAGAGGCCGGTACCTGGAAGCACTATCGGGGACCTCGCAGTTTCACAGGAGTAGCAGGCGAGGACGTAGGTGCATGGTAGACCTGTTATTATAGGGTGAGCCACTATTACCGTTGGGACGCCGCCGCTCAGCTTGCCAGTGTGGTTTTATTTCTGACGCATACTGCTCTGGTCTGGTTTCAGAACCGCGAGGACTCCCTCATCACCTGGGACCGCTTCGTTACCGAATTGCGACATTGTATTGGCGAATGCCTCTCACGAAGCAAGCAGGCCGAACTAACGCTCGCATGCAGGGCTCAGCTACCGGGAGAAACTTGCACAACCTACATAGGAGACGTCCTCAAATTATATAAAACAACGAATGCTCATATGACCTAGGACGTTAAAGTTGGAAATCAACTGGAGGACATCGCAGAAGAAGCTTACGAGTTTCTTATCGCGAAAGTTATCCTGGGAGCCGTCTCAGATATAATTCGATACTTCCGCAAATTCGAGGCATTCAAGGCTCGTCCTATTAGACCCAAATTTGGGCGGCTGGCCGACGTCCCATATGTGGCCAGCGTTGAAGAGAGCTTTATGGAAATATCATCGACGATCCGACAGATCGTTCGCGAAAAACTTCTGCGATTCGGGCCCCATGCGCGACGTCCACCATTTCTACCTTCTGACGTTCCCGTTTCTCAAGGGGCTTCCTCCGTACTCCCCTTGATGCACGCGTTAAGTTCAGTAAATACTGCACACATTGGCGCCTGCCGCATGGCCTAACGCCCAGAATCCGTGGCCCTGGTCATTCCTCTCACTACTACTCATGCTCGGCTGACTTCCAATTGGATTACGATCCGTATTACGAGCATCATTAACGACCACCTGCCCGCTCTTTCCGGCGTCCAGCCAGTAGGACTGAAGGCCCGTGTGGGTACTCAGTGCTTCATGCCTCGTCGGCGTCTTCTAGGGAAGAAGGTCTTCGCTCCGCTACCGTGTGCCACCGCTGCGCCATCGAGGGGCACATCGCTCACTACTGGCGCCGCCGTCCACCGCCTCGACACGAGCGGCCCGTCCATCCTCCTCCGCCAGGTAATCATTCTTACGACTCTCCTTGGCAATGGCCCATGACGTCGAGCAATTATCCCCTGCCCGACGGACAACGCAGCCGCTTTCCCGTTTCCGACCGAAGTTTCTCACTACTGTTGTCCCCTTCTGCGCGCTGTTCTTCATCACCACGGCGACGTTCCCCATCGCCTTCGCCGGTAAATTAGTCGGCATGGCCGCTGGAGTTGAGGCCGCTAGATACTGTGCGTTGCGGATAGAAATTCCTCCATCAGCAATGTTGAAAAACACGGTTCATGTGCTTGTGGATGTTGGGACCACAACGGCCTCAGTAGATACGGGTGCACCTCATCGACCAAGAAGGTGACCGACCTTACCCCCAGAAGGCCGCGGCTGTTGCATCGTTTCCGACACCTCAGACTGTAAATAAACTTCGAAGCTTCGTGTTGCTTTGTTCATATTTTTGCCGCGTTATTCCCCGTTTTGCTGACATTGCTCACCCGCTCACGAGCCTTGTCCACAAAGATGCTCCCAACGAGTGGACATTTGAGCGCGATTCTTCTTTTCACCGGCTTAGTTTATCCTAACATCGCATTTAATTCTACGCCAGTTCAATCCTTCTGCCCCAGCAGAAGTGCACACTGACGCCAGTGGTGTTGGCATTGGTGCCGTGCTGATTCAACGCTATAGGGACAAGGAACACGTCATTGCTTTCGCCTGTCGCTTTCGCCAGTCGCCTTCGCCAGTCGGCCGACAGCAGGACGCGACACGCGTCTGGTTGGTGCTTCCTACTACAGAATGTGACGCCGACAAGATTGACCACTGAATCGTTTCTGTAGAACCTAAATTCCCCAATGCCCGTACGTTCCACGATGTAATGATGATCTTTAGTCTTGGGTCAATACAACCCAAAGTATCTTGTACGCCAACACAGCCATCATAGATTCTGGTAATACGTCTTCTAAATTAACTGCAAATCTTGACTCTGTGCTAAGTTCTTTACAAAGCTAGAACCGCATTAACTATAGTGCAGTTATTGCGTGCAAAGTTATGTTTGTAGTATTCCACCTGCATCAGAGGAGATGACTACAGACCAATGAATACATTTTCATAAAAACTAGCGCGAAAAACATATTTTGATACACGAGGGCAAACAAGGACCAACTAATTCAGTTGTCCGTACTAATTGCTATCAATACATTTCAGTACGTTGCCATACCACTAACACATTGCGCTACAATCTTAGGTGTGCTCGTTTACTCGAGCTTGAAGTGTTATCATTATGTTGTCTCTGTTGTTAATAAAATTGATTTTAGAATAAATGCTCTTACCAGAACACGATCATTTTTGTTGTATATGCGCATAGCATTGCTTTCAATCTGTTACTCATTCTTAGACTACGCATAATGCTACTGTACGTGCCGCCGCTGTGGCTCAGTGGTTATGGTGCTCGGCTGCTGAGCCGAAGGACGCGGGCTCGATCCCGGCCGCGGCGGTTGAATTTCTTTGGAGGAGAAATTCTAGAGACCCGTGTACTGTGCGATGTCAGTGCACGTTAAAGAACCCCAGGTGGTCGAAATTTCCGGAGCCCTCCACTACGGCGTCTCTCATAGCCTTAGTCGCTTTGGGACGTTAAACCCCATAAACCAAACCAAACCTAATGCCACTGTACCACTTCAGGGTGAAGTACGTACAGAATTCATCATTATTGACTTATATCTGTGCAGAAACAAGCGCTTAGAATCATCACATTCTCCAATTTCACCCATTGATCTACAATACAATGGAGAAACGGGCGAGTTGGTGGTACATAAGGAAAATATCGCAAAAAAACTAGAACGGAGAGAAAGGAAACAATAGAACCAGCGCTAAGTCACAATTGAAGGTTCATACACACGAAACAAGAGACATAATGAGGGCCATCAATCATGGTCATGCAGCCATAGAGGCGGCTTGCTAACACAGTTGTTTTTTTTTTCTTCACATGATAGGCTTCCATAATTTCTGGTTAATTGGTTTGTGTGTCTGTTGATTTTCTTGTTTCCTGTGAATAAACCTTCAGTTGTGAGTTAGCACTGGTCCTGTTGCTTCTTTTTTTTCCGTCCTCGTCTTTCGCGCTATTTTCCTTAAGCATGGATTCACGCCTTTTTTCCACTCGCTGTTTATGCTGCCCGTTGAAAGGTTACGCAGTTTTCAGGTCCTAGTTTTCCCGTTTGAACCCATCAATACATTTGTGTCAACTTCTTGGCTGAAAATATATGATAGTAGCAATAATAATAATGATATGACCCATCTTGATTTTTAGACCAATTCTTTATTACCAAAAACGCGGACTAATTGTAGCAACAAACGACTTCCTTCTCTACATCTCAACTTGCAATAACTTGCATCCTTCAGTAAAATCACGAATGCCGTTGTGTAGGTTCAAAGAATACTAAAAGCAGCGCATATTCTCAGTTCTTATTATTTGATATGCTTTCCTCCTTAGCCACTGCATATCAAAAACTATTGCTGCACAGTTGTCTCTTTTTTGCTTCTTTTCGTGGACCCAGCCGTCGGTGCAAGACTTTTTTTTCCAAACATCTAACCCCAGAAGAACCGAGCACCAGTCTTGGGGAAACTTGTACTCATTAGAAAACGGGTGGGTGCCTGGCGGCACTGGGGATCGATCCGCACATCTATCCGGAATGCGAGGCGGATGCTGTTCAAGACCATTGCTCGTGACCAGTGGTCAGAAGACTACTGTGCCACTTGAGGCGCTGCGTTGTCCGCGCTCGGGCGCAGGTTGTCGCCTTTCGCTGCTAGGCGGCATCCATACGGCCGTAATACTCGGCGTGCGGCCAGGTGACTACGATGACGGCACGCATTCACGTGGCCCGTCGCCTTTATATGGTGCTTTTCGGCGAGGCATGAAGCGCTGTACGGCAGTGTGTAATTTTTTATCTGTATCTTTCACAAATCATTTGTAGCTTTTTGTGAGCGATGGAAGGCTGCTTTCGCAGCTCACGGCTGCAGTCAAAACCCCTTACGAAGAAATTCGCTCCGCATTTATCAAATCCGAAAGTTACCGTGCAAGGTTGCCAAATCATAATTATGGTGTGGAAGCAAAGCGTTGAAGCTCTTAGCGTATTTGTGGCCAACAAACGAAACGGAGGTGAGAAAACGAAAACACGATCAAGGAGTCACTTGCGCAGTTGCACAGGGCACTTGCTAATACTAGGAGCAATAGGAGCAATCACTCTCGCCAAACCGCGTGGCATCGATTCGTTGAGGGAATGAATACATCTAGTATACCATGAAGCCGTTCACATTCTGTTTTCACGGCTTCCAACCAATTGTCAGCGTTGGCATTCCTGCTGTTCGACTTCATGAGGATGGATTTCACCGACCCCGCCTATATTTTCTATGGATCAAGTCTGCCCCCATCGGTGTCCATGGTAGCTGCCGCACACAATTCGGTTTGAGCATAGCGCTCTTTTTCCAGGATGTGTCGCGTGTACTCCTGTCCAGCTAAAATACATAGCATCGATCCTGGAATACTCCGCCAAGGACTTAGGGCACGAAGACATAGTCAATAATGTCCGCTTAAGACTGAGACAAAAGGTCTTACAAGAGGACCAAGCCCAGTCCTTGACATGCCCCCCCCCCCCTTCCCCAGATAGCCACAGAGCTGCGATCGCTGACGAACAAACTTTTGTAGGTGTGGTGGGATATGCCTGCGCAGGAAAAGAAATAAAATTGGCACAACATCGCTGCAGGAGAAGTATGGGTAACACTTTTGGAATGGAAAAGGTGGTTTCAGCGTAGCCAGGTTTAGTCGCTAATGTTAAACGTCTCTCAAAAGTACTAAACACAGCTCTGAAGCCACTTAAGTCGAAAAGAATATGCATTTTAAAAAACTTGCAGCCTGACCTCTAAGCAGGGGCCGATTTACGGGGCACTCATAGAAGTTTTGATTAATGCAGATTTAACGTCCCAAAGCCACTCAGGCTGTAAGGGAAGCCGTTGTGAAGGGCTCCGGAAATTTCGACCAGCTTGTGTTCTTTAACGTGCACTGACATCGCACAGCACGCAGGTCTAGCATTTCGCCTCCATCGAGATGCGACCGCCGCGGTCGGGTCGAACACTCTCGGAAGGAATGGGTCTCTTAGTACAATGTATTTGTAGGATACTGCATGCCGAAGAAGTGTTCAGGAAGGTTTCCTGTCTTATATTTATCATTTGGAACCAGAGAGGTCGCCCTTCTGCGGTAAATCCACCTCTCTTCGTATTCTGTCTGCAAACGATCAGCGTGTTCGTTCCCGGCCGCAGCGGCAGCATTTTGATGGAGGCGGAATCCTAGAGCCCGTGTACTGTGCAGTGTCAGTGTTCGTTAAAGAATCGCAGGTGCTCTAAATTTATGCGCAGCCCTCCACTGCGGCGTCCTTGCTTAGTCGCTTTGGGACGCTAAACAACACAAACCTCATCGGCACAAACACGAAACTATCGACATTTACGTATTAAGCAAAAAGGTTTACACCCCTATAATTCACTGGTAGCTAAACTCAGCAGTTATGGTCCAAGCGAGACGAAAATGTGGACTGGTCCGAGAATATGACTCTGGCCCGATCGTGGACTTTAGCAAACTCGAGCCTTTGACAGCGTTGTTTCTCCGTTAGATGAGGCTTATGTGCAGCCACGCAGCATAGCAGGCCTATCTTGTTCAGCCGTCGCCTGATGGTCTTCGCATATATCTTGCATGAGAGCTCCTTTCGTATTTCTTTTGCTTCATTAAAGTGTCGGCAACCGCTTCGGCTATAATTTGGAATCCATACTCCTATCTTATTGTCAGGGTGGAACCAGCGGAACACAGACGCAGGACAAGAAAAAGGAGGTACACACACCACACCGCACATCACCACACACACACCACACACCACACCACACAGCGGTGTGGTGTGTGTACCTCCTTTTTCTTGTCCTGCGTCTGTGTTCCGCTGGTTCCACTCTGACAACATTATGAACCAACTAGCCCGGCAATTTACACTCCATACTCCTCTCTTACCCCTGGGGTCGACATGGACACTTGGCGTCAGCAACGCTTCCCTTATTCAGAAAAAAACATGGATGGTATGTGCCACGGCAGCTTTCTACCGACCAGTAGCACCACGTCATCGAGAATGGAGCAGTAGCTGTCCGCCGTGAACCTGCCATGTATTCTGACTATCGGGCCGAGGCCGTCCTTCGTGAGCGCTCCCCAAGCCGTCACTGAACGTCGCCCGCTCGCGGCAACTCTTTGGAGGAACTGGGGCATATAGCTGTAAGAAATGAAAAGCATGTGGATGATTCTCTTCGGACGGGTAGGTGCCTGGGCATGTTGGTTCATGATTGAGGGGGAAAAAATAGCTCAAGAGATGAAAATAAAGGCCAAGAAAGACAGACACGCACACGAAGCTAACTTCCAGGCGTCGAAAAAAAAAACCACGCATTGGGTTTCCCAATACACATTGCCATGACTCATTTCCTACTTGACAATAGAGCCGGCATGGCGTGTTAACGCAAAGATATACTCGATATTCTCGTTACTTATCAGAGCTTGCATAATTTGAGGGCTACATATTAATCGCATGCTTTGTATTTTTAAATCGAATAACAGCTATGTTTTGGTACTAACCTATGCGATCCTTACGACAGTCGTTCCTAAAATGTAAGGCATCGCTTGCCAGTTTTTAAACAATTTCCCACGAGGGTCAACTGGCCAGCATGTCAGCGGCTTAAGAGAGCGCAATATGGTCGCTAGAAAAGGCGCATGCTAAAATTCTTTTTTGAATGCGATCTTTGTTATCTTCACCATGAATGATATAGCCGCTTTATGCATGAAAGCTTGATGAAATCCGAAAAAATTACAGTACAGCCCTCGTTTATAGTCAATAACAGAGCATAGCCTTGCTTACAGGGTGAGTTTTCATTCCCCATTGCTCTGTAAATAATGCTATAATAGTACCGTGTATCTTATAGTACCGTATATACCGTATATTCCCTGAGTGTGTGCGGAGATCGGCGGATACAATATAATGAGAGAGGCAATTATTTCGCTACTAATTAGCGGAAGTTCGTAATTTGCCCTTTTTATTTAAGTTACACAGCATGTTGCACTAGTAGTACTAGATACCATATTCTGGGGTTAATGCAATTTAAGTGACTTTCCAGAGTTCAGTGTTCAAAAGTTCAAAATATTAATTTGTGAATTTCATGGTTGCTCGCGCCTTATTTGGAAACTGGCTGCAGAGCGTGCGCGGGGCGTTGGTGCTTGGTGAGGAAAAAGAGGAATTTCAGTGGTGAATACCTCTACATCTATTCTCTGGGGCGTTCTTCATATAGCAGTAGTCTCAGATAAATGCAGTCTTTATTTTTTATTTATTTATTTACACATACTGCAGGCCAATGTTTTGGCCCAGGCAGGATGGGCATACAAATTTAGAACACAAGAAGAAGAACATATACAATGCGAGAAAGAACACATGGGAAACAACACATTTTGTGATTGCGTCATGCGGCAGACTGTGATTACGACATGCGGCAGTAAGTGAATAATTATTAAATAACATATTCACACTAATTATCCGCATAAACAAGGTCTTTGTATCTTGCGTCCGTCGAGCGCGAGCACGATGTAAATGAAGCCAGCGTCCACGTGACCGTCCGCGTCGTGGCTATAACTGCCGCGTGGCTGTACCTACCGCGGGCGCCATACTCGTGCCCTCTGATCCCATCTTGTCGTGAAAGTTGATTCATCAGTGAACACAACACGCTTCCACTGATCAGCAGACCAATCCACGTGGTCTGGGGCAAACTGCAACCGTTTTTCCTTGTTCTTGGCTCGCAAAAGCGGCTTACGTGCGGCAGTCCGACTTTCGAACCCTGCCTCATAGAGGCGGCGCTTGATAGTTTTAGTGGAGATACGGTTCAAGCCATGGTTTACTTGTAGTTCCCGGGCAGAAGTAGATGGGTTCTCTGCAGCACCTGCCACAATCGTCATGTCTTCCTCCAGGGTTTTTACTATGCGGCGGGGCTGTCGAGGGCGTCTTCAATTCGGCCTTCATTCCTGTACGCCTGGTTAATTCTATTAACAGCGAAAAGAGGCCGATTCGTCATAGAAGTAATTGCACTTTGCGAATACTCCCTCGAACATAAATCAATAATGCGTCTTCTTTCAGACTCCGGGACTCTCGACATTTTCCTTCGGTTGAGACGGGAGAAATAAATGAGGTTTCATTGAGCATCCTTGCTGTCGCGCAGCGATAAGACGGGAGAGTATAATCTTCATTCCGCTGATGACGCTGAGTTCAGCTGATGACGGTGACGTTACAGCGTTTGCTCCCAAGCCAGAGCGACTGATATCAAGCAGCTCGCTTGAAATGACCGAATGGCTGGAGGAAAAAGTTTCCAATAGGCTACATCTAAACGTACGACCTGGAAGCATTGGCTTCGCAGTCGACTTTGTTGCAAGTACGAGACAGCTTCTGGTGCACAAGTAATGCCTCATCACAAAAGCACCAAAGAAGGCTCACCGTTGCCGTTTTTCAACAGTGACTGCTTAAAGTTGTAAACCGTTTTGCTTAGACAGTGCAACACAACAGTGGCCGGATACGAGCAGCGACAAAGGTCGGCGTAGACACCACTCAGAATCATTTCCACAGGAATGCATCGATGTGTGAAATCTTTTGGTGTTATTACGACAAAGTCGTGAAACTCTCTAGCAACGTAGCCCGTTCTGTGTTAAGCTAAATAACCAAATCAAAAAACTTTCACCAACCTGCGCCTGCAACACCAGTCAATATATTTGAGCATCCGCCTCGCATGCGAGACAGACCGCACAGGTGACCTAGTGGTTGATCATATCTGCCTCGCATGTGGGAGGTGCGGATTTTGATCCCCATTGCCGCCACGTACCCACCGGAAATGCAATGGGTACAAGCTTCCCCTGTCCTGATGGTCGGCTCGATCACGGTGAAATGCTTGGGAAATGGGTCTCTGACCCCACCTTGAGCAGAAACCAAAATACCTTGTGCCATGGCGCTCTTTGGCTGCAGATGCCCTCGCGCTATAAAAATGCGCAATCTCCATAATGGGAAACGGCACTTTGAGAGGATGAAAGGACCCGTGACTCGACGGCTTATTATGGCCAGTGAGCAGGAAGTGATTCAAATTTAAACTGTAAAATATTGCAGCTAAATAATGGCGGCAGCCTCCGAGTATATGATTTGAACTGGCACTTGAACGAAGTTTTTCCCGTGGCAGCCTTTTATTACGTGTTGATTGCAAGAATAAGCGGTAAGGAAAAGCGTTTGCCACCGTGGATGCAGCTCTGAACCACGCGCAGGTGCTGGGCTTCCAAGTTGCTGTGTCGGAAACATAATCCACTGAGCGCTTTGCGCGCTCAACGCGAAAGTGAACTTCACTGCAAGGCCAGCACAATCCAGCGGTGCGGGCGCGATGTAGCAGACGACGCGGCCAAAGCCACGCCTATGGTTTCCACTGCACCTGCGTGCTAGTTACCAAGGCGCCCGAGAGAGGCGCAGCGCGGAGCGCCGGCTGCCGGGAGCTGTGCTCCAACTAGAAGTGAACGACCGTGCACATGTCCACGCGTACAGCTACGCTTCAACACGGTGTAAGCTAAAAGGCACTGACACCCACTCGAAGTAGCGGCCGCCTCAATGTGCAGAACGTGTCCAACCGCGCGGCTCGCTGCTGGGTCGGTGGACATTAAGAGGGTCGTCTATCGTAAGGCTTCGTTCTCCAAGTGTTCCGACTGTTTTTTTGGCTTTCGTTCCCGCTTCTTATCCGTTTCTTGCGTTTTTCCTTTACCTTCAAAACCTAGTTGTGGCTGGCTATTCGTGCGCGCTTTCTCTGTTTTATTTACAACACTGGCGTGGCGACGGAGGAGTACCGCTCCCCGCCTTTCGTGTTCGCCTAGGGTGCCTCCAAACTGCAGAAACTATGCCTCGAACAAGCGGCAATTAATAAAGGGGCTGCACTGACAAGAAACGTTCGCCCGGAGTGCGGTTCGGGCCCTCACTCTCGCCCTCAGACCGTGCATCTTGCCCTCCCTCACCCTCGTCTTCACGAATTTTCATACGCCGATCCTCCCTCACCATCATCTCACGGATGAAATACTAATGAGGTGAGGTTGAGGACGCCCTCGTGAGAATGCCAAGGTCTGGTTCTACGGCGTCCGGATGCGTGCTTTCTGCGTTTTCAGACGCACAGTAGTGTTTCAAATCCGCGACGTCAACAGTACCACATGCTTGCCTACCGGAGCAATCTTCGAGCTCTTATGAAAAGTTAGACCTCTGAGTGACCCTGCAGGGTCCAACCCAGCCATTTACTGCAACTTCAAATCCCAGGCCTTTTGACGAACTGCGTGTGCGACAAGTATTGACTTTAGGTTACGGGCTACCCTCTCCGTGATATTAGCACTAGGTGATTTACCAAAATACGTGTGTGGTGAATTCGCAGAGGTTTACAGAAATCTGGAACTGGGTCAGAAAACCAATCCTCCGGAACGTCTCATGCAGGCATCCGCGGACTATCAGTGAGTTGTGCTTGCGCAGGGGAAGCAATTCTCTACCCTCTTGTTAAAGTGTTTGGTGCCAACCAACAAAATTTGTGTCTCTGAGGGCTTATAGAAAAAGGGCCAATGGTGTCACATTCAACTTCCTGCCATAGTGTTGGACTCTGAATTACCTGCATTTTACCTAGCGGCTAACAATCACACGCAGGTTGCCTTTTGGCAATCGAAGCAAGATGTAGCGTTTCTTAAAACATCGTGTTTCATTCCGGGCCATGTTAGCGTACGGCACAGCCTATCATTCGTCTCTTCGCCTGCGGAATGACCGGTTAGCGTTGATGAAGATCTTACGCAACCAGCGCATAACGACGACGCGAAACAGGGAATCAGTCCTGTCGTTTGCCTGAGGAACGCACCGAAGCAGGAGACCATCCACTCTGAGCTGGTAGGAGTCGTTTCCTAGCAGCCTGCTGCATTTATCTCGGCCATGACGTGCCAGATTCCTTGACACCTTACCGCAGAACCTGTCTTCCTACTCAGTTGTGGTATGATTCTCCCGGGGTTATCCTCGTGTCCAAGCATGAATCCATGGTCACATGTCTTGCAGCGACCAAAGTAGTCTCTTCCTATTCCAACTGCTTGTCTTGCACCAGCGGTGCTTGTGAAAGTGTACGGCGTCGAAGTTCGTGTCGCACTTCTGGCACTTGGTAGTGTAATCGTAATCCTGCAAGGTTAGCGCCCATCGAGCAAGTCGTTGTGCGGGATTCGGAAACACCTGCAACCAAGGTATCGCATAGTGATCTGTCTCGATTACAAAATGCTCGATTATCTAGAAACCTGTTGAGCTTCTTGACTGCAGCAACATTTTCTTAGCATTCTTTTTTGTTTTTGTGTAGTTCCGCTCGGAACGTGTCAGTGTGT